>NC_069499.1:145368791-145968791 GCF_027579735.1 Bombina bombina | reverse complement strand
TCATTTTCATAGTCAGATTTATTATATAAAGCTGTATGTCAGAGTTTAAGCACAGCTGCACAGGTACTTAGACAAGCTGCAAGTTTAGGCATTAATTACTGTTTGTGCATATAGATGCAAACTTGGTTTGTTGCAGGTTCACAGTATATAATATTATAAAGAGCTGTATGTCAGTAATTAGCAGAGCAGCACAGGTGAAAGTTAAGTTTAAGGCATCAATTACTGTTTGAACATATATTGGAGAATCACATGAAAGCTTTTAATTGAACACATAGATGCAGAGTTCAGACTATGTTAACATATTTGCAGCAGGATATTTCAGCAATGACAACTTGTAGCAGAGAAATAGTTATAAAGTTCTGAGTAAAATGCTGTTGTAATTAGAGAGTGATGATAACCAAAAGTATGCTTGATTTATAATAAAGTTCTGAGTTTGTTAAGTAGCAGTGTCCAGGAAACAGAAAATGGAATTATTTGGATACTTGCGATTTGATGATTTTAGGCATTGGAATAGAAAATGCTGTAGGTTGAAATAGTTGGTAAATTCATACAGGAAACAGTCACAGACCTCTGTTGTTCAGGATCACAACTTCAATGTTAATGCAAAGCACATTAGACCTGAGAAGGCTTAAAAAGAGGCTGAGGTAATCAAGTGCATGAATGATTAATCAGGCAGGCAAGCAAGCTGAATGTGAATACTGCCCAAATGCAGCAGTCAGAGAAGGAAGTCTTAAAGGGATAGTGACATTAGGCTGAGATATGTTACACTAGCTTACCCAAATGTGTGAAAATAGAAATGAGATTGTGCTGAAGGAGCGCCTAATGTGTGGTAAGGCAAAGGAATTGGTTACCTATCTCTACAAATTAAAACATATTAAAACATATTAAAAACATTTAATGTATAAAAAAAGTCATGGATCCATGCTGTACTTAATTGATCTGTTTCATATAGCCTGATCTATGGATTAGGTTATATAGCACTGCAGAATCTTTTGGCACTCTGCAAGTAAATAATAATAATAATAATTAGTGGCTGAATATGTGCCTGAGCAATTATGAAATTCACCAAAAACATGTGTCAATAGGGCAGGATCTTTCATATGTCAAACATAAAAATGAGAGTGTGCTGATAAGGCAAAGGAATTGGTTATCTATCTCTACAAATTAAAACATATTAAAACATATTAAAAACATTTAATGTATACAACAAAGTCATGGATCCATGCTGTACATATAAACAATCTCAAAATTTTAAAATTTGCACAATGAATATACAGTAAAAAATGAGTTGCTATAAATCAAATAATTTGATCACAAATGAAGAGAATATTACATATGGTGGAGAATCAGTTATATGGTACCAGAATTTATGAGAGATAGTCCATTGGTAATGTTATAACCTTTGGTTGACCTATGTAACACATTGAGGGTGAAAAAAATTAAAAATTGTGACCAAAAATAGAAATAGGGATTATAAACTGTGAGTAAAAAAATGAATAAAAACAAAATATGTGAACTAATGGTATGTGTGTGAAAAAAACTAAAAGAGGTGTGTGGCAAAACTATATGTAAATATATAAAATATGTAAAAAATATGTAAAAAAGAATGTGCTGAGTGGGAAAAAAACAAACAAAAAAAAAAAATACCAAAAAAAAAAAATGAGAAAAAAGGAGAAAAAATTAATATTAAGAAAAAAAGTGATACTCCTATGATTGATGAAATCGTGAACCAAATCTGAGGTGTGATTCTCCTGGAAATGTTATTGTGTAGAAAGTGTCTTTGTGAGTTCCTTAGTGGTAAGAAGTAAAAGAAGAAGGTTGTTTGGTGGAGATCCGGAGTTATCCAAAGTATCTCTTAGTTTTTTATTTCTTAATTCCTGTAAATAAAAAACAAAACAACAACATAGCACAGTAATGTTGTAAACAAGTGTGAATAATTAGAAAGAAGCTCACCATAAGTTGTCAATGCATTTCGGCCCTATATTGGGCCTTTCTCAAGACTATAATATGGTATGGTGTTAGTGCTCCTTAAATATCTATAGGTGACCAATCACCTTAACCCTATTCTGGCGCCAAAAAATTAGTTTTTTCGGAACCGGAAGTTACATACCGGAAGTCTAATTATGACAAGTCTAATGTGTCCTTTGATTCTTATATTTGTATATCCGTTTTTCTAAAATATCCATTTTTGATCTCTTGTTCATATGTCTTCTTATCGTTGTCAGATATTTACCAGCTTATTTCTTCATCTCTTATTTGGGAACACCTAAGAATAATAATAATAGCCAAAATTAAAACATCGGAAGGACCGGAAGTGACATATTCAAGTCACTTCTTGTTTGGGCTGCCGGAAGTTTTAGTTACTTCACTTCCGATTTCGACATGCCGGATATATATACATATTATGTATTTTCTATTTCAGTTTAGATAAGTCTGTGTGATCAATGATACTCATAGAGTATTTCCAGTTTCAGTTTTAACAGGTCTATGTGATCAATGATGATCATAGAGTATTTGATTTGTTAAAAGGTATGTGAATCTTATCTATATTAAAAACATCCGTCATCTTTGCCTATAACTCCAAGTTAACCAAATGTTAAAAATATACATAAATACAGTAAAAACAAAGTACAAGTATAATAAAGACAATCAGAAACATTTGTCAGATGCCAAAATCACTAGACTAATTCACTGGACTAATATGAAGGGAAAGGCTGTTTCTTATGGCTACATGTTTGTCATATTTTGACGCCGATGGTATCTCTATGTTAGAGTCTTAACTATCGACATGGATAAAATCTAAAGATGCAGACAATACATATATTACGAATGGGACAGATTTTCCATATATGTAAGATTAGTGGGGATAATCTAGTAAACATTACAAAAGACCTTACAGAAGGCAAGGTACAATATATTTCATATGGGTGGTGCCCCAAAATATATTGAGGCTTCTAGTTAATGAAAATTAGTTATAACAAATTAACCGACAGTCAAAATATGTCATCATATTGAAATATCACCCTATATTATTATTATTATTATTATTATTATTATTATTATTAATAAACTTTATTTACGAAGCGCCATCATATTCCACAGCACTGTCCATGGATACAGATAATTTAAATAAAACAATAGTATAAAACTTCTAAGACTAAGAGACAGGACAGAATTTACAAACACATACAGGAGCAATCGAGGGCCCTATTCACATGGGAACTTACAATCTAGTTGTAATCTAACTTGCCATATTACACATTATAGAGTGATGATGATATGAAGTAATAGGGGATTAGTTGAGGGAATTTTTACTTATAAATTCTTGTGCCAATTAACACCTGGCTTTTTGCAGCTAGTATGAAAATACACGCATGTACCTTAATAGGTGTGTGCAGGCACTGAAATGCAAGAAATGCACTTGATACAAAGTGCTCCTTACTAAGTTTATTATTTTATTTTATGTTTATTGTCCCCTTGGGTATAGACAGTCAAGGTCAAAAATCTATCTGGATTTAGAAATTAGCAGTTTTTTGTCATAGTCTCCGCCCCTCCAATTTGGTGTTACTAATTGGATACCAAAATAACTAAGATCTTTCTGGTTCCCCTTATTATGTGTGGTGAAATGTCTGTATAATGGGGTTTCAATGTTCTTATGGTTAACCTGGAGTAAATGTTAGCGGATTCTATCTTTAAGGCATCTTGACGTCTGTCCTACATATTGTAGGCCACAGCTGCATTGTACTACATATATTACACCTTTGCTGCTACACCTTATTAGGTCCTTGATTTCATATTTTGTCTTTGAATTATGGTAAAAAAACTTTCAGTTTTTAATCCCCTTTCACAGGCTTTGCAGTTGGGACAGGGGAAGAATCCTCTTATATTTCTTCCGAATACATCTTTAACTCTTGATGTGTTTTTTCGAGGGATGCTAGGGGACAGTATATTTTTCAAATTATCTGTCTTACAATATATAAATCTAGGTTTGTGGTTAATTTTTCTCCTATGATCTCATCATTTTTTAATTTATTTTTTTAAATTAATTTTTATTGAACAGGTTCAGTATACATATCAAGGATGCACATATCCAACAAGAAAACACAATGTTCAGTTCCATCAAGTTGCAAAAATAGTATTACAAACAAGAAATACAGCATCAGCTGTGCATCTGCGGGACAATAGGTATATAGTCAATAAGTGGCAGTCAAAAAGACTAACATTATCATCAGCTTGTCCGAAAATTTAATAACCTTTGTTTTTCTTTACTAATCAAAAATAACAAACCAGTAGAATGACATGAAGTAAAACGAGAACAAGAAAAGAAGAAAAAGAAAATGAAAGGAAAACTTAAGAAGAAAAAATAAATAAGGAAGTCGCTCTAGCGATTTAAGCTATTGAGTATCATATGCTTGTGAGTATCCTGAGGGTCAAAGGGGAGGTGCATAGGAGACCAGAGAATGGGGAGCAAAGAAGCTGAGCTACGGTGGAATTTGCAACAACTCCCAGTAGAGTTTTATGTTTAGGAACATATTATGTCTATTCTGTTTAAGGTAAGAGTATTCTTCCAATAAGATGAGTTCCTGTGTTCTAGTTGCCCACACTTTAGCACTGGACTTCCACTTCATGGCTATCAGGGACTTAGCTCCATTTACACAAATCTGAAATAGAGAGAGTCTAATTTTGCAGGGAAGTTTGGGCCTACCATTAAATAACATAATCTTAGGAGTCAATTCAAATGTAGAACCAAAAAGTGGATGAAGGTTCACAGGCGGGGGCATGACCACCATATATGCGATAGAGTCCCCATACTGAGGCGAGACCTCGGGTTATATTAATTTCAGTCTAACAGGAGTCATATACCACCTTGAGACAATCTTATAGTTCATTTTGAGGATCAAAGGAGACGTTGAGGACTTGTAGGTAAAATCAAATAACTTGTGCCATTTTTCTGGAGTAATGTCTATATGCAGTTCATCCTGCCAAGAATGAGTGTATGTCGGTAACGTTTTATGTAAACAGTCATCTATAATTTGTCTTTACAAAGCTAGAGTACCCCGCAAGGGAGCGCCAGCCCTACAGAGTTTCTCAAATGGCGTAAGAGGGCGTATGAGCCGGGAACTATGGGGGGAAACACGTAGGAGATGATGTAGTTGAGAGTATTTCAGCCAGCTAGAGAATGTACCTTCTAGTGTGTCTGTCAATTCTTGTCGAGGTTTATGTTTCCCCAGGGAGAGGAAGTCAGTCAATGGTGATGAGAACCCCAATTCTCTATAATGAATGTCGCCTAATGTAAGGTGTATACTCAACAACAATTCAGTATTCTGGAAAATCGGTGTCATAGGGGAGTGTATTGAGGAAATGCCTCTCACCTGTTTAACCATGATGTCCCAAGAAGAAAAAATATGTATGTACAGAGGAGAAGACCTGACTTTGGGGGGTCGAAATTTGTCCGGCAACCAACAAATTGGACCAACTTGAGGCGTTTTTAAGATATGCGTATCTAGTGAAATCCATGCCTTATCCTGTGAATCAGTATGCCAGTTCAATACTCTTTGTAGTACATTAGCTTGATAGTATCTAAGTATGTAGGGAGTTCCCAACCCTCCTCTATTCCTAGATCTCTAAAGGGTCTGTCTAGCTACTCTTGGCTTCCTACCTCCCCAAATAAACCCATTGAGAATAGATTGTAATTGTTGAAGAAAGGTCGACGGGAGATGAATAGGGATGGTCTGTAATAGATAAACTATGCGGGGCAATATGGACATTTTCACAATTTGGTTTCTTCCCCACCAAGAAAAATATTTTGTTTGCCAAGACTGGCAATCCTTCGATACATCTTGTAAAAGCAGGGTATAATTAGACTTAAATAAGGATGAGAGTTTAGGTGTAATATTCACTCCTAGATATTTTATTTGGTGACTACATAATTGATACGGGCAAATCCGAGCAAGGTCAAAGAACCTTTTTGAATTAATACTAATGTTTAGGATAGTAGATTTTTGGTCATTGATTAGGAAATGAAATAGGCCTCCAAAACACCTGAACTCCCCCAACACTGCCAGAAGGGACACGGCAGGGTCAGTAAGAGATAATAGGATGTTGTCTGCGTATAGACTTATTTTGTAATTATTAGGGCCGATTGGCACCCCAGTAATGCCTCTATACATTCGAATTTGAGCTGCGAGTGATTCCATTGCTATAGCGAAAAGTAGTGGGGAAAGGGAACACCCCTGTCGCGTATCGTTACGTATATTGAGAGGCTCTGAGAATATACCATTTACCCTGACCCTTGCAGTGGGGTTGTTGTATAAACTGAAGATCCTATTGATCATTATATCCCCAAACCCAAACCCACTCAAGGCCGATCTTAAATAAGCCCAATTCATTCTATCAAACGCTTTTTCCGTGTCGGTTGAGACCAGGACCATCTCTAGATTTGCCGTATTAGCATAATCAATCAGATGGAGTGTTCTGATCGTTTTGTCCCTGGCCTCCCAACGCAGAACAAAGCCTGCCTGATCAATGTGGACAAGTTGGGGTAGATACCTACTACAGGGGTAGTGAGTATTTTAAAGAACAGAGGTAGAGGAGGCAATAGAGTAAATAAATATTCACTACCAGCAGATGCACCACCTATGTCCAATCTATCTTCTTCAGAATCTCAGGTTTTTCGGGAGGTAGAGGACAGAGGACGGGGTGGAGGGATAGCAGGAGGAAGGGGAAGAGGAAAAGGCAAAGATCAACAGGCCAAGCAGGAGCACTATTCTCTAAGGAAAGGCAAACAAAACAAATACAAAATATGAGAGTCATTAATTTAACAAATTTAGTATTGAGCTCTGAAGAAATGAAAGTTCTAGAATTAGGCTTAAACTTTGTTCCTGCTACTGACTTTAAGGTATTTGATACACTCTTGGATGTCAATAGGTTTGTACGAAAACTATTAAGAAATTCTACCACAGTGAAGAAATCCCAGAGTGTACAGATACATTAGAGACAGAGAAAAGAGAGGTGTTCAATGACTGTTTTCTCTATAAAGATACTGTAGATTTCCTAACATTGAGCAATCTGGAAAGAGAGAGTATGGGGGCTATTTCTGGTAAAGGTAGTCATACAGGGTTTAAGAATAAATCCAAATTTTACCCCATCCATTTCAGAGGAGAAGTGTTGGAAAGCTTTCATAGGAGGGTAGAGGAGGATCTGGTTAAATTAAAAGCAGACTGCAGTTCCCAAAGACATAATCTTACACATGCCGAACAAAAAGGTCTGAGGAGCCTGAAAGACAGGAAAGGCATAGTGATAAAAAATGCCGATAAGGGAGGCACAATAGTGGTCATGGAGGAATCCATGTACATACAGGAGGCTAACAGATAGTTAAGTGATGAAGAGGTATACCAGAGATTGCCATATGATCCGACCAACAGGTTCCAGAAGGAGCTGAAGGATTTACTTGACGATGGAATGGAGGAGGGCCTCTTGGACTTGTGCACCTTTGAGTATTTATATGTGAAGGAACCAGTAACACCTATTTTCCATCACTTACCAAAGGTGCACAAGTCCATCAAGGACGTTCGGGGGAGACCGATCGTGTCTGGGATCAGATCTCTCTTCGAGAACCTGTCAAATTGGGTAGAATCTCTGTTACAACCACTAGTGTGTAAATTGCCCACTTTCCTCCGTGACACGAAACTCTTGCTGAATATAGTGGAAGAAGTCACTTGGTTACCTGAGTACTGTTGGCTAACAGTAGATGTGGTGGGATTATATTCCGCCATACCACACGACAAAGGTTTGCAGGCTGTGCAACACCTTTTGGACTATCTGAGTGATTATATGCAGGAGCTAAAAGACTACATTTTGCGAGTCATTCAATTCCTGCTAACTCACAACTTTTTTAGCTTCAACGGACAATTCTATCTGCAGAGGCGTGGGACAGCGATGGGAGCCAAATTCGCACCAGCCTATGCGAACTTGTTCATGGGCTGGTGGGAGCTGTCCCACGTCTTTGCAGATGGTAATCCTTATGGGGAGCAGATAGTAGGATATAAGCGCTATATAGATGACCTGCTGTTCATTTGGATGGGCAGCGGGGAATCTAGCGAACAGTTTGTGTCATACCTTAATAGCAATGAAATGGGCCTGTCCTTCACATCTTGTTTTGACATAAACCAGGGGGATTACCTGGATATTACATTAATTGGTGATGTCGCTGCCAATAGGGTAAAGACCAAACTCTACACGAAGCCCATCTCAGCTAATTCTCTAATTCATGCAAGGAGTAGCCATCCACACCATTTGCATTATGGTGTGGCAAAAGGTCAACTAATCAGAGCAAAACGTAATTGTACGTTAGACTCTGATTATGTGACCGAAAGTACAAAATTGGTTCAGAAGAGGGGCTATCCGGAGGGCCCAATTAATAGAGCTCTGAAGGAAGTTAATGGCATACCAAGAGATATGCTGCTAAAGCCCAAAACCCCCCAAACAAAAAGACAAAAGTGAAATCACATTTATAACAACCTACACCAGTCAGTTTAATGAAATCTGCAACATTATCAAAAAGAATTTGCGGATACTGAGAGGTGATGATGTACTGAAAAATGTGGTTGATAAGGGTTGTAGATTTGTCTCAAGAAGGAACATCACTATTGGCAATATTATATCACCCAGTATGTTGAAAAAACCCAAGAAGGAGAGTAGCTGGCTAAGCTGTAAAGGGCACTATAGATGTGGCACAGGGAGCTGTACAGCCTGCAAATATACAACAGTCAGTAAGGTATTTCAATCCACACAGACGCATAAGGTTTATGAATGCCAAAAATGTACTAACTGTAGAACCGAATATGCAGTGTATTTGGTTACATGCCAGCAGTGCAGACTACAATACGTGGGGTGCACCTCTAGAGAGGTACGAGCGAGAATTAGGGAGCACCTTAACGATATTGATAAAGAGAGGACCCCTACTGGAGTGGCTAAACATTTTTTGAATGTCCATCAGGGAGATGTCAGTGCCCTCAAATGGACCATAATAGATGTGATAGATAAACAACCCAGAGGAGGCAATAGGACAAATGAATTGTTCCGTAGAGAGGCATACTGAATTTTCACCTTAAGTACACATAGACCAGCAGGTCTTAACATCAAAGATGATGTAATAAATTTCTGGGAGTAATCATATTGGACATGGGGCCAGGAGCACACCTGATTACAGTATGATAACTATTATAGGTGAAAGATTGATACTACCTTGATAGTGGTGGGTGTTGCTTCTGGCTCCATGCCCAAATGAAGTATGAATAATTTTGTATGAGAAATTAATGAACTGAATTGTTATCCATTCACATGTAAGAGAATCCTTAGCTAACATACGTGCTAACAAGCACTCTAACAATCGCTATTATTCGGGATAAAACTGTGAGTAGGCATTAAGAAACCAAATCAAAATTGCACAAATAAATAATGGTGCAGCTTAATAAACAGAGTGGTCTCTATAGCCCAATACACAGCATTTGTCCCGAAGTCTGTAAATAATGATTGGATTACGCAGCTCTCTGGATGCAAGAGGCATTAGATCTAATAGAGCACAAAGAGTTAACGTATAGCCGAGATATACAGCTGTTGATCAGAGAAGATTGGGTGAAGGGGGGAATATCTAGAGGTGTGTTGGGGGAGTCTTATTGTAACCAATGACAGACAAGCAAGAGGGAGGAGAATGAAAACTCCCAGTAGTAGGCGACCAATGAGATTGTGAGGGGGCATTTAAAGCCCCACAGGAAGATTGAGCAAGTATAGTCTATGAATAAGGCATAAGAGCCGAAACGCGTCAGACTGGCCTAATTCTGTGATGATTCGCTTCTATTTAAAGTTTACTGCACGTTAGCATCAAGAATTTTTAATTGTTTGAATAAAGCTTTGACATATTTTTACCCAAGCGGCATTTCTTGTACAATTTTAGATACCTACTAAGTCTAGTTGCCAGGATCTTGGTGTATATCTTGGCGTCTGTATTTATCAATGAAATTGGTCTGTAGCTACCTGGTTCAAGTGGAGATTTCCCAGTTTTATGTATAAGTGTAATATGGGCCGATAGAAGATCTTGAGAAAAGGATCCATTTTGACTATGGAATTAAAAAATCTATTAAGATGTGGTGTTAGTATATGTTTAAAGGTTTTATAATATATGTTAGAAAAGCCTTCAGTATCTCCAAGGAGGAGATGGGTTCATCTAGAATGGCAGAGTCATCTTTTGTAAGTGTGGCCAAATCTGCATCTCTAATATACTCTTCCATATCTCTAATATCCTCAGGGGTGTTGATCGATGGGAGGTTATACAATTTCTGATAATAGTCGCAAAATACTGAGGCGACGGATTTACTATCTTGTAGCTCTGTTTGTTCAGCAGTATAAAGTTTTTGAACATAGGAATCAAGCGCTCTTTGGCGCAAAGCTCGTGTTAAAAGCCTACCCGCTTTGTTTCCTTCAGAGAAGTAAAGTTTCTTCAAAAAGAAGGCGTGTCTTTGGGCTTCCTTTTGCAAGAGTGAATTAAATTTCAATCTCGCAAGTGTGAGGTCCCAGTGTATGTTGGAGTCTAAAGGGTTATGAAAGTGGGCCTGCTCTAAGGTAGATAAGGACTACTCTAATGTACTATATTCTATTCTCTTGCACCTATTAAAAGTGCTTTATGTTTAAGAAATATGCCTCGTATTACAGCCTTGTGGGCATCCCATAAAGTACTGGGTGAAATGGAATCTGTCGCATTGATCCAAAAAAAAAAAAACTCTATTAGTGCTTTCGAGATTTGGTCTGTAAGCACAGGATCCTTAAGAAGGGTTTTGTCTAATCTCCATCAGTACTGGGAGAGCGGGGCCGAGGGCCAAGTAATGTTTAGTGTGGCCATGGAATGGTCTGACCAAGGAGTTGGAGAAATTGTAGTGGAGTCAACTAAATGTAGGCTGAGTTGGTTGATAAAAATGTAATCAATTCTAGACCAAGACTTTTTCGGGTGAGAATAGAAGGAATATTGCTTTTTTGGGGGATGTTGTAGCCTCCAGGCGTCGACTAATGAGTGTGCTGCTAGTTTAACATTAATATTTTGTAATGCGGATATTGGGATGCCACTACAACCCTGGGAACAGTCCATGAGTGGTGATAATGCTACATTAAAGTCACTTGCACAGATAACTACTCCCTTAGCCACCGTCAGGAGTTTATCTAAGGACTGTCTAAAGAACTTAGCTTGAGCTCTATTAGGGGCATATAAATTGATAAACGTAAGTTGTTGGTTATATAGGAGGCCATGTAGGATAAGTAGTCTGCCCTGACTGTCTTGATGTTTAGTGATCAGTTGTAACGGTAGTTGTCTATGAAAAAGAATGCCCACTCCATTTGTTTTAGTAATGTTATGAGAAAAATATCCAAGAGGATAAGTGCTGGAGGAACATGTAGGGGCCCCTGCCTGACAGAAGTGTCTCCTGTACAAAAATTATGTCACCCCCCAGCCTGCAAAACCAATTTAGAGCTACTGATCTTTTTGTTGGGGAGTTGAGGCCCTTTACATTTTGGGAATTTTCAATTTAGGGGGGTCATGATAATGTGAAATTTGGACTATAATAAGTGGCTGATACCCTATCAGGAGAAAGGTGTCAAATAGTTTACCTCTATATTCCCGTCCATGACGTCCACAGAGATACTCACAGGTTGAGTGCGCTACTTGTGTCATAGGAGGAAATGTGAGGGTACTACAATGGATGTGAGAAGTGCAATAAAGATGGGTAATTTGAAGGACTTCCTGTGAATAAAAAAAAAAGTTGAGTACTAGAAAAGAAAAAGAAGAAAGGAGCATCAGAATAAAGAAAAAAGAAAAGAAGAAATAACATATTCAAAAACATCAAAAATAATTCAAGTAACTACAAACCTAACCTACTCTGAGGAGTTGTGAATAGCTCCAAAAATTATGAGCTGTAAGTCAGGGCTAATAACATTGTATTATATCTAAAACACTAGAGAGCACAACAATCTTAACTAATAGGCATCTTAATTGTTTAGACTATACTGCCTGAATAAAACAAGTGTCAACTATTCCAATTGGAACTATAACATACAACATTTGACATTACAAACCAACAATACAATACATCATCTTTGTTCGTGAGTCTGTCTCAAGTGGATCGTGCATGCCATGGCTCTCATAGGGTTCAAAGAGTCAAATGACTACATATCATGAGGAGAAATATCAGACAATTAGCATTAGTTCATTGTGTCACCACCTTGTGGAATATAGTTTTATCCGTGTACGGACGGTTCCTTGTAAGTGAACTTACAGTATCCGAGTAATCGTATACAAGTTAGTGAGTTTCTCCAAGGAGTTAATCATGGTATTCCTTTCCTATGGATCCTTTGTATTTCAGAAGTCTGGTGCACTACAAGAGTCAAACGAACCACTTCTCAATGTGGTAGAAAAATATAGGGAAATAGAGGCTGAAGCTCTAGTGAAGCCTGGCTAGATTCAAGTAGGAGGAAGCAAAGCAGGGTCTGGTGCCTGAGCGAGGGCTTGAGCAGCCGCATTTGTTTCCTTTCTCATTCGTTTTCGATTGACTGTTGTCCATCCTGATCTTTGAGGCCTAGAAGTACCTTCAACTTGTTGTCGATGTTCAGGCCTGGTCTCGTTGATTTTAGGGGGTGCAGGTACCGGTATATTCAGTTGTTTGCAGAAAGGCTCAATAGCCTCTAATGTTCTATAGATGAATGTCTGAGAGCCTCAGACAACTCTAAGGCAGAAGGGGAAGCCCCACCTATATAGTATCTTTAACGCCTGTAGATGTTGGATTAGGTATCTGGCCTCTCTCCTTTTTGCTAATGTAATAGGACTGATGTCCGCATATATCTGCAGTTGCTTATCTTCAAAACAAATTATTTGCTTTTTCCAGGCTGCAGTAAAGATCATTTCTATATCTTTGAACAGTTGAAATTTCAGAATCACATCCCTTGGTGGGTCTGTAGGTTTCGGAAGTGGTCTAAGTGCCCGATGTGCCCAATCCAGAGGGATATGAGGAGAGTCATTTATATCAATGATGCAGTGAAACAGCCTCTGTAGATAATCTGCCAGTTGAGGAGGAAGAGCTGTCTCTGGAATACCTCTAATCCTAATATTTTGTTGCCTTCCTCTATTGTCAAGGTCTTCCACATGGGCTTGCAAATTTTCTATAGTAACACTTTGTTGATATGCTTGTCTGGAAAGTGTTTCAAGCTCTGAGTTAACATATTCAGATCCCTCTTCCAAATATTCCATTCTGTCTCCTAGGTCATTTAAGTCCTTTCTAACCTCTTTAAGACCATCATCTTTAGTAGGCAGAAAGTTTAGTGGCCTATTACTTCCAATAGAAGAAGGTGAATGTACAGATTCATCAGAGTCACTCATATTATCTTGCGTGTCAGTTGTAAGAATAGTAGTAGCATGTAGTGGTTTAAAGAATTCTTTTAACATATTTGGGTTTTGTGAGGTTTTTGTGCTTTTTGGGCCCTTAGGCACTCTCTTCTGACCTTTCAAAGACATAGTAGAGGGCACAAAGAGTTTATGAGGCTTAAAAATATAAATGTATTCTCTATAGTATCCTTACAATCCAGCTTCTGTTTATTTCTGCAAAAGGTATATCAATGGAAAGGATTTCCAGGGTTAATGCTTATAGCTCTGTATGATAGTACCCACGGGATCTTATTAAGCTGTGTCATATAATGAGCCTGGCCCGGTTATTTAGAATGCATTTCATCTCATGAGATAAAGTAATGTGAGGTGGCCAAGATTAAGACCTGTGTTGTCCAGAGTGTGCTATTTAACTTCATGCTGCACTTAATATGGGTTTGGCAGTGCAATCTGTGTGGCGATACTTGCAGGCCTTCCTGTATTCTGGCCTAGTGGAAAAAGTAGGCCCTGACTACTTACATGTACTCACATACCCGAATAGCGGTTCCAGCTCCTGCGTGGTACTTGTGCAAGCTCAGAACAGCGTATCTATGTCAATCAGGTTAGAAGCTGATATGACTCGTGCTGTCCCAGGTCTTAAGGCCCCATCGATCCATTCTCCAGCAAGTCACAGAGCCCCAGCAGTAATTTTCTATTGTGGCGTAGCAAAATGATTTTTCTATGATGTATCTGTTCTCACTGTATTCTGTGATAAATGGAACAGCAAGTGTATCTCCCTCATGTTTTATATTTGTATTTGAGGAGATCATCTCAATTCCTTCCCCTAACTTCTTTAATGTCAATGTTGAGTTTATCCTCCTCATATCCTCTTTCTAAAAATCTGTCTTTTAGAACTAATGGTTGTCCCTGCCATTTGATAGGGTCGGAAAAGTTTTTCTTAAGCCTAAGAAGTTGTCCTTTGGGTATGTTTCATTTCCAGTTTTTGTGATGACAACTATTGCTGTGGATGTAGTTGTTACAATCCACTGCCTTGAAAAATGTAGAGGTTTCCAAGCGTCCATTTCTGATTTCAATTTTCAAATCTAAAAAAGTAATATTTGTGGTGCTATATTCGAAAGTGAATTTCAAATTTTGGGTATTGTTATTCATCACTTTTATGGTATGTTCGAGATCCTCTATGGAGCCTTTCCATATTATGAGGATATTGTCTATGTATCTGTGATATAGTACCAGGTCCGCGCCAGCTGGTCTATATTACAGATACATAGACAATATCCTCATAATATGGAAAGGCTCCATAGAGGATTTCAAACATACCATAAAAGTGATGAATAACAATACCCAAAATTTGAAATTCACTTTCGAACATAGCACCACAGATATTAATTACTTTTTTTAGACTTGAAAATTGAAATCAGAAATGGACGATTGGAAACCTCTATATTTTTCAAGGAAGTGGATTGTAACAACTATATCCACAGCAATAGTTGTCATCACAAAACTGGAAACGAAACATAGCCAAAGGACAACTTCTTAGGCTTAAGAAAATCTGTTCTGATCCTATCAAATGGGAGGAACAAGCATTAGTTCTAAAAGACAGATTTTTAGAAAGAGGATATGAGGAGGATAAACTCAAGGAATCGAGATGATCCCCTGAAAAACAAATATAAAATAAGCAGAAACATACATGACGGAGATACACTTGCTGTTCAATTTATAACAGAATACAGTGAGAACAGATACCTTATAGAAAAAATCATTGAAAAGCACTGGCCACTGCTTAAAAATGATGAGATCATAGGGGACAAATTAACCACAAAACCTAGATTTATATATCGTAAGACAGATAATTTGAAAAATATACTGTCCCCTAGCATCCCTCGAAAAAAGACATCAAGAGTTAAAGATGTATTCAGAAGAGATATAAGAGGATTCTTCCCCTGTCCCAACTGCAAAGCCAGCGAAAGTGGATTAAAAACTAAGAGCTTTATTTCCCATAATTCAAAGACAAAATATGAAATCAAGGACCTAATAAGGTGTAGCAGCAAAGGTGTAATATATATAGTACAATGCAGCTGTGGCCTACAATATGTAGGACAGACATCAAGATGCCTTAAAGATAGAATCCGCAAACATTTACTCCACGTTAAACATAAGAGCATTGAAACCCCATTGAACAGACATTTCATCACACATCATAAGGGGAACCAGAAAGATCTTAGTTATTTTGGTATCCAATTAGTAACACCAAATTGGAGGGGTGGAGACTATGACAAAAAACTGCTACTTTCTGAATCCAGATGGATTTTTGACCTTGACTGTCTATACCCAAGGGGACTAAACAATAAGGAGGACTTATCCCATCTAATAAACATAAAATAAAATAATAAACTTAGTAAGGAGCACTTTGTATCAAGAGCATTTCTTACATTTCAGTGCCTGCACACACCTAGTAAGGTACACACATGTATTTTCATACTAGCTGCACAAAGCCAGGTGTTAATTGGCACAAGAATTTATAAGTCAAAATTCCCTCAACTAATCTCCTATTACTTCATATCCTCATCACTCTATAATGTGTACTATGGCAACTAAGATCACAAAATAGGGTGATATTTCAATATGATGACATATTTGGACTGTCGGTTAATTTGTTATAACTAATTTTCATTCACTAGAAGCCTCAATATATTTTGGGGCAACACCCATATGAAATATATTGTACCTTGCTTTCTGTAAGGTCTTTTGTAAGGTTTACTAGATTATCCTCACTAATCTTACATATATGGAAAATCTGTCCCATTCGTAATATATATATTGTCTGCATCTTTAGATTTTATCCATGCCGATAGTTAAGACTCTAACATAGAGATACCATCTGCGACAAAATATGACAAACATGTAGCCATAAGAAACAGCCTTTCCCTTCATATTAGTCCAGTGAATTAGTCTAGTGATTTTGGCATCTGACAAATGTTTCTGATTGTCTTTATTATACTTGGTATTTTGTTTTCACTGTATTTATGTATATTTTTAACATTTGGTTAACTTGGAGTTATAGGCAAAGATGACGGATGTTTTTAATATAGAAAAGATTCACATACCTTTTACCAAATCAAATACTCTATGAGCATCATTGATCACATAGACCTGTTAAAACTGAAACCGGAAATACTCTATGAGTATCATTGATCACACAGACTTATCTAAACTGAAATTGAAAATACGTAATATGTATATATATCCGGCATGGCGAAATCGGAAGTGAAGTAACTAAAACTTACGGCAGCCCAAACAGGAAGATATGTCACTTCCGGTCCTTCCGATGTTTTAATATTGGCTATTATTATTATTCTTAGGTGTTCCCAAATAAGAGATGAAGAAATAAGCTGGTAAATATGTGACAATGATAAGTAGACATATGAACAAGAGATAATTAAAAAAAAATGGATATTTTAGAAAAACTGATATACAAATATAAGAATCAAAGGACACATTAGACTTGTCATAATTAGACTTCCGGTATGCAACTTCTGGTTCTGAAAAAACAAATTAATAAGGTTTAAGGTCACCTATAGATATTTAAGGAGCACTAACACCATACCATATTATAGTCTTGAGAAAGGCCCAATATAGGGCCGAAACGCGTTGACAACTTATGGTGAGCTTTTTTCTAATTATTCACACTTGTTTACAACATTACTGTGCTATGTTGTTGTTGTTTTTTTTTTTTTTACAGGAATTAAGAAATAAAAAAACTAAGAGATACATTGGATAACTACGGATCTCCACAAAACAACCTTCTTCTTTTACTTCTTACCACTAAGGAACTCACAAAGACACTTTCTACACAATAAAATTTCCAGGAGAATCACACCTCAGATTTGGTTCACGATTTCATCAATCATAGGAGTATCACTTTTTTCTTAATATTTAATTTTTCTCATTTTTTCTCCTTTTTTTTTTTTTTTTTCACACTCAACACATTTTTTTTTTTTTTTATATATATTTACATATAGTTTTGCCACACACCTCTTCTAGTTTTTTTCACACACATACCATTAGTTCACATATTTTGTTTTTATCCATTTTTTTACTCACAGTTTATAATCCCTATTTCTATTTTTGGTCACAATTTTTTATTTTTTCACCCTCAAGGTGTTACATAGGTCAACCAAAAGTTATAACATTACAGATAGACTATCTCTCATAAATTCTGGTACCATATAATTGATTCTCCACCATATGTAAGATTCTCGTCATTTGTGATCAAATTTTTTGATTTATCACATCTCATTTTTTACTGTATATTCATTGTGCAAATTTTAAAATTTTGAGATTGTTTATATGTACAGCATGGATCCATGACTTTGTTGTATACATTAAATGTTTTTAATATGTTTTAATATGTTTTGATTTGTAGAGATAGGTAACCAATTCCTTTGCCTTACCACACATTAGGCACTCCTTCAGCACACTCTCATTTTTATGTTTGACATATGAAAGATCCTGCCCTATTGACACAAGTTTTTGGTGAATTTCATAATTGCTCAGGCACATATTCAGCCACTAATTATTATTATTTACTTGCAGAGTGCCAAAAGATTCTACAGTGTTATATAACCTAATCCATAGATCAGGTTATATGGAACAGATCAATTAAAATAATAACAATGGTGAATTTGTTATTGAGGACTTAATGTAATAACAACATAAGGTGTTTTTGAGCCCTTGTAGGGCCTGTTTCCTGCAATATAAGAAGTTTGTTACACTCTCCATCACCTCTGAGGTGGAAATTACCTCAAAAATGTTCGCTCAGGGTGCTTGACAGGCCCTTCTATCACACAATTGGTGATAGTGAATGTACAGGGTCCGTTGCCCATTTAATGCAAAGGAATGCAGACAGGGTTTCCTTAGGACATAGACCTGAATCTGGGCCTCATAGTACTGTCCCCAGAACAGAACTATCATTTGAGGATGTTGTCATTTACATCAAACAAAGACCAGTGGGCCATACCCAGCCAAACAATGTTTTTTTTTGTCTTTCCCTTATTAGGGCAAGATTACAAGTCGTGCAGCAAATCTAAATTTTTCGCTAGTGAAAACACTGCTAGCGAAATACTTTTTGTGCTTCTCCGGATCCGCTTTATTTCAAGTTGAAAAAAATATGTTTTTTCTCTAGTGGTAGCCTGAGAAGCGCAAACATCGCTAGCAGATTTTTCACGTACACGTGCATGTCCCCCCCCCCCCCATAGAAACCAATGGGGAAACAAAAATTAAAAAAAAACTATCCTACTCAAAAAAAAGGACAATTTTTTTTAAAAAAAACACCCTATCATAGGCACCTAGCCTAATAACCCCCCACATCGCAAACACTAAATAAACTGTTTACTTTTAAACCGCCATCCCCCCACATCACAAACTATGTAGATAAACTATTAACCCCATAAATCACCAGCTCCCCACAAGGCAAAGTAATAAGCTAACAACTAGACATGTGCGTTTTGTTTCGGCCAAATTTAATTTTCGGACACATTTTTGCCAATTCGGGGAGATGAATGCATCCGAATTTCCGAATCGGCACCATAACTAAAATCCTGAAAAATTACAAAAATTAATAAATCAGTTTCCGAATTTTAGGATACATTATTCATATTCGGAATTTTTCATTGTTCTAATTTAAACCGCAGTTCCCCGACATCGCCGACACTAACTAAATCACTAAATAAAGCTATTAACTCCTAAACCGTCATTCTCCAACATCACAGACACCAACTAAATCACTAAATAAAGCTATTAACCCCTAAACCGCCGTACCCCGACATCGCCGACAATAACTAAACCTATGAACCCCTAAACACCAGTTCCCCGACATTGCCGACACTTACTTAACCTATTAACCCTTAAAATGCCATTCACAAACATTGCCAATACTAACTAAACCTATTAACCCCTAAACCGCAGTTCCCCAACATCGCCGACACTAACCAAAAAACTAAATAAACATATTAACCCCTAAACCACCGGCCCCCACATCTCAACAACCTAAAATAAACTATTAACCCCTAAACCTAACACCCCCTAATTTTAACATAAGTTACAATTATTAACTAACTACCTATTTAAAAATAAATACAAACTTACCTGTGAAATAAAAACAAAACCTAAGCTAGCTACAATATAACTATTTACTAACTACCTACTAAAAATAAATACAAACTTACCTGTGATTTGAATCAGTCAATCGGAAGGAGAGCTGCTTAAATCCTATTGGCTGTTTAAATCAGCCAATAGGATTTAAGCAACTCTAATACCTATTGACTGATTTGAATTTTTCAGCCAATAGGAATGCAACGGTACCCCAATATAAAAGGGGTACCTTGCATTGAATCCTCAGTGTACGACGGACAATTGCATGAAGAGGACCTCCACATCAGACCAATGGACCTCTGCCTGGACCTCCGCCTCCGCGCATCAACCTCTCTGCCTCAGCAGGGATGAAGAAGATGCCGGTCCCGTGATGGATGAAGATGGAGCCGCCTGAATGAAGATGCTTCATGCTGGGATGAAGATCGTTCGCCGGACTTCAGCAACTGTGAGTACTGATTTTGGGGTTAGTGTAAGGTTATTTTTTTGTTTTTTTGGTGTGGTTTTTTTTTTATATTAGGGCTTTTTTTATTTTAATGGGCCAAAAAAGAGCTGAATGCCCTTTTAAGGGCAGTAAAATAGCTGAATGCCCTTTTTAGGGCAATACCCACTCAAATGCCCTTTTCAGGGCAATGGGTAGATTAGGTTTTTATTAGTTAGTTGTTTTTTTTTTTGTGGGTTTGGGGGAGGTGGGGGTTTGTAATGTTAGGGTTTTTTTTTTTTTTTCTTAGCAAAAGAGCTGTTAACTTTAGGGCAATGCCCTACAAAAGGCCCTTTTTTAGCGCCATTGGTAGTTTTTTTAATAGATTAGGGGGTTTTATTATGTTGTTTTTTTTTTAAACTGGGTATCAAAATAGGAATCATTTTTATTATTTTGGATCATTTCGTTTTTGTTATTTTTTGTAATGGGATTTTTTTTATTATTTTTGGGGTGTTTTTTTTTTTAGATTAGGCATTTTCTTATTTTTAATGGGCCAAAAAAATCTTGAATCCTCTTTTAAGGGCAATGCCCATACAAATGCCCTTTTCAGGGCAATGGGTAGATTAGGTTTATTTTTATTTTGTGGGTTTGGCGGGTGGGAGTTTCTAATGTTAAGGGGTGTTTGTTTTTATCTTGCAAAAGAACTGTTAACTTTAGGGCAATGCCCTACAAAAGGCCCTTTAAAGGGTCCTTGTTAGATTATTATAGATTAGGCTTTTTTATTTTGGGGTGTTTTTTTTTTTTTTTTAAATAGGATATTAGAATTGGAATATTTTTTAATTTTTTTTGGATAATTTTGTTTGTTATTTTTTGTAATAGTAGTTTTTTTAATTTTTTGTATTGTTAGTTTTATTATTTTTACTAATGTTAGGTTTTATTAGTTTAAGCTTAGGTTTTATTTTTATTTCACAGGTAAGTTTTTTTTTAACTAGATAGTTAGTTAATAGTTATATTGTGGCTAGCTTACGTTATATTTTTATTTCACAGGTAGGTTTGTATTTAATTGTGAATAGGTAGTTAGTTAATAATTGTAACTTTAATTTAGGTCTATTTTCATTATGTTTAAGTTAGGGGGTGTTAGATTTAGGGGTTAATATAGTTTACTTTAGGATGTTGTGATGTGGGGGCCGGCGGTTTAGGGATTAATAGGTTTAGTTAGTGTTTTAGTTAGTGTTGGCGATATGGGTGTATGGCAGTTTAGGGGTTCATAGGTTTAGTTAGTGTCAGCAATGTCAGGGGAGCTGCAGTTTAGGGGTTAATAGGTTTAGTTAGTGTTGGCAATGTTTGGGAATGGTGGTTTAGCAGTTAATAGGTTTATTTAGGCCTAGATTTGGAGTTTGGCGGTAGCCGTGAAAACCAGCGTTAGAGGCTCCTGGTTTTAGGCTACCGCCGGTATTTGGAGTCAGTCAAAAAAGGGTCTAACGCTCACTTTTCAGCCGCGACTTTTCCATACCGCAGATCCCCTTACGTAAATTGCGTATCCTATCTTTTCAATGGGATCTTTCTAAAGCTGGTATTTAGAGTCGTGTCTGAAGTGAGCGTTAGAATTCTAACAACAAAACTCCAGCTGCAGAAAAAAGTCAGTAGTTAAGAGCTTTCTGGACTAACGCCGGTTCATAAAGCTCTTAACTACTGTGCTCTAAAGTACACTAACACCCATAAACTACCTATGCACCCCTAAACCGAGGCCCCCCCCACATCGCCGACACTCAATTACATTTTTTAACCCCTAATCTGCCGACCGCCACCTACGTTATCCTTATGTACCCCTAATCTGCTGCCCCTAACACCGCCGACCCCTATATTATATTTATTAACCCCTAATCTGCCCCCCACAACATCGCCGCCAGCTACCTACACTTATTAACCCCTAATCTGCCGTCCGCACGCCGCCGCCAGCTACATTGTAGCTATGTACCCCTAATCTGCTGCCCTAACATCGCCGACCCCTATATTATATTTATTAACCCCTAATCTGCCCTCCCTAACATCGCCGACACCTAACTTCAATTATTAACCCCTAATCTGCCGACCGAATCTCGCCGCTATTCTAATAAATGTATTAACCCCTAAAGCTAAGTCTAACCCTAACACTAACACCCCCTAAGTTAAATATAATTTAAATCTAACAAAATTAATTAACTCTTATTAAATAAATTATTCCTATTTAAAGCTAAATACTTACCTGTAAAATAAACCCTAATATAGCTACAATATAAATTATAATTATATTATAGCTATTTTAGGATTTATATTTATTTTACAGGTAACTTTGTATTTATTTTAACCAGGTACAATAGCTATTAAATAGTTAAGAACTATGTAATAGCTAAAATAGTTAAAATAATTACCAAATTACCTGTAAAATAAATCCTAACCTAAGTTACAATTAAACCTAACACTACACTATCAATAAATTAATTAAATACAATACCTACAATTACCTACAATTAAACCTAACACTACACTATCAATAAATTAATTAAATACAATACCTACAAATAACTACAATGAAATAAACTAACTAAAGTACAAAAAATAAAAAAGAACTAAGTTACAAAAAATAAAAAAATATTTACAAACATAAGAAAAATATTACAACAATTTTAAACTAATTACACCTACTCTAAGCCCCCTAATAAAATAACAAAGCCCCCCAAAATAAAAAATGCCCTACCCTATTCTAAATTACAAAAGTTCAAAGCTCTTTTACCTTACCAGCCCTGAACAGGGCCCTTTGCGGGGCATGCCCCAAAGAATTCAGCTCTTTTGCCTGTAAAAAAAAACATACAATACCCCCCCCCGCAACATTACAACCCACCACCCACATACCCCTAATCTAATCCAAACCCCCTTTAAATAAACCTAACACTAAGCCCCTGAAGATCTTCCTACCTTATCTTCACCTCACCGGGTATCACCGATCGGTCCTGGCTCCAAAATCTTCATATAAGCCCAAGCGGGGGCTAGACATCCATCATCCGATGGCTGAAGAAGTCCAGAAGAGGCTCCAAAGTCTTCATCCTATCCGGGAAGAAGAGTAGATCCGGACCGGCAACCATAATCTTCCAAGCGGCATCTTCTATCTTCATCCGATGAGGACCGGCTCCATCTTGAAGACCTCCATCGCGGATCCATCCTTCTTCTCCGACGACTAGACGACGAATGACGGTTCCTATAAATGATGTCATCCAAGATGGCGTCCCTCGAATTCCGATTTGGCTGATAGGATTCTATCAGCCAATCGGAATTAAGGTAGGAATATTCTGATTGGCTGATGGAATCAGCCAATCAGATTCAAGTTCAATCCGATTGGCTGATCCAATCAGCCAATCAGATTGAGCTCGCATTCTATTGGCTGTTCCGATCAGCCAATAGAATGCAAGCTCAATCTGATTGGCTGATTGGATCAGCCAATCGGATTGAACTTGATTCTGATTGGCTGACCCCATCAGACAATCAGAATATTCCTACCTTAATTCCGATTGGCTGATAGAATCCTATCAGCCAATCGGAATTCGAGGGACGCCATCTTGGATGACGTCATTTAAAGGAACCGCCATTCGTCGTTCAGTCGTCGGCCAGGATGGATGTTCCGCGTCGGAGGTCTTCAGGATGCTGCCGCTCCGCTCCGGATGGATGACGATAGAAGATGCCTCTTGGATGAAGACTTCAATCGGATGGAAGACCTCTTCTGCCCCACTTGGATGAAGACTTCTACCGGATGGAGGACCTCTTCTTGCTCCGCTTGGATGAAGAATTTGGCTCGGCTGGGTGAAGACGACTCAAGGTAGGGAGATCTTCAGGGGCTTAGTGTTAGGTTTATTTAAGGGGGATTTGGGTTAGATTAGGGGTATGTGGGTGGTGGGTTGTAATGTTGGGGGGGGTATTGTATGTTTTTTTTTACAGGCAAAAGAGCTGAACTTCTTGGGGCATGCCCCGCAAAGGGCCCTGTTCAGGGCTGGTAAGGTAAAAGAGCTTTGAACTTTAGTAATTTAGAATAGGGTAGGGCATTTTTTTATTTTGGGGGGCTTTGTTATTTTATTAGGGGGCTTAGAGCAGGTGTAATTAGTTTAAAATTGTTGTAATATATTTCTAATGTTTGTAAATATTTTTTTATTTTTTGTAACAATTCTTTTTTATTTTTTGTACTTTAGTTAGTTTATTTAATTGTATTTATTTGTAGGAATTGTATTTAATTTATTTATTGATAGTGTAGTGTTAGGTTTAATTGTAACTTAGGTTAGGATTTATTTTACAGGTAAATTTGTAATTATTTTAACTATTTTAGCTATTAAATAGTTCTTAACTATTTAATAGCTATTGTACCTGGTTAAAATAAATACAAAGTTACCTGTAAAATAAATATTAATCCTAAAATAGCTATAATATAATTATAATTTATATTGTAGCTATATTAGGATTTATTTTACAGGTAAGTATTTAGCTTTAATTAGGAATAATTTATTTAATAAGAGTTAATTAATTTCGTTAGATTAAAATTATATTTAATTTAGGGGGGTGTTAGTGTTAGGGTTAGACTTAGCTTTCGGGGTTAATCCATTTATTAGAATAGCGGTGAGCTCCAGTCGGCAGATTAGGGGTTAATAATTGAAGTTAGGTGTCGGCGATGTTAGGGAGGGCAGATTAGGGGTTAATACTATTTATTATAGGGTTAGTGAGGCTGATTAGAGGTTAATAACTTTATAATAATAGCGGTGCGGTCCGCTCTGCAGATTAGGGGTTAATAAGTGTAGGCAGGTGGAGGCGACGTTGTGGGGGGCAGATTAGGGGTTAATAAATATAATATAGGTGTCGGCGGTGTTAGGGGCAGCAGATTAGGGGTACATAGGGATAATGTAAGTAGCGGCGGTTTACGGAGCGGCAGATTAGGGGTTAATAATAATATGCAGGGGTCAGCGATAGCTGGGCGGCAGATTAGGGGTTAATAAGTGTAAGGTTAGGGGTGTTTAGACTCGGGGTACATGTTAGAGTGTTAGGTGCAGACGTAGGAAGTGTTTCCCCATAGGAAACAATGGGGCTGCGTTAGGAGCTGAACGCGGCTTTTTTGCAGGTGTTAGGTTTTTTTTCAGCTCAAACTGCCCCATTGTTTCCTATGGGGGAATTGTGCATGAGCACGTTTTTGAGGCTGGCCGCGTCCGTAAGCAACTCTGGTATAGAGAGTTGAAGTTGCGTTAAATATGCTGTACGCTCCTTTTTTGGAGCCTAACGCAGCCATTCTGTGGACTCTCAATACCAGAGTTATTTTAAAGGTGCGGCCAGAAAAAAGCCAGCGTTAGCTACGCGGGTCGTTACCGACAAAACTCTAAATCTGACTTCCGGTAGGCAGCTAACCAAGATGGCCACAGCTTCACAATGCTCTGTGAATGAATCTCGCCTATAAAAGCACTGTGGCAGATCCTAAAGCCATCCAGACCTCCCTTGGCAATATTTGTGCCCGGGAAACCTGCAGGATCAGAACACTACAACTCTGGCCACCGAGAAGGTGTTAAAAAGTCATATTTAGTCTTTGGGCCTTTCAGACATGCTCACTATGGAGCACCTTACCACAGCCCTTATTGAGTTCTTTGCGCCATCGTTGGACTCCCTTACAATAGCTATGGGGAAACTTCTCTGTGAAATACAAGAGCTTCACACACATGAATCTCAGCAAATCCCAGTAACTAAGCCGAAGGTGACCGGAACCCCTCTGGCAATGGACACTTTGGATGCCGGTACGCGATTCTGCTCGCATGTTGCCACCTCTTCACGGAGCCTAGACGACATAGCCGCACAGTGTCTTGAACAGACAGCAAAGAACAGTACCGCAACTCTCAGGACTATGGAAGTTCAATTTATGATACACTCACAGGAAACATACTTCGCCGCTGCGACCCCAACTCTACAGCGGAGTGGACAACCCACAGTTGCATTTGATCCACTACAATACACTACTCCTTTACAGACTCCGCAATCGGTCGCAAGAGATAACAAATGTCCCTTTGACTATCTAATTCCGGCTCTGAGGCAACTCCTGTCTACCATGCTATTTGAGCCGCCTGCATTTTTAATAGACGCGGACATGTGTTTCCCCCAGTGCCTGCGAGTTTGTCTGCCAGGTGGATTATTCTTTTCAAGCTACTCAGTACAGTGCTTGGAGTGGCTGGGAGTCTGGCGCTTGGGAGCACCGGCTTTGATCAAGGAAGGAATAGGTTAATACATTTTGCTTACACTCGAGACTGTCCTCCTGGAATAAAAGAAATGTGCTGCTGCATTGCCCTAATATCTAAGTCAACGTCTTATACATCAGTTAGTTGTTTTGACTGAGTTAAACTGTTGTGTTCGTGAAAAACTTTTAATGTTACAGAGGAAACAGCTCAAATACAGTATGACTGTGCTCATACCCGCCTACAATCGTGTTCGTGAGTAGGCTAAGTTTTATCACTTTTTGTCCTCTATAATCCACTTCCTGCCACGGACTGCCTCCCTCTCTCCCTCCCCTGGATATCATTATTGGTTCATTTCAGCCATGGTAATCTATCTGATCTCACTGCTGTACCCTGCAAAATAGTCTATTGCTTTCCTCAAAATAGCATAATTGTATATTATCAGCTCTCAGAATAATGATTGACACAACACTGTTTTACTTTTCATTTTATTTCCCTGGTATTCACCTAATGCACAGTCTTTGATTTCTCAATTCATTTAATGTTTTTCTCTATTTTTAAATACTTGCATCTCCCTCTTCAGGTCTATATGATACAATTGTATAGGAAATGTCTATTTCACTCTGCACATATATAGATAACCCTAGTATAGTCTTCCTCTTATGGATCTGGCTACATGTCCTACATCATGATCTGTACTTAACAGCTCTCAATCTTATAGGGTATTGGTAATCTCATAGAATAGTCACAGCATATTGTACCCCACCATCATCCTTCGCTTTTAGCTACCCACAGCCACAGATTGCCATGATTGTCTCTTAGGACTACTGGTCCATTATACTTGAGGTAATCTTGTTGATAAAACTTACAAATTCATCAATTACTGCCCTAATTTTTAGCATTTTTGCATATATTACCAGTTTCTAGAATTTGGGGCAGATATAGCACCGTCTTATCTCCTCTTTCATTTTTCAACATCTATTTATTGTACAATTTAAAGGCACAGCAGTTCCTTAAATGTTCTCTCTACTTTTGAAGGCTTACAACCCTCCCCTTAGCCTCTCATATCATACATATAAAAGAAAGCCCTATTTTACACTGCACCTAGATAGGAATCCCTTAATATAATTATACTCACATAAGTCCGACCAGACCCCCCATGCCACATCCTTAAGTAAATGCACACACACAGTATTTCTATATTACTCCCATAATTCCCCTCTCCCAAAGACTTTTGTTTAGTTTAGTTGAGTTGTTGTTTAGTTTAGTTGTTTTAGGTTAAAAATAATAAAACCCCAACATTGAGGTACATATGCGTATATACTAGATTGCTCTCTAATCTGTAGAAGATTCCTGCAACCTCCACTGTAACTGTAAACATTGAGTTTTTAATGTACCTGATATATCTGTAACTGACAGTCACATCTTACTATATGGCTTCATCAACTTTGTAATCTCTTAATACACCCTGTGTGGTGTCTCATGTATACTTAATTTACTATTGTACCTCGTGCTGGTTATAAATAAATTATTTTAATAAAAAAAAAAAAACAACTCTAAATCTAGCCGTTAGTGTTTTAGTTAGTGTCAGCGATGTCAGGGAACTGCGGTTTAGGGGTTAATAGGTTTAGTTAGTGTCTGCAATGGTTGGGAACGGCGGTTAAGGGTTTAATAGGTTTAGTTAGTGTCAGCGATGTCGGGAAACTGCGGTTTAGGAGTTATTATCTTTATTTAGTGATTTAGTTGGTGTCGGCGATCTTGGGGAATTTCGGTTTAGGGGTCAATAGGTTTAGGTAGTGTAGGCAATGTGGGGAGTGGTTGTTTAGGGGTTAATAGCTTTAGTTAGTGTCAACTATGTGGGGGAAGGCTGTTTAGTGGTTAATAGCTTTATTTAGTGTCGGCAATGTGGGTGGCGTCGGCAGTTTTAGATCATTTTGTTTCTGCAATCGCAGGCATATTAGTTATGTTTAGTTAAATCATTTTTTTCAGATCCTATTGTTTTTTTGGATCCATTCTTTATTCATATGCATAATGTTATTCTAAACTTCAGAATAGAATAATGAATATAACTAAATAATGGATCCAAAAAAAACAACGGATCCGAAAAAACGATTTAACTTAACTAAACTACTTTGCCAAAATGAAATTATTTATTTAACTAATAAAAACTAAACAAAATGATTTTTTTTGCATTACACATGTCTACTAACAACTAAACCCCCTAACTTAACACTAATTAAAATACCCATAAATTAAAAAAAAACTTTACTAACTGCCTACAAATAAATAAAACAGCACTTTTGCATAAACAAAATTACCCCCTAACATTACAACCTCCCACCCCCCAACCCCCCCAAAAACATCCTAACTAAAAAACTTAAACTGTCTGCCATCACTGAAGACCTTGCCTCCGACACCGGTATGAAGATAGAAGATGGACCAAAGATGGAAGAAGTTGAATATGGAAGATGAAGATGGAGCACAGCTGGGATGAAGATGGAGCACCAATTTAGGGGTTAGAATTATTTATTTTTTTAGAGTGTTTGTTTTTAGATTAGGGATTTTTTCATTATTTGGGCAGAAAAAGAGCTGAATGTCCTTCTAAGGGCAGTGCCCATCCAAATTCCCTTTTTGGGGCAATGGGTAGGTTAGAATTTTTCCTTTTTTGGGGGGGTGAGGGTTGTAATGTTAGAGGCAATTTTTTTATGCAAAAGAGCTTTTTGCTTTACGGCAATGCCCTACAAAAGGCCCTTTTAAGGGCTATTGGTAGTTTATTTGTAGACTATTTTATTATTAATTTGGGGTGTTTTTTTATTTAGGGGTATTAGAATAGTAATATATTTTTGGTAATTTAATTTGTTATTTTTTGTAAGGGTAATTTATGGCTAGATTACGAGTTTTGAGGTAATCTTAAAAAGCAGAGTTAACAGGTTCTAATGCTGATTTTTAACGCCCGCTGGTATTATGAGTCTTGCAGGTTTAGGAGCAACGCACACTTCTTTGGCATTAACACAAAAAAGTATTTTTTCAATGTGACTTGCATAGCGGCGGTATTACAAGTTTGTCCTGGGAGGCCAAAAAGTCAGCGGTACACCCTCTACCTCCAAGATTCCTAACGCATTTTAAAGTCAGTAGTTATGAGTTTTATACTACAAAGCTGTAGCATAAAACTCATAACTAAAGTGCTAAAAAGTACACTAATATCCATAAACTAACTATTAACCCCTAAACCGAGGCCCTCCTGCATCGCAAACACTAAAAAAAAATATTAACCCCTAATCTGCCGCTTAGGACATCGCCACCACTATAATAAAGATATTAATCCATAAACTGCAGCACTCCCGCCTCGCAAACACTAGTTAAATATTATGAACCCCTAATCTGCCGCCCCTAACATCGCCACCACCTACCTGTTATGGTTTCTTCCCTGCCTTGTTTGCCATGTGCTGTTGGCAGCCATTTTACTCACCTCTCTTGCTGACTCTGGTGCATACTGTGTGATGCTGCTCATTTCCTGCACTTCCTTTTATGGCCAGACTGGTGTACATCATCCATGTGAGAGAGGATGCAGTCTCAGAATTGTGATGTCATCACTTATTATTTAAAGGGCCTCTGTTCAGTATGCTTTGCCCTTGCTTTGTCTCAGACCTGTTTGTGAGAGCTCCTGTGTATTACCTGGCTGTCTGACGTCCCTCATGGTTCCTGATCCCTGGCTTGTTCTTGACTCTGCTGTTCTCCTTGTTCCTGATTCCGGCTTGTCTGATTATTTTTGCACGTCTCGTCTCAGTCTGATTCCTGGCACCCTGACATTACGCAAGGGCCATGAATCCTGATGATGCTAATAATCCACCTTTACCTGTTATAATTTCCCAGATGGATGAACAGGATCACCAATTGGATCAATTTCCACTAGCCCTGCAAACCCTGCTGACTCGCACTGCACATTTGGACCAAAGTTTCCCGCAAGTTATGGCTGCTCCTGTTTCCACTGCTGCACCTAGTCCTACCAGGAGCATGTCCGGTTCTGCACCTCTACCTCAGCGATATGGAGGCAATCCTAATCAGTGCAGAGGGTTTTTTAACCAGGTGAGCATTTACTTTGAGATGTTACCTCAGGCGTTTCCCTCTGACAGAGCTAAGGTGGGATTTCTCATCTCGTTACTCTCTGACACAGCTCTTGCCTGGGATAATCCCTTGTGGGAGACTAATAAACCTGTGATTTCAAATTACCCTGAATTTGTGGCCTCCTTTTGAAGGGTATTTGATGTTCCGGCTCGCTCCTCCTCTGCTGCTAAACGACTCCTAATCATTCAGCAAGTTACAAGACCTGTTGCTCAGTATGGCATTGAGTTCCATTTGCTTGCCACGGAGGTAGGTTGGAACAATGAAGCCCTTGTTGCCGCCTTCTTTCATGGGCTCTCTGATGTGATTAAAGACGAAGTTGCTGCCAGAGATTTACCGGAAGATCTGGAGGCATTGCTGTTGGCCTCTGTTCAGTATGCTTTGCCCTTGCTTTGTCTCAGACCTGTTTGTGAGAGCTCCTGTGTATTACCTGGCTGTCTGACGTCCCTCCTGGTTCCTGATCCCTGGCTTGTTCTTGACTCTGCTGTTCTCATTGTTCCTGATTCCGGCTCGTCTGATTATTTTTGCACGTCTCGTCTCAGTCTGATTCCTGGCACCCTGACATTACGCAAGGGCCATGATCCTGATGGTGCTAATAATCCACCTTTACCTGTTATAATTTCCCAGATGGATGAACAGGATCACCAATTGGATCAATTTCCACTAGCCCTGCAAACCCTGCTGACTCGCACTGCACATTTGGTCCAAAGTGTCCCGCAAGTTATGGCTGCTCCTGTTTCCACTGCTGCACCTAGTCCTACCAGGAGCATGTCCGGTTCTGCACCTCTACCTCAGCGATATGGAGGCAATCCTAATCAGTGCAGAGGGTTTTTGAACCAGGTGAGCATTTACTTTGAGATGTTACCTCAGGCGTTTCCCTCTGACAGAGCTAAGGTGGGATTTCTCATCTCGTTACTCTCTGACACAGCTCTTGCCTGGGATAATCCCTTGTGGGAGACTAATAAACCTGTGATTTCAAATTACCCTGAATTTGTGGCCTCCTTTTGAAGGGTATTTGATGTTCCGGCTCGCTCCTCCTCTGCTGCTAAATGTCTCATAATCATTCAGCAAGTTACAAGACCTGTTGCTCAGTATGACATTGAGTTCCATTTGCTTGCCACAGAGGTAGGTTAGAACAATGAAGCCCTTGTTGCCGCCTTCTTTCATGGGCTCTCTGATGTGATTAAAGACGAAGTTGCTGCCAGAGATTTACCGGAAGATCTGGAGGCATTGGTGTCTTTTGATCCTAATTGACATCAGACTAAGTGAGAGGACCTCTTTCAAGGAGCCCTTGTGGAAGCCTCCTGTTCCATTGTCTCCTACCCGTACGTTCCCACCCATGCCTCCCTCTCCTCCCAAGCCTCCTGCTCCCGAGTCACCAGGTACTGCTGAGCCGATGCAGTTGGGATTCACGTTTCTCCCCGCGGTGGAGAGGGCCTTTAGGAGGAGGGAGGGGCTCTGCCTCTATTGTGGGTTACAGGGCCACCTTTTGAAGTCTTGTCCTACATGACTGGGAAACACTCAAACCTAAGGTCCTGTCAGGGGCAGACCTTGGGTGGTTTATCCTCATCCCTGGAACCACTTAAGGAGAAACCTTTGGTCATGGTTGTCCTTTCCTGGGTGGACTCCTCCATAGTCACCCAGGCTTTTGTTGACTCCGGTGCTGCAGGCTATTTTATTGACAGTGCTTTTGTATCAAAGCACTCCATTCCTGTTTTTCCTCAGTCCATTCCGCTTGCTATTGAGGCCATTGATGGCAGGCCCCTTCAGTCCGCACTCGTTACTCACAAAACTGCTCCGTTATCCATGGCTGTTGGGGCTCTCCATTTTGAAACCCTCCAGTTCCAGGTGATGAACTCTCCGCATTTTCCGGTTATTCTGGGTTATCCCTGGCTCCAAAAGCACAATCTCAGTCTCAACTGGCGCAGTTCTGAAATTTTGTTGTGGTCTCTGCAATGTATTTTCACTTCTCCTTGCAAACCAGTTAAAGTTTTGTGTACATCTTCGGTATCTCAATTGCCAGAGGAGTACCGAGAGTTCCTAGACGTTTTTGACAAGGTGCGTGCCAGTACGTTGCCTCTTCACCGGTCTTACAATTGTGCCATAGACCTGCAACCTAGAGCCATTCCTCCTCGGGTCCAGGTTTATCCTCTGTCTGTTGCGGAGAATTGTGCTATGGAGGAGTATGTTGCTGATGCTCTGTCGTGGGGGATCATTCGCAAATATTGCTCTCCTGCAGGGGCTGGCTTCTTCTTTGTGAAGAAAAAGGGTGGCAAGTTAAGACCATGCATCGATTATAGGGGTCTTAATCGTCTTACCATTAAGAATGCTTACCCTTTTCCGCTCATTACGGAAATCTTTGACTGCCTCAAGGGAGCTACGGTCTTTAGTAAATTTGATTTGAGAGGAGCGTACAATCTTGTTAGTATCAAGGAGGGCCATGAATGGAAAACAGCATTTAACACCAGAAGCGGGCATTATGACTATTCTACCTAGTTAAAATAAATACAAACTTGCCTGTAAAAAAAAATAAACCCTAAGCTAGCTACAATGTAACTATTAGTTATATTGTAGCTAGCTTAGGGTTTATTTTATAGGTAAGTATTTAGTTTTAAATAGGAATTATTTAGTTAATAATAGGAATTTTATTTAGATTTATTTAAATTATATTTAAGTTAGGGGGTGTTAGGGTTAGACTTAGGTTTAGGGGTTAATAAATTTAGAATAGTGGCGGCGACGTTGGGGGCGGCAGATTAGGGGTTAATAAATATAATGTAGGTATCGGCGATGTTGGGGGCAGCAGATTATGGGTTAATAAATTTAATGTAGGTGGCGGCGATGTCCGGAGCGGCAGATTATGCGTTAATAAGTATAACGTAGGTGTCAGCGTTGTTGGGGGCAGCAGATTAGGGGTTAATAAGTGTAAGATTAGGGGTGTTTAGACTCGGGGTTCATGTTAGGGTGTTAGGTGTAAACATAACTTTAGTATCCCCATAGGAATCAATGGGGCTGCGTTACTGAGTTTTACGCTGCTTTTTTGCAGGTGTTAGACTTTTTCTCAGCCGGCTCTCCCCATTGATGTCTATGGAGAAATCCAGCTAACTTAAGCAGCGCTGGTATTGGAGTGCGGTATGGAGCTCAATTTTGCTCTACACTCACTTCTTGCCTTTTAACGCCAGGTTTGTAAAAACCTGTAATACCAGTGCCACAGGTAATTGACCGGTGAGAAAAAACTGCACGTTAGCACCGCACCGCACCCCTCATAACGCAAGACTCGTAATCTAGCTGATAGTTTAGTTTTTTTGTAAATGTTAGGTTTTTTTATTTTTGGTAAATGTTAGGTTTTTTATTTTTTATAATGTATTTTTTTTGGTAATGTAATTTTTTTTAAAGTAATGTTAGGTTTTTTTTTAAGGTAAGCTTAGGTTTTAATTTAATTTTACAGCTACATTTTTATTTATTTTAATTGGGGTTAGGTGTGGGGATGTTGGCTTAGGGGGTTTAGTTGTTAGTTTATTACTCTGCTTTGTGGGGGGATGGCGGTTTAGGGGTTAATAGTTTATTTAGATAGTCTGTGATGTGGGGGTGGAGGTTTGGGCGTTAATAGTGTAGATATGGGTGTAAGTGTACATTGTAAGGTATTTTTGTTGTGTTTTGTGGAGCTTTTTAATTTAGGAAAACAGTTTACCAGTGCTCTTAGATCGCGGTAAGGATTGAGGCGGAAAAGGCTATTGCACTAGCGCAATGGCAATTTCTCCCGACTTGTGACATCAACGGAAGAAAAAGGGATCACAAAATCGTCCATTGCCCTTGTGCAAAATCCATTGCGCCTCACTTGTAATCTTGCCCTTAGGTCCATTTAAGAAAGTCTGGCGGACCTGATCCGACAGTGCGTATCAGGTCCGCCAGACCTCGCTGAATTCAGCATTGCACCAGCAGCTCACAAGAGCTGTTGGTGCAACGCCGCCCCCTGCAGACTCACGGCCAACGGGCCGCCAGCAGGGGGTGTCAATCAACCCGATCGTACTCGATCGGGTTGATTTCCGGCGATGTCTGTCCGCCTACTAAGAGCAGGCGGACAGGTTATGGAGCAGCGGTCTTTGTGACTGCTGCTTCATAACTGCTGTTTCTGGTGAGCCTGCTGGCTCGCCAGAAACACGGGGCATCAAGCTCCGTTCGGAGCTTGATAGATAGGCCCCTTAGTATTTAAAAAAGTAGATACCTAATTTAATAACAGTAACTTATTTCCTATGTAATTTAAAACTAATAAATGTGATATACACATCATTTTATTTTAAGGTGTTATCTTCATTTTAAGTGTAAAGTAAACCATACAATCCTGAAATAGTGACTTGCCCTTCATAATAAAAACTCCCATATCTCCCACACCATTGAAAAACAGACAGCTTAGATAGGATGACAGGTCTCTCATGAGCTGTAGGTATGTTGCTTTGCAGAACTAACTTTTCTCCTCACTTTATCACTCTTTCTTGTCAGAAAAAAATGAAGCTAAAGTGCTGCACATAATAATACTGTCACAAGGTTAGGCATTTGAAAATGCTAACATTACAGATGGCATCTTAATGAGCAGCACCATTCAAGCACAGCAGCATTTTTTTCTGTTGTTGTTTGTAAGGTTCTTATTTAAATAACATTAAGATAGCAAAGCGAAGCAGCTGATTGTATAGCTGCTTAAGCCTGTGATGTGTTTGTTACATAGGCCTTCAATGATAAGTATGGGCCAGGATTTGCAAAAGGTAACAAGTTAACGCGACACAGTATTTTATTATTTTCGCCCTTTAATTTGGCACCAATTTATCCATCTTAGCCACTGGAGTATATTAAATTGTTTGCAAATAGCTTGTTTACCTTTATTTTTTCATTTGAAGTAGCTGTTTTGACTGTTAAAATCACCACTTATACTGAAAATAAGAATACTGCTGTATTCTCTAAACAAGAAGAAGCAGCAGAACAGTTGGGGATAAAAGAGGCAGGTGCTAAAAAGTATTTAGCAAAGAAAAAACAATATAAAAATAAAAACCCTAAATTTTTTTTAAAACAAATTACACGTCAGCCACACTCACCAGGTTCCCCATTTGATTTGTTAACTTCAAACCTTTCGCCTAGATTACGAGTTTGGCGTTAGCCTTAAAAAGCAGTGTTGAGAGGTCCCAACGCTGCTTTTTAACACCCGCTGGTATTACGAGTCTGACAGGTACAGGTGTACCGCTCACTTTTCTTCCGCGACTCGAGGCTACCGCAAATCCCCTCACGAGTCTTGGAAGAAGTGAGCGGTAGACCCTCTCCTGTCAAGACTTCTACCACATTTAAAAGTCAGTAGTTTTATGGGCTAACGCTGGAACATAAAGCTCTTAACTAAAGTGCTACAAAGTACACTAACACCCATAAACTACCTATTAACCCCTAAACCGAGGCCCCCCACATTGCAAACATTATAATAATTTTTTGTAACCCCTAATCTGCCGACTGGACATCGCCGCCACGTATATTATACCTATGATATGAACCCCTAATCTGCTGCCCCTAACATCGCCGACACCTGCATTATATTTATTAACCCCTAATCTGCTGCCCCCAATGTCGCCGCCACCTACCTACAATTATTAACCCCTAATCTGCCGACTGGACATCACCGTCAATTTAATAAATGTATTAACCCCTAAACCGCCGCACTCCCACCTTGCAAACACTAGTTAAATTTTATTAACCCCTAATCTGCCTGCCCTAACATCGCCGACACCTACTTACATTTATTAACCCCTAATCTGCCACCCCCAACGTCGCTGCTACTATATTAAACGTATTAACCCCTAAACCTAAGTCTAAACCTAACCCTAACCCCCCCCAACTTAAATATAATTTAAATTAAACGAAATAAATTTAACAAAATAAAATAAATTATTCCTATTCCTATTTAAAACGAAATACTTAGCGATAAAATAAACCCTAAGCTAGCTACAGCATAACTAATAGTTACATTGTAGCTAGCTTAGGATTTATATTTATTTCACAGGCAACTTTGTATTTATTTTAACTAGGTACAATAGTTATTAAATAGTTATTAACTATTTAATAAATACCTAGCTAAAATAAGTACAAAATTACCTGTAAAATAAATCCTAAGCTAAGTTACAAGTACATCTAACACTACACTATCATTAAATAAATTAACTAAACTACCTACAATTAATTACAATTAAATTCAATAAACTAAATTGCGAAAAACAAACACTAAATTACAGAAAAAAAAAATTACAAGAAGTTTAAACTAATTACACCTAATCTAAGCCCCCTAATAAAATAAAAAGCCCCCCAAAATAATAAAATGCCCTACCCTATACTAAATTACAAATAGCCCTTAAAAGGGCCTTTTGCGGGGCATTGCCCCAAAGTAATCAGCTCTTTTACCTGTAGAAAAAAATTACAATACCCCCCCAACACCCCTACTCTAAAACCCACCCAATACCCTCTTAAAAATACCTAACACTACCCCATTGAAGATCACCCTACCTTGAGCCGTCTTCACCCAGCCGGGCACAAGTGGTCATCCGATCCAGCCAGAAGTCTTCATCCGATGGGGCAGAATAGGACATCCAGACCGGCAGAAGTCTTCATCCTATCCGGGCAGAAGAGGACATCCAGACCGGGAGAAGGCTTCATCCAAGCGGAGTCTTCTATCTTCTTCCTTCCGACGAGGAGCGACTCCATCTTAAAGACATCCAGGGCGGAGCATTCTTCTAGCATGACGGACTAACGACGAATGACGGTTCCTTTAAATGACATCATTCAAGATGGCGTCCCTCGAATTCCCATTGAGCATGGGAAATGTTATTACAAGGAGTAAAGTATTAGCATTTGAGAGGATTTATGAGTGTGCACTAAACCACTATACACAGTGTGAGACAGACTTAGCACTTACTTTGTACAGTGTGTGCCTGAGTCAGACGGCAGACCACTTTCATTTGCAGAGGAGGGAGGACTTACTTAGCAAATGTTTTTTATTTCTTTGTGCAATTTCTGATTGTAACTTCAGTGTGGTAGTAGTTGTATGGTGGGGCCAGGGGTCCATAAAAACACATTTTTTTAGCAGCAGTGTATTCATGATTATTTGACAATGCTGTAAAAATTCTATATTTAAAACCATGCAGAAATGTTTCCTCCTCAATACACAAATGGTAGGTGCCCTGATTGCTCAGTGTTTGAAATGAGACAGGTTAACTTAAAACTGTTCAGTTTACACTACAGCTGACTTAATTTTGAAATGCATACCAACAAGCCTTAATCCTGCATTTAACCAGATCTAATGGTATGAGTACCACAGCTTATGGTTCTACCAAGACCATATAGAGTACAGCATTTTAAAAATCCATAAGTACAGCTGACAGATGGGAACATTTGTACAGCATATTTGAAGAGGTGCTCTTGGTTGGGGAAAATGGGGAAACAAAAACAAACATATGTCAACCTTTTAAAAGTACTTTTCTTCATCTAGCCATCTACCCAAATCATTAATGTACAATTTTGAATTCACAGAATTATTTTTGTTTGCACATTTACAAATACATATGATTCTTTAAAAAGTTAATTTCTGCAATTTTTTTTTATCATGCATGTCACACACTGTTGATTTAGGGGATGCAAGGTGCATACATGTTTCCTCCTGTGAGTGTTTCTGTGGGTGTCTGTGTTTATGTATTTGTGCTTTGGCTTGTTTCTCTATGAGTGTGTATGTATTTTTTTTTTCTGTGGGTCTCTCTGTGAGTGTGGGGTGTGTGCATATGTCTTTGAGCTTTTTCTATGGGTGTCTCTGTAAGGGTGTGTGTATGTTTGTCTTTGTGTATTTTCTCTGGATGCCTCTGTGAGGGTGGGTGTGTATGTCTGTTGATGTCTCTGTGAGGGTGTGTGTGTGTGTGTGTGTATGTATGTATGTCTGTGTTTTCTGTGGATGTCTCTGTGAGGGTGTGTGTTTTCTGTGGGTGTCTCTGTGAGGGTGTGTGTATGTCGTTGTGTGTTTTCTGTGGATGTCTCAGTGAGGGTGTGTGTATGTATGTCTTTCTGTGTTTTATGTGGTTGTCTCTGTGTGTGTATGTCTTTGGGCTCCATGTACTAAGAGGCGGGCGGACAGCTTCCCCTTTGTGTGTTTTCTGTGGGTGGCCCTGTGCGTGTGTGTATGTCTTTGTGTGTTTTCTGAGGCTGTCTCTGTCGGTGTTTCCTTGGGTGTATGTGCAAGTTTGAATTTGTGTGTGTGTGTCCATTGTCTGTTCCTTTTTAGGACATTTTGAGCTTACTACTGATTATTCACATCTGTCTACAAACTTTGAGACTAATGAGACCTTTCCGGAAGTCACCAACCTACCATTTAACCTTTAAATTATTGTTCAGGGCCTTTCCTTTCAGCCACTGCATGCTGTTGTCATCATTTAGTTGGCATCTTCCTTTAAAAAAAGATAATCAGAACTCTATAGTTTGTTTTCTAAATCTCCTTTTTTTACAAAACTGTAGTTTACCTCATTACTTGTCAGGTCAATGAAAACAAGTGCTGAGTGTCTGTTTGGGTGTTTGTGTCTGAGTGTGTTTCTTTGCATGTCTGCTAGAGTGTCTATATGTGAATCCTTTTGTGTGATTGTGTGTGTGTGTGTGTTTCAGTGTATAAGTGTGTCTGTGTGTTTGTATGTTACTACCTTTACAATATTTCCAAGTTTAAATAGACACTTAAGAATAAAGTGCATATACGTTTTAGTCACTTGGTCAAAAATTGCACATGTCAAAGGTGGGGGGCGGTATATATATATATTTTACCAAAAACATTATATATATATATATATATATATATATATATATATATATATATATATATATATACAGGGAGTGCAGAATTATTAGGCAAATTAGTATTTTGACCACATCATCCTCTTTATGCATGTTGTCTTACTCCAAGCTGTATAGAATCGAAAGCCTACTACCAATTAAGCATATTAGGTGATGTGCATCTCTGTAATGAGAAGGGGTGTGGTCTAATGACATCAACACCCTATATCAGGTGTGCATAATTATTAGGCAACTTCCTTTCCTTTGGCAAAATGGGTCAAAAGAGGGACTTGACAGGCTCAGAAAAGTCAAAAATAGTGAGATATATTGCAGAGGGATGCAGCACTCTTAAAATTGCAAAGCTTCTGAAGCGTGATCATCGAACAATCAAGCGTTTCATTCAAAATAGTCAACAGGGTCGCAAGAAGTGTGTGGAAAAACCAAGGCGCAAAATAACTGCCCATGAACTGAGAAAAGTCAAGCGTGCAGCTGCCAAGATGCCACTTGCCACCAGTTTGGCCATATTTCAGAGCTGCAACATCACTGGAGTGCCCAAAAGCACAAGGTGTGCAATACTCAGAGACATGGCCAAGGTAAGAAAGGCTGAAAGACGACCACCACTGAACAAGACACACAAGCTGAAACGTCAAGACTGGGCCAAGAAATATCTCAAGACTGATTTTTCTAAGGTTTTATGGACTGATGAAATGAGAGTGAGTCTTGATGGGCCAGATGGATGGGCCCGTGGCTGGATTGGTAAAGGGCAGAGAGCTCCAGTCCGACTCAGACGCCAGCAAGGTGGAGGTGGAGTACTGGTTTGGGCTGGTATCATCAAAGATGAGCTTGTGGAGCCTTTTCGGGTTGAGGATAGAGTCAAGCTCAACTCCCAGTCCTACTGACAGTTTCTGGAAGACACCTTCTTCAAGCAGTGGTACAGGAAGAAGTCTGCATCCTTCAAGAAAAACATGATTTTCATGCAGGACAATGCTCCATCACACGCGTCCAAGTACTCCACAGCGTGGCTGGCAAGAAAGGGTATAAAAGAAGAAAATCTAATGACATGGCCTCCTTGTTCACCTGATCTGAACCCCATTGAGAACCTATGGTCCATCATCAAATGTGAGATTTACAAGGAGGGAAAACAGTACACCTCTCTGAACATTGTCTGGGAGGCTGTGGTTGCTGCTGCATGCAATGTTGATGGTGAACAGATCAAAACACTGACAGAATCCATGGATGGCAGGCTTTTGAGTGTCCTTGCAAAGAAAGGTGGCTATATTGGTCACTGATTTGTTTTTGTTTTGTTTTTGAATGTCAGCAATGTATATTTGTGAATGTTGAGATGTTATATTGGTTTCACTGGTAAAAATAAATAATTGAAATGGGTATATATTTGTTTTTTGTTAAGTTGCCTAATAATTATGCACAGTAATAGTCACCTGCACACACAGATATCCCCCTAAAATAGCTATAACTAAAAACCAACTAAAAACTACTTCCAAAACTATTCAGCTTTGATATTAATGAGTTTTTTGGGTTCATTGAGAACATGGTTGTTGTTCAATAATAAAATTAATCCTCAAAAATACAACTTGCCTAATAATTCTGCACTCCCTGTAGACAACAAGGTCAACTGGGAGACAATAGCATTTTTGTCTTTTCCAGCAAATCTGGAATCACTTCCTTTTGTTTTATTATACAGCCAATGAGAAACCCTGCTTTGCATGTATGTCCCCAGGTGAGGGAAGGTATAAATCTTTACTCAGAAAGAAAACATTAGCCCATTAAGGACTAGATTACGAGTGGAGTACATAGTTGCGCAAACACAAGCGCTATATTTGCTCTCCACTCATAATACCAGCGCACACAAATGTGCGGTGGTATTTGAAGTCCCCCTCAATGTGAACGTGAGTTCGTGTTTGCATTGCATGAAAGTGTTGCGCTCAATAGAGCGCGCTTCCATGGGTTCCAATAGAAGCCTTGTTCTCATGGCATGGGACAGGGCATGAGAACCAAGCGCAGCTAAGGGGAAGTCATGCAGTGATGGGCAGCAGTTTTTAATATATATGTAAATTAATATATACTTATATATTGATGTGTTTATACAGGGGCACTTTTTGAAAATTAACCAGAGATCTGATCTCTGGTTAATTCTCAGAGCGCTAATTGCTACTGCGAGTTTGCTGTAGCAAAAACCAGCCACTTTCAATGGCTTGTTATTATTGCACGCCCGTAAATGGGCAAATATGCAGCTCCACCTTAAATCTAGCCCTAAATAGCACATAAAAAGTCTGAAAACTAAGTATACCATACAGACCTTTTTATTGTTCCTAGCCATTTTCAACTTAAGGGTTAAAATGGAATATTATGTTTTAACCAATCAGCGATGTTTGCTCTTAATTTAATTACAGCTTTTTGAGCTAAAGTGTTTTAGTGTGTGTAATATTTTTATTGAATCATTCTTGAGTGCCATTTTGTTTTTATAGTCTAAATCTCTTTTGTGATTGGTGATTTGAAAATATGGGTGTGTCTTTTATTTCACTCCATTACAAGTCAGTGCCACTTCATCAAACTGGAACAATATGTCCTAAAAAAATATTTTAGGAGGTTAAAATTTGATCTTTATGCTGAAAACTAAACCGCATCAAAGTTTTTCATGTCAAGCGTATAGATATACTTATGACAAAATTTTCTGTTTCAGTTATTTGCTTGTTAGAAACTATACAAGAAAAAATATATTGACATAAATCAGATGTCTTGGTACTGCTAGATTTAGAGTTTTGTCGGTAACGACCCGAAAAGCTAACGCCGGCTTTTTTCTGGCCGCACCATAAAAATAACTCTGGTATTGAGAGTCCACATAAAGGCTGCGTTAGGCTCCAAAAAAGGAGCGTAGAGCATATTTAACGCAGCTTCAACTCTCGATACCAGAGTTCCTTACGCAAGCGGCCAGCCTCAAAAACGTGCTCGTGCACGATTCCCCCATAGGAAACAATGGGGCTGTTTGAGCTGAAAAAAAACCTAACACCTGCAAAAAAGCCACGTTCAGCTCCTAACGCAGCCCCATTGTTTGCTATGGGGAAACACTTCCTACGTCTGCACCTAACACTCTAACATGTACCCCGAGTCTAAACACCCCTAACCTTACACTTATTAACCCCTAATCTGCCGCCCCCGCTATCGCTGACCCCTGCATATTATTTTTAACCCCTAATCTTCCGCTCCGTAAACCGCCGCTACTTACATTATCCCTATGTACCCCTAATCTGCTGCCCTAACATCGCCGACCCCTATATTATATTTATTAACCCCTAATCTGCCCCCCACAGCGTCGCCTCCACCTGCCTACACTTATTAACCCCTAATCTGCCGAGCGGACCGCACCGCTATTATTATAAAGTTATTAACCCCTAATCCGCCTCACTAACCCTATAATAAATAGTATTAACCCCTAATCTGCCCTCCCTAACATCGCCGACACCTAACTTCAATTATTAACCCCTAATCTGCCGATTTGAGCTCACCGCTATTCTAATAAATGTATTAACCCCTAAAGCTAAGTCTAACCCTAACACTAACACCCCCCTAAGTTAAATATAATTTTAATCTAACGAAATTAATTAACACTTATTAAATAAATTATTCCTATTTAAAGCTAAATACTTACCTGTAAAATAAATCCTAATATAGCTACAATATAAATTATAATTATATTATAGCTATTTTAGGATTAATATTTATTTTACAGGTAACTTTGTATTTATTTTAACCAGGTACAATAGCTATTAAATAGTTAAGAACTATTTAATAGCTAAAATAGTTAAAATAATTACAAATGTACCTGTAAAATAAATCCTAACCTAAGTTACAATTAAACCTAACACTACACTATCAATAAATTAATTAAATTCAATATCTACAAATAACTACAATGAAATAAACTAACTAAAGTACAAAAAATAAAAAAGAACTAAGTTACAAAAAATAAAAAAATATTTACAAACATAAGAAAAATATTACAACAATTTTAAACTAATTACACCTACTCTAAGGCCCCTAATACTCTAAGGATCAGCCAATCGGATTGAACTTGATTCTGATTGGCTGATTCCATCAGCCAATCAGAATATTCCTACCTTAATTCCAATTGGCTGATAGAATCCTATCAGCCAATCGGAATTCGAGGGACGCCATCTTGGATGACGTCATTTAAAGGAACCGTCATTCATCGTTCAGTCGTCGGCCAGGATGGATGTTCCGCGTCGGAGGTCTTCAGGATGCTGCCGCTCCGGATGGATGACTATAGAAGATCCCGCTTGGATGAAGACTTCAATCGGATGGAAGACCTCTTCTGCCCCGCTTGGATGAAGACTTCTACCAGATGGAGGACCTCTTCTTGCTCCGCTTGGATCAAGACTTCGGACCCTCTTCTGGACCGATCGCTGAACCCGGTGAGGTGAAGACAAGGTAGGGAGATCTTCAGGGGCTTAGTGTTAGGTTTTTTTAAGGGGGGTTTGGGTTAGATTAGGGGTATGTGGGTGGTGGGTTGTAATGTTGGGGGGGGGTATTGTATGTTTTTTTTTACAGGCAAAAGAGCTGAACTTCTTGGGGCATGCCCCGCAAAGGGCCCTGTTCAGGGCTGGTAAGGTAAAAGAGCTTTGAACTTTAGTAATCTAGAATAGGGTAGGGCATTTTTTTTATTTTGGGGGTCTTTGTTATTTTATTAGGGGGCTTAGAGTAGGTGTAATTAGTTTAAAATTGTTGTAATATTTTTCTTATGTTTGTAAATATTTTTTTATTTTTTGTACTTTAGTTAGTTTATTTCATTGTAGTTATTTGTAGGTATTGTATTTAATTAATGTATTGATAGTGTAGTGTTAGGTTTAATTGTAGGTAATTGTAGGTATTTTATTTAATTAATTTATTGATAGTGTAGTGTTAGGTTTAATTGTAACTTAGGTTAGGATTTATTTTACAGGTAAATTTGTAATTATTTTAACTATTTTAGCTATTAAATAGTTCTTAACTATTTAATAGCTATTGTACCTGGTTAAAATAAATACAAAGTTACCTGTAAAATAAATATTAATCCTAAAATAGCTATAATATCATTATAATTTATGTTGTAGCTATATTAGGATTTATTTTACAGGTAAGTATTTAGCTTTAAATAGGAATAATTTATTTAATAAGTGTTAATTAATTTCGTTAGATAAAATTATATTTAATTTAGGGGGTGTTAGTGTTAGGGTTAGACTTAGCTTTAGGGGTTAATACATTTATTAGAATAGCGGCGAGATTCGGTCGGCAGATTAGGGGTTAATAATTGAAGTTAGGTGTCGGCGATGTTAGGGAGGGCAGATTAGGGGTTAATAAATATAATATAGGGGTCGGCGGTGTTAGGGGCAGCAGATTAGGGGTACATAGCTATAATGTAGCTGGCGGCTCTTTGCGGTCGGCAGATTAGGGGTTAATAAGTGTAGGCAGGTGGAGGCGACGTTGAGTTAATAAATATAATATAGGGGTCGGCGATGTTAGGGCAGCAGATTAGGGGTACATAGGGATAATGTAGCTGGCGGCGGCGTGCGGACGGCAGATCAGGGGTTAATAAGTGTAGGTAGCTGGTGGCGACGTTGTGGGGGGCAGATTAGGGGTTAATAAATATAATATAGGGGTCGGCGGTGTTAGGGGCAGCAGATTAGGGGTACATAAGGATAACGTAGGTGGCGGTCGGCAGATTAGGGGTTAAAAAAATTTAATCGAGTTGCGGCGATGTGGGGGGACCTCGGTTTAGGGGTACATAGGTAGTTTATGGGTGTTAGTGTACTTTAGAGTACAGTAGTTAAGAGTTTTATGAACCGGCGTTAGCCCAGAAAGCTCTTAACTACTGACTTTTTTCTGCCGCTGGAGTTTTGTCATTAGATTTCTAACGCTCACTTCAGACACGACTCTAAATACCGGAGTTAGAAAAATCCCATTGAAAAGATAGGATACGCAATTTACGTAAGGGGATCTGCGGTATGGAAAAGTCGCGGCTGAAAAGTGAGCGTTAGACCCTATTTTGAGTGACTCCAAATACCGGAGGTAGCCTAAAACCAGCGTTAGGAGCCTCTAACGCTGGTTTTCACGGCTACCGCCAAACTCCAAATCTAGGCCTATGTTACCTGTTTATATGTTTTCTGGTTTTTAACATGAACTCTTGACTGGCATTCAACAAATTTGAGTTGAAGAGTTCACGTTAACCCCTGCAGCCATAATTTACTGCACTATAATAATTGGCTTGTTTTCAAGCCCACATTTATTCTTTTAAAGACTAATATATTTCTTTTCTTGCCATTAACCATTTATACATGTGTCCAAGGCATGAAACAATAGACAGTTGCCATTAAGTATAAAAAAGAAGAACAAAATATAGGAAAGCCAAAGTTAAATGTAGAAAGTAGAATAAATGAAGATATGTCATTGGAAACTTAATAAAAACCTAAATAAAAATACATACTTCTGTTTCTCTATGTACAACTGAATGAATAAGTGGATAGATTCAAATAAATACATTTTCCTCATTTGTGCACAGTCAATAATTTTACAGTATGTGCTGTTTTTGTACATATGCGGCTGTTTTCAAATATCCTATATTTTGTGTTATTTAAGAATATTTCTGTATAATTTCTATGTATTTATATACATATGAGAAATGTGAAAGGATGAGAAATGCTCTTCAAATATGCAAACTCCACTGCAAACAAACATATGCAACAGTCTATTTCGTTGTACCCGGGACTTACCCCAAATGAGCTCTGCCGCCCCTGTAGTTACGACTTGGCTGTATAATCCTTATCATAAAGGTGCTCTGGATATGCCGGGGGACCTACGTGGTCAGACCGAAACCTTGTCGGTGGGCTAATAGCTCCAAGTAACCGGCACTCACATGAGACTCCAGCAGCGCTTCTGGCTTGCCATGCGGACTTTCAGCGTCGATCGTGACGTCACAGGATTCTCCGGTCAGGGGGCGGTGCTCTCTGTCTTCACCCGGGTTTACAACAGGATACAGGTGAACAGGGGCTAAAGCGGATCCCAAGCTGGTGTAAATACGAACAGTCACAAAGAAGGCAGGATCCAGCTTTTGTATATAATAAAATCCAATTTTATTAGGCTTGATTAAAACGCCAAACAGGCTATAGAAACAGCACAAACAGAGAAGGTGTGTGAGCGTGACACCAGGGCTTACATGTTTCGGCCAGCAGCCGTAATCATAGCCATAGGTGTCATGCAGGTGAGTGCATACTTAAAAAGGTAATAGTAAAATGTGATTGGACAAAGATACAGATTCAAAATACGCCCACACTCCACAGGTAGAAAGGGAATTAACCCTTAGTTCCCTTGATATGGAACAACACGTGTATATACATTAGCAGATCAATATATGTACAAAATAGTATAATCTCCAAAACAACATTAGTAGATGGTATGAATGTTAGAAATGTTAAAAACACTGGCCATATAGACCGCACAGAATACTATGGAAATGTAAGAATAGAAGATATACACATATAATATACTGCACTTAATATACTATACTTCACAATACGGTACAAAATGTATAATATGTTTTACCACATAACACTTAACACTCCAAATACACAATCATGTATAGTTTATACCCCTGCCTACCAGATAAATAATAATAGAATATGTACTATGGTATCAATGCACCTTAATTTTATATAATAGTGCTATTGGCTAGTTGTGGTACTATATAAGCCTTATAAATTGTGTATTAGAGGATAAAATAGGAGGATTTGGGGGAGAACATAATATATAATTCGAGTGTGAATGAGAGTCAAAAAAGATAAGGAATGAAAAAATTAAAAAATGAAAGTAAAAAACGCTGAAATAAAGTGTATGTACTCTTGTATGATATATGCCCTAATTAGTACGGTCCTAGATGGCTAATACTAGGAGAATGTAAGAGAAGTATATATATATTTATAAATGTCAAAAATATAGCATGGTAATATCCTAATGATGAACAGTTGTACTTAAAGATGTTTATATTACTCCATATGTAAGGCAACATTGAAGTGAAGGTATATAAACCAATAGTTACAGTAATACCAGTAATTGCACAAGATGGTAAATAAATAGTGCATGAAATGTATAATATATTATACTATATATTATATAGGGCGTGGTAGACATTACAGCAGGGGTAGCTAATGAGGCTATTCCCAGAAATTAATTAAATCATATCTGGAGTTTAATCCTAAAGGTAGTCTAGTTTTTAACGTATAGATCCAATATACTTCCCTTTTGGCAAGTATATTCTCTAGGTTGCCACCCCTCTTCGGCACCTTGGCTTGTTCTATTGCCAGCCATTTAAAAGAATTTAAGCTACATCTGTGTTTAGTAGCAAAATGTTGAACCAGAGGTGTACTGGACGTGCCTTTAGTAATAGTGGAAAAGTGTTCTCTGATACGTGAATTGATGTCCCTCGAGGTTAACCCTACATACTGGATATTACATAAGGTGCATATAATAATATATATGACATCCGTACTTTGGCAATTGAGGCAAGTTTTGATGGGATATGTCTGACCAGTTGTTGTAGAGGTAAATTCTTTAGTAACCCAAACAAAATCACAGGGTTTACACTTTTTATGGCCGCATTTAAACATACCTAAATGTTGTAGCCATGAGCTAGTAGGTTGTAATGTCTGTTTGAGTTCTGTGGGCGACAGCATAGATGCTAGTGTGGGGCTTTTTCTGTATGAACACCTGACCCCTTGTTTCACGGTGTCAATCAGCTTATCATCAGCTGCCAGTAGAGGGAAATGCTTCCTAACTATATTACAAATCTGTGAGTATTGTGTACTGTATGTTGTCACAAAGTATACACCTTGAAAATCACTGTGTGTTTGTTTGGGTTTGTCTTTCAATCAGCCTCCTGCACATAATCCACAGTGTTGCTACAGTTCCTCTTTAGCCTAGAAAATTGGCCCTTTGCAACAGCATATGATGTATTTTTGGGATGGCAACTGGAAGCGTGCAGGAGGGTGTTGCCTGAGATAGGCTTACGATATACTTTAGAGGTGATTTGTCCACTAATTTCTCCTGTAAGGCATAAGTCTAAATAATTAATAGACTTTGTGTCTGTAATGTAAGTGAAACTTAAGTTTAAATCGTTATTATTGATCATTTCAATGAAAGACAGTATATCTACAGGTGACCCTGACCAGATAAAAAGGAGGTCATCTATGTAGCGTTTAAAAAAACAAATATGTGATCTGTATGGGTTACTATGGTCAAAGATGTTATCTAGCTCCCATTTGCCAAGAAATAAATTTGCATAGGAGGGGGCGTATTTCGCCCCCATGGCCGTTCCACATCTCTGAACATAGTATTGCCCTTCAAAGGTGAAAAAATTGTGAGTCAAAAGAAACTCTAGGATTCTCAAAACGTAGTCTTGAAAATCTGGTGTGTATTCTGTGTGTGTAGTCAAAAAGTACCTAACTGCCTCAATACCTTTATTATGTGGAATTCTAGAATATAGAGAGACCACATCCACTGAAAGCCAGTGATAGTTTGTTTGCCAATTTGTGTCAGTTAGTAAATTAAGTACATGCTTTGAATCCCTGGTATATGAGGGTAGTTGGTTAACCAAAGGTTGTAAGATGGCATCAAGCCACTGGGACAATCTTTCAAATAAGGAATCTATACCGCTGACTATTGGGCGGCCCTTTACGTCAGTTAGTGATTTATGGACCTTGGGGAACATATGGAACACTGGGGTCCTAGGATACTTGACATAGAGATAGTCTGCTGTATTTTCATCCAAAAAACCATGTTCAACACCATCATCTAGGATATCACATAGGAGTTTCTTATACTCATTTGTTGGATTTCTGGGTAAGAGTGAATAGTCCGTACTAATTAGGGCATATATCATACAAGAGTACATACACTTTATTTCAGCGTTTTTTACTTTCATTTTTTAATTTTTTCATTCCTTATCTTTTTTGACTCTCATTCACACTCGAATTATATATTATGTTCTCCCCCAAATCCTCCTATTTTATCCTCTAATACACAATTTATAAGTCTTATATAGTACCACAACTAGCCAATAGCACTATTATATAAAATTAAGGTGCATTGATACCATAGTACATATTCTATTATTATTTATCTGGTAGGCAGGGGTATAAACTATACATGAATGTGTATTTGGAGTGTTAAGTGTTATGTGGTAAAACATATTATACATTTTGTACCGTATTGTGAAGTATAGTATATTAAGTGCAGTATATTATATGTGTATATCTTCTATTCTTACATTTCCATAGTATTCTGTGCGGTCTATATGGCCAGTGTTTTTAACATTTCTAACATTCATACCATCTACTAATGTTGTTTTGGAGATTATACTATTTTGTACATATATTGATCTGCTAATGTATATACACGTGTTGTTCCATATCAAGGGAACTAAGGGTTAATTCCCTTTCTACCTGTGGAGTGTGGGCGTATTTTGAATCTGTATCTTTGTCCAATCACATTTTACTATTACCTTTTTAAGTATGCACTCACCTGCATGACACCTATGGCTATGATTACGGCTGCTGGCCGAAACATGTAAGCCCTGGTGTCACGCTCACACACCTTCTCTGTTTGTGCTGTTTCTATAGCCTGTTTGGCGTTTTAATCAAGCCTAATAAAATTGGATTTTATTATATACAAAAGCTGGATCCTGCCTTCTTTGTGACTGTTCGTATTTACACCAGCTTGGGATCCGCTTTAGCCCCTGTTCACCTGTATCCTGTTGTAAACCCGGGTGAAGACAGAGAGCACCGCCCCCTGACCGGAGAATCCTGTGACGTCACGATCGACGCTGAAAGTCCGCATGGCAAGCCAGAAGCGCTGCTGGAGTCTCATGTGAGTGCCGGTTACTTGGAGCTATTAGCCCACCGACAAGGTTTCGGTCTGACCACGTAGGTCCCCCGGCATATCCAGAGCACCTTTATGAAAAGGATTATACAGCCAAGTCGTAACTACAGGGGCGGCAGAGCTCATTTGGGGTAAGTCCCGGGTACAACGAAATAGACTGTTGCATATGTTTGTTTGCAGTGGAGTTTGCATATTTGAAGAGCATTTCTCATCCTTTCACATTTCTCATTTATCTGGGGTATTACTGGTGATACCCAGAGAAACTCTTTATTGCAGTATATGAATACAGGGGCTCTATTTTACTATTTACTACTATATATTGACTATCCACTTTAACAGTGAACATTTAATTAATACGATTGTTATAAAATTATAATGGAAGAAACAGCACAACAATATTTTTCCCTGAGACCGGCTACAACACGTAGTGACTTTTCCACAGAATGTGAAAAAATATTCTCTGAGGATAAGGGGACACTTTCACTCAGCACTTTATTTGATACTATGGAAACCCTTCTGTTTAAAGAAACTAAGGCACAGTGGGACATTTGGACATTCCAATCATATCTTAAAGCCCAAATGATCCCTAGAGGACTGAGAATTTTCAAATTTCCTACTTTTGAAGTTGATACTACAGATGTAGAATTTGTTGATAAATGGAATGCAGTGTTATCAGAATGTTCATGCCAATTAATGTTACTATTAATACAATATAGGACAAAGCAACTAAGTGATATCAAACTAGAGATAGATACCCTTCAGATTGAGTTTAATAATAGAAGTGTTGATCCAGATTTTGCTAAATTCGATAAGATCCTGCAAGAGTCTTTGGCCCGTGGTAAGCAAGTCATAATGGAAAATAAACATATTAAGTTTGTACGTGACAAAACTGATTACCAGAAAAACTCAGAGTATATTTGGAACAAAAAACAACGTTCCAACTATAGACGAAGCTTACCACAGAACAAAAACCGTAGAGGCAATCGTAGACATGGTAGAGGTCACCGCAAACAGGTCAGCTTCTCTGATAGCGATACAGACAGATCGTCTGATGAATATAACTCAGGTGGTGACAATGAGATAGACAGAGTAACACAAACAAATACTATTTCTAACACTCAACAGGGCATTTTAAAGGCACCTACTGCTCCCACTGTTTCTTCTAATATTGCTAATGCCTCTACTACTCCCAGTATGCCCAACACAACATCTGCAAGCCTGGTACCACAAGCAGCAAGATCTAAAGATAAAAATACTGTGTCCAAATATGTTCCTACTAACAGACCAGATGAACAAATGAGTGCACACATTGGGAACACAGGGGCACAAGATATGCTACTTTTAAATCAAGTTTTTCCCATAGGTCCACCTTTGCAGGGAATAGGGGGGACCCCTTACAACAGCCAAGAGAGATACCCTGTACGGGGCAACCGCACACAGACCAAATACAAATAAATAGTGTGGTAAACTTATCCTCAACTATATTGACTAAAGATCAAATAGATGTATTGTCTCTGGGTTTAGGTTTTGCACCTACCACAAGCTTTGACATTTTCCAAACACTCATTGATATCAACAAATTTGTAAGGAACATCACACTATAGAGAGTAATAGTGCATCTGGAACACTGAATAGGGCTTTTTCATTCAAAAATAAATCTACCTTCTACCCGATACAAAACAGAGGGCCAATAATAGAGACATTCCACGCACGAGTAGAGTCAGATCTGCAGAAATTGAAGGAGACCATAGATAGAACAGCAAATAATCTGACTAAAAGACAATCACAAGCACTTAGGTCATTACAAAAACAACCAAATCTTGTGATTAGACCGTCAGATAAGGGCGGCACTATTGTAGTCCTTGATAGGAAAGATTATGTATCAGAAGCTCTTAGACAGCTAAGTAATCCTTCAGACTATTCACTCTTACCCAGAAATCCAACAAATGAGTATAAGAAACTCCTATGTGGTATCCTAGATGATGGTGTTGAACATGGTTTTTTGGATGAAAATACAGCAGACTATCTCTATGTCAAGTATCCTAGGACCCCAGTGTTCCATATGTTCCCCAAGGTCCATAAATCACTAACTGACGTAAAGGGCCGCCCAATAGTCAGCGGTATAGATTCCTTATTTGAAAGATTGTCCCAGTGGCTTGATGCCATCTTACAACCTTTGGTTAACCAACTACCCTCATATACCAGGGATTCAAAGCATGTACTTAATTTACTAACTGACACAAATTGGCAAACAAACTATCACTGGCTTTCAGTGGATGTGGTCTCTCTATATTCTAGAATTCCACATAATAAAGGTATTGAGGCAGTTAGGTACTTTTTGACTACACACACAGAATACACACCAGATTTTCAAGACTACGTTTTGAGAATCCTAGAGTTTCTTTTGACTCACAATTTTTTCACCTTTGAAGGGCAATACTATGTTCAGAGATGTGGAACGGCCATGGGGGCGAAATACGCCCCCTCCTATGCAAATTTATTTCTTGGCAAATGGGAGCTAGATAACATCTTTGACCATAGTAACCCATACAGATCACATATTTGTTTTTTTAAACGCTACATAGATGACCTCCTTTTTATCTGGTCAGGGTCACCTGTAGATATACTGTCTTTCATTGAAATGATCAATAATAACGATTTAAACTTAAGTTTCACTTACATTACAGACACAAAGTCTATTAATTATTTAGACTTATGCCTTACAGGAGAAAGTAGTGGACAAATCACCTCTAAAGTATATCGTAAGCCTATCTCTGGCAACACCCTCCTGCACGCTTCCAGTTGCCATCCCAAAAATACATCATATGCTGTTGCAAAGGGCCAATTTTCTAGGCTAAAGAGGAACTGTAGCAACACTGTGGATTATGTGCAGGAGGCTGATTGCCTTGAGAAGAGGCTTAAAGAAAGAAAATATACACGCAGACACATCAAACAAGCTAGATTAGCTGTTGACAAGCTAGATAGGGACCAACTTTTGAAAGACAAACCCAAACAAACACACAGTGATTTTCAAGGTGTACACTTTGTGACAACATACAGTACACAATACTCACAGATTTGTAATATAGTTAGGAAGCATTTCCCTCTACTGGCAGCTGATGATAAGCTGATTGACACCGTGAAACAAGGGGTCAGGTGTTCATACAGAAAAAGCCCCACACTAGCATCTATGCTGTCGCCCACAGAACTCAAACAGACATTACAACCTACTAGCTCATGGCTACAACATTTAGGTATGTTTAAATGCGGCCATAAAAAGTGTAAACCCTGTGATTTTGTTTGGGTTACTAAAGAATTTACCTCTACAACAACTGGTCAGACATATCCCATCAAAACTTGCCTCAATTGCCAAAGTACGGATGTCATATATATTATTATATGCACCTTATGTAATATCCAGTATGTAGGGTTAACCTCGAGGGACATCAATTCACGTATCAGAGAACACTTTTCCACTATTACTAAAGGCACGTCCAGTACACCTCTGGTTCAACATTTTGCTACTAAACACAGATGTAGCTTAAATTCTTTTAAATGGCTGGCAATAGAACAAGCCAAGGTGCCGAAGAGGGGTGGCAACCTAGAGAATATACTTGCCAAAAGGGAAGTATATTGGATCTATACGTTAAAAACTAGACTACCTTTAGGATTAAACTCCAGATATGATTTAATTAATTTCTGGGAATAGCCTCATTAGCTACCCCTGCTGTAATGTCTACCACGCCCTATATAATATATAGTATAATATATTATACATTTCATGCACTATTTATTTACCATCTTGTGCAATTACTGGTATTACTGTAACTATTGGTTTATATACCTTCACTTCAATGTTGCCTTACATATGGAGTAATATAAACATCTTTAAGTACAACTGTTCATCATTAGGATATTACCATGCTATATTTTTGACATTTATAAATATATATATACTTCTCTTACATTCTCCTAGTATTAGCCATCTAGGACCGTACTAATTAGGGCATATATCATACAAGAGTACATACACTTTATTTCAGCGTTTTTTACTTTCATTTTTTAATTTTTTCATTCCTTATCTTTTTTGACTCTCATTCACACTCGAATTATATATTATGTTCTCCCCCAAATCCTCCTATTTTATCCTCTAATACACAATTTATAAGGCTTATATAGTACCACAACTAGCCAATAGCACTATTATATAAAATTAAGGTGCATTGATACCATAGCACATATTCTATTATTATTTATCTGGTAGGCAGGGGTATAAACTATACATGATTGTGTATTTGGAGTGTTAAGTGTTATGTGGTAAAACATATTATACATTTTGTACCGTATTGTGAAGTATAGTATATTAAGTGCAGTATATTATATGTGTATATCTTCTATTCTTACATTTCCATAGTATTCTGTGCGGTCTATATGGCCAGTGTTTTTAACATTTCTAACATTCATACCATCTACTAATGTTGTTTTGGAGATTATACTATTTTGTACATATATTGATCTGCTAATGTATATACACGTGTTGTTCCATATCAAGGGAACTAAGGGTTAATTCCCTTTCTACCTGTGGAGTGTGGGCGTATTTTGAATCTGTATCTTTGTCCAATCACATTTTACTATTACCTTTTTAAGTATGCACTCACCTGCATGACACCTATGGCTATGATTACGGCTGCTGGCCGAAACATGTAAGCCCTGGTGTCACGCTCACACACCTTCTCTGTTTGTGCTGTTTCTATAGCCTGTTTGGCGTTTTAATCAAGCCTAATAAAATTGGATTTTATTATATACAAAAGCTGGATCCTGCCTTCTTTGTGACTGTTTATATACATATCACTAATTATGGTATGTTTGCTGCTTTTGCTCTTTCTTTATGAGATACAAATATATAGTTCTCTGATTTTTAATATTTAATATTTGCATATCTTGTTGGATAGAAAGGAAGGTTGCACAATTATTGTTCTGCTCCCTTGTTTCTAATGAAGAATCACTCGCAACTTAAGAACATGAGTGGATGCAAATCTATTTGAATTGTGCAATTTTCAAGCTGTAAGGCAGTGGCAATTGTTCTTTTCCTGTTATATATTAGTTTCACAAAACATGTTTTATTGAATCTAGGTCATTGTCTGAAATTGTTTTCCAAAAACCCTGCAGAATTGTCTGAGACACACAAATCAGTGACTAATAACACTACTAAAATACTTATCAGCTTGTGGGAGAACTCCATAGTAAGCAAAAAAGCAAAAACAGCCAAGTGGCAAACACCCATCAACAAATATCCAATAAAATATTGTGACCGCGTTAAAGCAGTCTCCCATACACTTCAATAGAGCTTGAAAGCGGAAAAAAAACACCCATACTTGCTCGCTAACCTGATCGCGTTTATTCAAGTGCGCTAAACCGAAATGAATTATTAATATTTCACATTCCAATGTTCTTCATTTACACAATTATTGTAAATCTCTCTCTCTCTCTCTCTCTCTCTCTCTCTCTATATATATATATTATATATATATATATATATAAATATATGTACATAACAATACCTGTATATATATATATATATATATATATACAGGTATTGTTATGTACATATATTTATATATATATATATATATATATTTCTATAGATATAAAGGTATAGATATCTATTTTACATGAACAGTATCATATATATATATATATATGAAATCCACTGAAATATGCACTCCCACAAACAGTAAATTTCAATTCTGCCAGGGTGCTATAGAAAGTTCAAATATCCAAGTTATAACACAAACACTCACTGGACTTGATACAGGTGAAATAAAAAGTGTTTTATTCCATATAAACCAGTGACGTTTTGGGGTGTTCTGAAACGTCACTGGTTCATATGGAAAAAAACACTTTTTATTTCACCTGTATCAAGTCCAGTGAGTGCTTGTGTTATAACTTGGATATATATATATATATATATATATATATATATATATATATATATATATATATATATATATATATATATATATATATATATATATATATATATATATATATATATATATATATATATATATAAGAAATTAAAAGAACATTATTTTCTATGTGAAGAAAATAGGAATATAAAATATTTGTTTTGCTCATCAGGTTTTGCAATTCAGATTTAACACAATCATGTTAGCACACATGAGAACCTAATAATCTTAAAGCACATTATTGAAATATGAAATATAGATGATTAAAAAAAATATATAAATTATTAAAAATCATTAAACAAATAGATCTAGATTACAAGTGGCACAGTTTCCCCCCACCCGTGATCACCAAGACTCCGCTAGAGTTAAAGGGACACTGAACCCAATTTTTTTCTTTTGTGATTCAGATAGAGCATGAAATTTTAAGCAACTTTCTAATTTACTCCTATTATCAAATTGCCTTAATTTTCTTGGTATCTTTATTTGAAAAGCAAGAATGTAAGTTTAGATGCCGGCCCATTTTTGGTGAACAACCTGGGTTGTTCTTGCTGATTGGTGGATAAATTCATCCACCAATAAAAAAGTGTTGGCCAGAGTTCTGAACTAATAAAAAAAAGCTTAGATGGCTTCTTTTTCAAATAAAGATAGCAAGAGAACAAAGACAAAATGGTAATAGGAGTAAATTAGAAAGTTGCTTAAAATTGCATGCTCTATCTGAATCACGAAAGAAAAAAATTGGGTTCAGTGTCCCTTTAAGCTTTATGAGCTAGTCAGTTTGCATTCGTATTACAAATTCCAAAAAAACCTTATTTTGTGCAAGCGGTAACCAAAATAGCGCAAAAATCCTAACTCCAGTTTTTGTGTGCATATATTACCCCATAGAAATCAATGGAGAAAAAAAAGTAGAAAAATCCGTACACCTGAGATATTTTTGCATTCCCCATAGAAGTCAATGGAGAAAAAAAATTGTTGGAAAAACAGGGCATATAAAACAAAGCTTTTAGATAGCTTTCTCAGAAAAATGTAAATTTTTACATGGTTTTCACACATAGCAGTTTCAACTGGTAAACAACACTTCCTTAAATGTAAATTACAAGTTGGGTTTGATTTATTGTATTTATTTTTGAATACGCATGAAAATATGCACATGGCTTGACCCATGTGATGTGTATTGTCAAAAAAATATGTTTTTCTTAATACCATCAATTATTGTCATTGTGCACCCATACTCATGTACCTAGTGCTATGGAATTTGGCAGTGATTTAAAAATTAAATAAATGATAATAATAATAATTAAATTATTATAATTATTATTATTATTATTATTTTTATTATTATTATTATTATTATTATTATTATTATTATTATTATTAATAATAATAATAATAATAATAATAATAACAACAATAATAATGATAATAATAATAATAATATAACCTTTAGTGTAGGTTATTTAGACAAAAATTATACCAACCTTATATCAAAATAAAATAATGTTGGCATGATTTTTCCTCTGAAAACATGTAAAAGCTAATTCATAATAATTTAACAGTTTTATATGCTGCATAACTCTCTAAAAGCCTTTTGAGTAATTTAAAAGTAAAATTATAATGTGTTTATAATTAACATGTATTACATTAAGTAATATTATTTATGGTTAAAATTAATGTTGGTAAGTCTGTCACAAATAAGAGATCAGAAAATATTTTTAAAAAATAAACTAATTAATAATATATTATGAAAAATATTTGCAATGAACAACATTTTTTAAAAGAGTAGAACTAAATTCTGCTTATGTTTTATTCTTTCTTTAATCTATAATCGCAATGTAGTTTATATTTATTACAATTTTAATGAATATTTTAATGAAAAACAAGTTTCCCTTGGTATGTTATAGATGGTATACCTTTGTGATTCATATTGCATAAAATAAAATATATTTGACTCAACTAATAAATCATGACTATTCCTAGCGTTAAGAATATTTTTATTTTAGTAATTTGATACTGTTTTTATATAGTCATTCAAGCATAACTAATGCTTTCAAGCTTAGCAAATGAATTTTGATCAGCTCTTAATATATTTTTTTCTCCTAGAGTATTTTCAGAATCAGATATTTGCCTTATAATAGATCCCAGGGGTTGATAAAGTTAAGAAATAATAAAATAGCAAGATATTAGAATTTCTATTGATGTGCTTTAACTTGACCTACACACTCGGCTCATTCCATTTATACAATAATTGAGACTACACAGAACATGGGGTGAAAAGGTCGCAGCCTGCATTTATTAACTTATAACATATAGTTAACCACATAAACTTCAGTAAAGAGGTATTGAAAAACCCAGGGTGCCGCCTACCCCATATCCACACGTGCCTTCCACTGGCTACCACCAGGCACACCCCCAATCTAAACCTCTCTCCCAACTTCAAGGGAGGTACCTCTTTCTTTAACTCACCTCATAAGACCAGCACCCCCCACAGCTACGACAACCACAACCCTTAAATCAGGGCAGGAGGGAGCTACTTTTCCCTCTCACATTAAACTGACTGACAGCTTCTGCTACCCACCCTTCTTATCCTCTCCTCCCTATCACTTCCCCTTAGCTACCACTTTCCTGGCAACCCATTATTCCATGGCCTGCAGTGTGGTCACTAACCCCTCCTCTCAATTCTTTAATCTGGGGTTCTAATGACCTACACACTCGGCATATTCCATTTATACAATAATTGAGACTACACAGAACATGGGGTGAAAAGGCAGCAGTGTGCATTTATTAACATTAAAGTAAATAGGTATTACAAAACCCAGGGTGCCGCCTACCCCATATCCACACGTGCCTTCCGTACCTCTCCCCCATCTTCAAGGGAGGTACCTCTTTCTCTTTAACTTACCTCATAAGGCCAGCACCCACCACCACACAACTTACAGTCGAATGCTACCCACACGGGCTAAGGCCTTTTTCAACCCCTCCTTCAAGTTAAAATTGAACAAGTATAAAACAACCTCGTTAAGATGGACACCATCCATCAGAAAGAAACATCTCCCTGATTCCCCCTCAAACTCTACATGGCGAATGCCAAAACCCCACAACTGTGCCACAAAACCTGAAATCATCCTATTCACATTTCTCCTCAAGGTATCAAGCCTCCTGACATCCCATGCTGACTTCCAAACCAACCGAGTTTCAATCTCGAACCAAACAATTATCAACTGCGGAAATAACTCCTTCAATCTCCTCAAGCCCCACTTGATTCTGTCTACCAACTCCTTCTGTGCCATAAATCCCAAATCGTTCTCATCTGCATGAACCACCAGGATGTCAGGAGGCCTATACAGCCTGGCGTACTCGCCCACCAGGCGTACAACCTGCTCCCACTTTAAACCTCTTTCCCCAAACCATCGAACTAAGACCTTCTGTCTCTGAAAGGTCAATTGTGTTCCGGATTCCTTCACTGCTGCTGTCTTCCTTGCCCAGTAAATGAACAAATGGCCCACTATACAGCAGTGAGCAAAACTACACACTCAAATGTGGCCTAACATACCGCCTATAGCATCCCAATCTCCACCTCCCCACATGCTTCACCACATTCTCACCAAGGCCCAGTTCAGACGCCTCTGTTGCTGCCCCAATCCTAAAGGAATGGCAGCCAAATCATTTTGGATCCACCCCCGCCAACACCAATGCCCTTCTCAGAACCGACCTGAGCTGGAACTTTGACAACACGCTGCCATCCTCATGCTTCAGTAAAGGGCCCTCGTCCACCGGCCACCAGCTCAAATACACCCCCACTGCCTTCACCGGGCAACACTCGCCCCCAATCAGGAACAAAAGTATAATTTTTCACTTTTGCTTCCTGGTCTGACTTTGACTTTCTCAACCAAATCAATAACTCAGACTCACTCACCACTACCACATTTACTCATATCCCACCCGAATTAGCCTATTGCATCCTAACAACTCCAGTACACTAAACGCCCCAAAGAAGGCTATCACAAAAGCTGCCCTCAACAGCAAGAATTTTAACTCGGACAAGCACACCCTCGGTAAAACCCCCACTAACCTTTTCAATATGGAAAAAACCAAAGGGCGCCTTATGTCTGCCAACTGCCACACTTTACAAAGTCCTTTGACCGCCAGCTTGACTAAGAATTCCTTTGTTAAATCCCCCTACCCAACAGTTTAAACAGAAAGGCTAACGCCGACACCTGCCTCTTCACCATAGCCTTTGACATCCTAACCACCTTCCATTCCTCCACCCAGTCAATTAAGCAACACAACCTCCTATCTTTTGACAAACCCACCCTGTAGCTGGCCATTCTCTCGAACCATTTTAACCACACTGGCAAATAAACTTTCCAGGTGTTATGGGCTAACGCCTCCTTAGCTAACTTTATACCCCTGAAAAGTTCATCCCCCACAACTCCTCCTGACATTTCTCCCCTTCTGCCTCCACCTCCGGAGCCGCCACACTAAATTTTTCCCACTGCAAACGTGAAAAAGAGTCAGCAATTATATTCTGCTTCCCTGGCACGTGAACCGCCCAAAAGTAGAGATTCCCCCTTAAGTATTCCAACACAAATACTCGAAGCAGCCGGATCACCGGGAGCGATTTTGCCGTCAATTTTGTTAATGGAGAACACCACTCCCAAATTGTCCGAATGGAACATAACCTTCCGGTTCCCCAAAATCTCCCTCCACACAATGACAGCCACTACCAAAGAGAACAACTCCAGGAACACTAAGTTCCTGGTCAGGTCCTCCTCCTTCCAACCCCTGGGCCATGTACAAGCGCACCATTTGTCATTCAAATAAGCACCAAAGCCCACTGCCCTGGACGCATCAGTATACAGGTGCAGCTCGTCGTCCAACACCGCCACCTCCTGTATAAATGACCGCCCGTTAAACTCCTCCAAAAAGACAAGCGATACCCTCAGATCTTCTTTCAACTTATTAGACAGCCATAACCTGTAATGCGGGGCCTGCAGGCCCGCAGTCATTAGGGACAGCTGTCTCCCGAAAACTCTCCCTACTGGGATCACCCTACATGCGAAGTTCAACTTCCCAATGAGTGACTGCAATTCCCTCAAAGTCACCTTCCTCTTGCTCAACACCTCCGCAATGACCCACCGCAGATCCTCCACCTTTTGCCTTGGCAGACTGCACTCCATCTTCACTGAGTATATTTGGATCCCCAAAAAACTTAAGGTAGTTACCTGACTCTCTGTCTTCCCCTCCGCTACCGGAATGCCAAACTGAACAGCAGTGGCTAAAAACGTACTCAACAAAAGTTCACAATCCTTCAAGTCGGCCGACCCGACAAACAAAAAGTCGTTCAAATAATGGACGACAGACGACCGCTCAGCTATCACTTTTACCACCCATTGCACAAATGTGCTAAACTTTTCAAAGTACACGCATGAGATAGAATATCCCATGGGAAGAAATAGGTCCACAAAGAACTCCCCCTGAAAATAGCAATCCAACAAGTGATGGCAAACCGGGTGCACTGGCAAGAGCCTAAAGGCTGCCTCCATGTCTACTTTTGCCATCAGTGTACCCCTGCCCACTCTCCTGACAATGCGCACTGCATTGTCAGGAGTGCAATACCGCTTGCATCATTCACAGAAGACCCTTTCGGGTAGGAAAGATAATGAATCATCTGGAATTGACCCTCCACTTGTTTGGGGACAAAACAAAACGGGGATACCCGTAAGTTCTCCAAAGACCCGCCATTCTACCTAATGCTACCTTCTTCTCCAGCTTAGCCCTCAGTACCTGTGGAAACTGGGATGTGGACTTCAAATTACCCGAAATACCTGACCCCCCCATCTAAGAAAGTTATCCGAAACCCTGAACTAAACCCAGAAAACAACAGTTCCACGTCCACCGCCTTCCCCCGTCTCCTACCGTACGGTCTTAGCCATGACAACATCTCTTTTACCCTCACCAGCATCCGTGCCTACAACAGTACCCTCTCCACTCTTCCCACTTCCTCTACCCTTCTCGAAACACTTTGCCCCGGAGTGTGCTACACCACACCCCAAGCACGCATGCTTGTATTTGCAAGCTGACCTAAATCTGCATGCTTCCTTGTTAAATTGGAAACATAAGCCCTTCCTAATCACCACTGCTGTTGATTCAACTCCCGACACCCCACTACTGACTGCTCCCGAACCCTGAAAGGACTGCCCCCCACAACGGGGTCATAAGTTCCAGCCACACACCCATCTCCATGTCGTCCCACCTCATCTCAGGATGTACCGACATCCTCTGACGAAACTGCTCGTTGTAACACCACCAGGCTAAGCGTGCGATGAGCCCCTGAAATTTCATCTAAATAACAAAACATAGCTGAGCAGTGCTCTGGAAATTTGTCCCCAAACACGCTAGCTAAAATGCAAAAGGTCTTAGACAAATTTGCTAAAGTTTTGAGTAACTTCCTCCACCTCTTCTTTCCCTCCTTGTCCTCTTTCTTACCCTGCTCAAACTTCGGGTCCTCCTTAACCTCAATAAAATGATCTTAAGGGAGCAACAATAATAACTATACAAATTCCCGCTTCCATATCTCCTTCTTTACCTTCTTACTCAAATGTATCCCTAAAGGACCCACCGAGCACAAGCAAGGCTTCCTCAGGGCCTGATCGGCCACTTGTAATAACTCCCCTGCTGGCGCTGGGGCTGCCACCCCCACTGCCTGATCCCGCCAGGGGGGATCCATGCCCCTGCTGTGCCCAGAGTCCCACTCACCGCCTCTGCACTTCCCTTTCTATGGTTTTCCAATTGGGACACTAGCTCCTTCAAGCCTTTCAGCACCAACTCATGCACACCCTTGTCGCTCCCCTCGTCACCCTCCTTCCTAGCTTACCCTGCTGTCTCACCTGCCAGCCTTGCTGTTGGGTCCACATCCACCATGCCAGAGCGCCAGGCTGTCTATTCCCCTCCGTTGTCCCCGACTGTGCCTGACTCTCTCTTCTGCCTCCTCCTGTTTATAGAAATGAATCTTTCGCTCCATCTGATATCCCTTGTCTCTAGTCTGCCCCAAGTGGGCAACATTCCCTTTCTCTGCAGGGACTCTGAGGCATGCAGGATCTCTTCCTCCACTGTACCATACTGCTCCTGTCCTATCTAACCCGCCTATCTGGGGCCGGGAGCCACTCTCTGGGAAGGGGGAGACACCGTCAACCTGCAGCCCCCCTCAACTCCCTACTCTCCTGACCCTGCTCCCCCCCAGACCTATTCTCCCCTGCACCCCCTTGTGTAGTGTTTCTGCCTGCAAACCCTGCCCCAGGCACCAAAGAACATAGCAGCTGCATCAAGGCAACCAGGTCCCCTACCTGCGCCGTCTGCTCTGGTGTAGCTGGCTGCTCCATGGTGTTGTCGTTGTTGCTGTAGGATTCATTCACCCACAGCATGTCATCCTCCATGTCCAGAAGTGATGAATGTGACAGGGGCAGCCCCTGCAGTTCCACAGGGATGTCGTTTGTTTCCTCCCGATCTGTGGGCAAAGAATCAGTTTATTAGCCCCCAGTGCCTGGTCATAGCCTCTCCTACCCCCGAAGTCCCTCCTTACGTCGACAGGTGCCCCCCAAGCCCCTGCACCCCTAAATCCAGGCCCTGTCTACCCCTTTAACCCCTAACGGCTGCTCCCCTTCCCATCCTCTCACTTCCTCTCATTTCCTGTACTAATGCTGCCACTGCATTACCCATCCTGTCCTGTCCTACTGGCCTGGCTTCCCTGTTCCCACTCAGTTGCTCTCTGGCCATCTGCAATACAGCACCCCTATCCCCTCTACCACTCACCCGCACGCCAAGCCTACCCTTATTCCCCTTTTCCTGCTTCCTCACCTTTTATGCCTCCGCTACGGCACCTACCCTCCTTTTGCTCATTTCCCCCCTCACTTCCTCCTCCTCCCCTCCCTCCTTGCAGCCTCCTGCACTGCTCTGCTCTGCTCCGTGTGGCCTCCTGATCACTGCCGCGTCGCTCCTTGATGACATCACCGATCCTGGCCCACCATTTTCTCTGGCGCCCTCTGCTGGATCCTACCTCCAATGCAGGAGACACTGGTAGACCACCAGCCCTCCGTTTCCTACCACTCCCACTGGACGAGCCCCCGGCCCTAGGATCCGACTCCTGCCAGCTCCTGGACCGCCCCTTCTCCTGATGGTCGGGCTGAGCCACTCTGGCAGCCGGGATCTCCACACCGGCCTACGATGAAACTGCTCCTCTTCTTCCTCTCAAATTAAACTGACTGACAGCTTCCGCTACCCACCCTTCTTATCCTCTCCTACCTAACACCTCCCCTTAGCTCCCACTTTCTTGGCAACCCACTATTCCATGGCCTGCAGTGTGGTCACTAACCCCTCTTCTCAATTCTTTCCTCTGGGTTTCTTAATACTGCAATCAATGTTAAAAAAAATGGCAAAACCTAAAAAGGAATAGAATTACAAGAAAAAGTTTGTGGACCCTTTAACATTACCTGGATTTCTGCATTGATTACTTATAAAGGCCTAGATTATAATTGGAGAACAAAAATATTAGCTCTTCTGGGTTCTCACACAGTGCAGGTTTAATCAATAGTGCTCCTATTCTTGCACTCATATTACAAGTTTAAAGTAAAAATGTTTTTGTACAAGCACGCTAACATTTGGAGGTCAGATAGCGTGACTGCCATAACTTTCTTTCCCCACAGACTTCTATACGACACACTACAAAAGCCTCTTCTGTGTATATATTTAAATGTATGCCTATAACCTTTTATCTATATATATATATATATATATATATATATATATACACACAAAAGACTATGTAAAACTGTGCTATCCTATATAATATAAAATATTAATATATAAAATATGTATATATAATTGCATACAAAATAATAGTATTGCTAAAATGTCCACAAGTTCACAGGATATAATATATCCGAAAGAAGGCTGCAGGACCGAAAGGGTAAATGAAGACTCCCCGATAATCTTCACCAAAAACAAATATGTACAAAAGACTAGGTGTCAGCGCCTTCCTTCTTGTGCAAACTCAGGATAAACCAGTGTATAAACTGTTGTGGAGTAACAATTCCCCTATCCCAATCCACTTACTTCTAAAATCCTCAATCCATATGAGGTAAGTAGCCACCGTATATAGACAACGCCTAGTAAGCTGGTAATTCCAGGTCCGTAGTAAAAAGGACTAAGGAAAACCGGAAAGGTAACTCAGCTATGCAGCAACTGAAATGCTTGATCCAGATCTCTACAATATGCCTTCCTCTGATTTTGAAAGCAAAGTGCAGATAATAACCAGAAGCCTCAGTCTCTACAGCCATGTATTTCAGCTTCACTCACAGCATGGCCTCATGCAATGACTACCCTGGGGGGAAACCTGTGATTGGAGGAAGCCCGATTAGTCATTGCTGACGTGTGAATAGAGGATCTCTATGTGGGGGAAGCTGCTCTAGCTGTGAAATGAAAAAAAGGTAATTTTTTTTAACAAAATGGCTGCTTTGTAAACCTTGATGAATGAAAGTGCTCCTGTTTTTAATAGTATTTTTAAACAACAGGCTTTCATTCACCAAAGTTTACCTTCACTTTAAATAGAGGCACAACAAGCTGGGTTACTGACAAGAAAGACATCTTAGTCTAAATCATGTCTCAATCCCCACAACCTTCACAAGACCTAAGAAGATGCATTATAGAGAAGCACAAACTGGAAAAGGTTATAAACGCATTGCTAAAAACCACAGTAAGAAATGTTTTATACAAATGGAGAAAATTCAGGACTGTTGCTATTCTCTCTAGGAGCGGGTGTCCTGCAAAGATCACTCCAAGAGCACACCACGCAATCCGGAAAGGGTTACAGAAAAAGCCCTCCAGAAAACTCTTAAAACTGTGAAAGCATTTGTTCATTTGTCCACTATCAGAAAGACACTGAATATGAATTGTATTAATTAAAAGACACCATGAAGTAATCCATTGCTTCTAGGAAAATGTGATGTGGACAGAGGTTACAAAAACTGATATTTTTGTTAAAAATGTTCTACACTATGTGTGGAGGAAAAACGGCACTGCACAACAACACCAAAACCTAATACGAACTGTCAAGCATGTTGGAGGGAGCATCATGGTTTGGGGCTGCTTTGCTGCCTCAGCGCCTGGAGGCCTTGCAATTATTGAGGGAACAATGAATTCAAAAGTGAATTAAGACATTTTATAAGAGACTGTCAGGGTGGCTGTCCATGAACTCAAGCTTAGGTGATGTAACAAGACAATGACCCAAAGCACACAATTAAATCACCTAAAGAATGGATGCAAAATGTGTGTTTTGGAATGTCTTGACATTACCACAATTGAGATACTGTGGCATGACCTGAAGAGGTCTGTGCAATCAAGATAACCCAAATATTTTGAGGAAGTGAAACAGATTTATAGGAAGAAATGGTCCAAACCCCATCCTCAACATTGTGCAAGTCTCAGAAACAGCTACAGGAAATGTTAGTTGGAGATTGTTGTTGCTGCTAATAGAGTATCTACAAGTTACTAAATTCGGGGCATTACATAATTTTTTTTCAGCCTGCATTGTGAATGATTACTTTAAAGGGACAGTCAACTTGATTTTTTATTGTTTAAAAAGATAGGTAACATCTTTACTATCCATTCCCCAGCTTTGCACAATTAACATTGTTATATTAATATACAGTACTTTATAACCTCTAAACCTCTAAATGTCTGCTTGTTTCTAAGCCCCTGCAGACCACCTCTTATCTCAAGTCATTTTATTATTTCACAGCCAGACAGTGCTAGTTAATGTGTGTCACATAGATAACATTGTACTCACTCTTCTATGGAGTTATGCAGGAACCAGCACTAGTTGGCTAAACTTCAAGATTTTAAAAAACACTGAGATAAGTGGGCAGTCTGCATATGCTTAGATACAAGGTTATCACAGAGGAAAACAGTATATTAATATAAGTGCTGGTTATGCAAAACAGGGGAATGGAAAATAAAGGGAATTTTCTATCTTTTTAAGCAAAAACATTTTTCAAGTAGACTGTCCCTTTAATCTTTAATAAAAATTTGAAAAATACAACTGTTTGTGTGTTACTAGTTTAGTCAGATTTTGTTTGTCTATAATTGTACTTGGATCAATATCAGACCACATTTTGGGCTAGATTACAAGTGGAGCCTGTTTATCGATCCTGCACAACCTTTAACTGTACTAGAAATAGAATTAATTTTTGTTGCGCTCATATTATGAGTTAAAATTAAGCTGTTTTCTCTTGCGCGCTAATCAGACATATACGTAAAAAGCCGAAGTAAGAATAACGTGCGTGAGATAATCTATTCCCCTATAAAAGTCAATGGAGCAAAAAAACTGGGGGAAAAACCTAATAACCTGCTTGCGTGCAAACACAATTGCATATTCTAAAGTGTACTGTGCTTCACATAGAAACTATGTTCTATTAATTCATAAATGTATATTTCTACATATATATATATATATATGATTTTTTGTAAAATATATATTTAAACCTATATACATAGATGATTATATAGAGGTATATATATATATATATATATATATATATATATATATATATATATATATATATATATATATGAATATCTATTTATGAATACATAGAACATATTCTACTATGTGCAAAACTTTGAAATGTGAAATAGTTACAGTAAATACACTATAAAGCCTTTATTAAATATAAATATTGCATAAATATGTTTTTACATGTTTTCAGCTACTTAATTGCAAAGGGCTCCAATACACTTAAATATACTGTATGTCTATTTTTGTGTTTACATATGTATTTATGTGTTTATATGTGTATATATGTCTGTAAATACATATATACAAATATAAATACATATGTACACACACACACATAAATATATATATATATATATAAATACATACATATCCATCTTTAGAAATGTATATGTATGTATCTCAATGTTAAAGTCCTTTGCCTGCTATTGTTTCTAACACCTTATATCTTTGAGCCCTTCTAAATTTTTAATGCAAATTTTTGTAATATGTTTTTCTCAGACAGTGTTATTATGAGTGTAACTTTACTTTTAAATGTATTTTTGATGTATTTTGTGCAACTTTTGTGTCTCGTGTAACAGTTAAACAGAGCTCTAAAGTCACGCTAACTTGAGACTCCATATCTTTGAGCCCTTATAACTTTTTTGTGCAATGTTTTTTTTATGATTTTTATTAGATGGTGTTACAGTGTAACTGTACTTTATCATTAATTTTTTTATGTGTTTTGTGACACTTTTTTGTTTGGCTAAACTGTTAACCAGAGCTCTTACCTGATGCGTGTTAACTTCAATTGTGTTCAAGCGATCGCGTTTACTTTCAATTTGTAATACGAGCTGAAAACCAGACGTGTGCAAACAGCTGCGATAAACCCCTTATCGCTCATGTGTTAACGCGTCACTCGTAATCTGGCCCTTTTTCTTGGAACTTTAACATATTCAAATGCATCATAGTTTTGAAATCTGAATTAGAAATTATATTATGACCTGACAGTACTCATTTAAAGGGACAGTCTAGTCAAAATTAAACTTTCAAGATTCAGATAGGGCATGCCATTTTAAACCACTTTCCAATTTACTTTTATCATCAAATTTGCTTTGTTCCCTTGGTGGTATTTTTGAAAATCTAAACCTAGGTAGGCTCAAACTGATTTCTAAACCGTTAAAAAACGCCTCTTAGCTCAGAGCATTTTGAAAGTTTTTCACAGTTAGACAGTACTTAGTTCATGTGTGTCATACATATAGCATTGTGCTCACTCCCGTGGAGTTATTTAGGAGTCTGCACTGATTGGATACCACTCCATGTCTTTTAAAAGCACTTAGATAAGGGGGCAGTCTGCAGAGGCTTAGATACAAGGTAATCACAGAGGTAAAACAATAATATAACTGTGTTGGTTATGCAAAACCAGGGAATGGGTAATAAAGGATTATCTATCTTTTTAAACAATATACATTCTGGTGTAGACTGTCCCTTTAAGGGTAAACAAACCTCAAAATGTTATGTATTATTGAATATGTGGTGAGGTAGAGCCACAGTGTGTGAGCAACCACATAAGCAACCACATAAAGTAATTTAACATTTCTCTGTATATACAAAATTATAAATGAATGCAAACATTATGCTACTTAAAAACATCAATGTGACCCATCAATGACCTCTTATTAAACATAAACAATGTTAAATCTTGCATGCAGCAGAATTTAACAAAATTGTATTGATTTAATTCAATTATTGTCATTCTTTGATTTAATGACATGTTAAATAGTGTACCATTTGCAATTAAAATTGATTAACAGGGAAATCACTTTAACAATGACATACATTTTTAAGGTGAAATATATATGTCCTTCAGTGTCATATTAATTGTCTACTAGTAATGTCTTTGTTAAAGGGACAGTCAAGTCCAAAAAAACTTTTCAGGATTTAAATAGGGAATGTAATTTTAAACAACTTTCCAATTTACTTTTATCACCAATTTTGCTTTGTTCACTTGGTATTCTTAGTTGAAAGCTATTCATATGCTAATTTCTTAGACCTTCAAGACTGCCTCTAATCTGAATGCATTTTGACCACTAGAGGGTATTAGTTCATGTGTTTCATATAGATAACAGTGAGCTCATGCACGTGAAGTTACCCTGGAGTGAGCACTGATTGGCTAAAAAGCAAGTCTGTCAAAAGAACTGAAATAAGGGGACAGTTTGCAGAGGCTTAGATACAAGGTAATCAAAGAGGTAAAAGTTGTATTTATATAACTGTGTTGTTTATGCAAAACTGGGGAATGGGTAATGAAGAGATTATCTTTCTTTTTAAACAACAAAAATTCTGGTGTTGACTGTCCCTTTAATGTTCTTTTTTAATTTAGGATTATTGATACTGGTATGTAACAGTGGACCTGGATTTCCTTTTAACCTCAACTGCAATTTTTGCTCATAGTGACCTTAATTATATTAATGCAACCAAAGTAAAGTATTAATATATTCTGGTATTTATAAGGTTAAGTTTATTAAAGCAAAGAGGGTTATATGCATCTCTATGCATGATAGGTTAACTGAAGAAACTCTTGTTGCTTTTATGGAAACAGGATTATCTTATTTAATTGAATGATTGTCTTCAATCTGCTAACTGTGCACCATAAGTTACATGCAATTGTGAACTAAATTTACTAATAAAGGGCTAAAGTTTTAGCTTTCCAGCTCTGTAAAATGACTAATAAATACTTTGTAGCTATGTATTAGAATCATTAGATGGAAAAGGCTTGCCTGTTTATGAACGCTCCTTTCAGCTTACAAGTTCACTGTGTGTCTTAGTTACAGTTAGAGACTGGATACAGTTGTGAGTTTTAGATCCCCAACTTGGTGATGAGTGTACAATCCCATGCTCATAAGTTATAACATAGTCAGTCCTTACCTCTGCTCTGCAATCAGTTGCTGTGCTTCAGCTCAGGTTAAGGTTTGGATCTGGGAAGGGGGGTGTCAGTCTGGTGCACTACATTCGATTTACAGGTTTTCAGATTGTTCAGTTAAAGATGGTGACAAGTATCAGTTACGAGTTTACACTACCCGACTTGAAGTACAAAAAACAATCCCTTGCAGGTAAACTGTTAGTGACCACACATCTAGGCATTGTAATATATAATAAATACCAAAGAAATAAGACACAGACACAGAAAATGGGTGAAAAAAGCCAGCAGCCCGCATTTATTATTTAAGTTAAATGAAGATCAAACTTTATTAAAATACACAAACTTCATTTAAAGGTACTTGCCCTAAGCCACATAGCGTGCCTTCCACTGGCTCTCTGCCAGACACGCCCCCAGCCATAACCTCTCCCCATATCTGAGGAGATACCCACAATAATTATTTCAATTTTTAGGCTAGCACCCCGCCACTGCACGAATTACGTTCGTGCACCAACCCACAGGGCTAAGGCTTTTTTCACCCCCTCACTTATATTAAAATTAAAGAGATGGAGCCCGATCTCATTAAGGTGAACACCGTCTTTTAAAAAGAAACATCTGCCAGATTCTCCTTCAAATTCCACATGTCTAATTGCACAGCCACCCAATCTGGACACAAAACTAGATATAGTCCTATTGACCTTCTTTCTAGAAAAATGCAATCTTCTAATATCCCATGCTGATCTCCAGCAAAGTCTGCACTCAATGTCCGACCATACTATCGTGATGCGACAAAATAACTCCCTCAATCTATTAATATCCCACTTTATCACGTCAATCAATGACTTCTGAGCCATAAAACCAAGGTCATTGCCCCCCGCATGAATAATTAAAATATCTGGTGGATGAAAGAGCCTAGCCCAACTAATAACTTGACCTACTAACTGATCCCACTTCATACCTCTAATACCAAACCAATTAATTAACACTTGTTTGGAAGAACAACTAAGCTGCGTCCCTGCATCTTTGCATGAAGCCGCTTTTCTTGCCCAGTAAATATAGGAGTGGCCCACGATCCACCAGTGAGGAGGACCTGCTAAAACAAAAACTATCACACTAAATCTGGCCTAACATATAACTTAAAACATCCAGATTTCCACCTCCCAATCTTCTTCCCCACACCGTCACTCAAACCCAAGATGCTTGCTTCCGTTGCTGCACCAATTCTGAACGAATGGCAACCAAAATCCCTACCATCAACACCAATCACCTCTAAATCTTTCCTCATCACAGATTCAAACTGAAAGCGAGATAAAGAAGACCCATCCTCATGAATAAACAATGGACTACCAACAATACAACTCCTAAAAGGTAAAAATTCCCTAACTGCCGTAACCGGGCAGCACACACCCCCAACTTTTCTTAAACTAATCCAACAACCTTTACCCTCTTGATCTGTTTTCGATTTCTTTAACCATAACAAAACCTCATGCGAGTTCAACACCACGTCCCGTAAATCTAAACCACCTTGGCTCCAACGATACGCAGAAACCAATTCCGATACTCTAAAAGCCCCAAAAAATGCTAATAAAAAAGCCACCCTAAATAATAACACTTCAAATTTGGAAAAACAAACCATAGGTAATACCATAACCATTTTCTCAAAAATAGAGAAAACCAAAGGCCGCCTCTTATCCACTAAAACCATTCCTCTTAACAAACTTCTCAACACCATACGAACGCAAACATTTTTAGACAAGTCAAAAAAGATAAAGCAGCCATATTACGTTTAACCAAAGATTTAGACATCTTTTTCTCTCTCCATTCTTCGACCCAATCCAAAAGTAAACTTATATCTTCAACATCCTTTTTTCTTCACCACTAGCTTATTAAGCCAATGAACCCATACAGACAAATAAGCTTTCCACGTACTCTGAGCTAAAGCTCCCCACTCTCAACACTCTAGGAAACTCAGATATCACATGTCCTCCGGGCAAGTAGCACCAATCCTGTCTGCATTCGGAACTGCCTCTCGGAACCTCTGCCACTGAAAACGAGAAAGAGCATCAGCCCCTACATTCTCCTTTCCAGGTACATGAACAGCTCTAAAATACACATTATGTTTCATACATTCGAAAACAAACATTCTGATCAATCCAATTACTGGCTTAGAACTGGATGACAAACGGTTGATAGCAAAAACAACCCCCATGTTATCAGAATGAAAGACCACTTTTCTGTTTTCGAACTCAACACCCCAAATCTTTAAAGCTAACAGGAATAACTCCAGAAAAACAAGGTTTTTGGTTAAACCAGTGACCGCCCAAGACTCAGGCCACGCACCAGCACACCATTTATGTCCAAACAAAGCACCAAAACCATGTGCCCCAGAAGCATCAGTGAATAGATGCAGCTCACTGTTCAAAATTTCAGAAGACTGAATCAAAGATTTACCATTGAAATCCTTTTAAAATGCCTTCCAAACATGTAAATCCTCCTTAACTTGAACAGACAAACGGATCCTAAAATGAGGAATCTTAACTCCAACCGTTGCAAGCGACAATCTTCTGCAGAAAATTCTGCCAACAGGAATGATCTTACAAGCAAAGTTTACCTTACCAACTAAAGACTGGATTTCTCTTAAGGAAAGTTTCTTTTTCCTAAGAGCCACGTCAATTGAGATTACCAAGTCCTGAACCTTATCCTCAGGAAGCCTGCATTCCATGGCCACAGTATCAATGAAAATGCCAAAGAAACTAATCGCAGAGGAAGGACCTTCCGTTTTTTCACAAGCTATGGGGATACCAAAATCCCCAGCCATTGTAACAAATGCATCCATAAGAACCTGACACGATCTCTGTCCAGAAGGGCCCACAAAAAGAAAATCATCCAAATAATGGATAACCGATGATAGCCCTGAAATCTGTTTTACTACCCTCTCCAAGAAACAACTAAATTTTTCAAACAAAGAACAAGAAATGGAGCAGCGCATAGGTAAACATAAGTCAACAAAATATGAACCATCAACAAAACAGCCCAATAAATGATGGCAAGAAGGATGGACAGGCAACAGCCTAAAAGCCGATTCAATATCCACTTTCGCCAACAAGGCGTTAGCACCATCTTCCCCTACTAAGCTCAAAGCCTTATCAAAAGAAGCATATCTTACCAATGAAAACTCAGGATCAATACCATCATTTACCGAAAAGCCTTTCGGAAAAGACAAATGGTGGATTAATCTATATTGATTCAGAACCTTCTTTGGAACAACACCCAAGGGGGACAACCTTAGATTATCAAAAGGAGGAGCAGAAAAGGGGCCCGCCATTCTGCCTAAAGACACCTCTTTTTGAATTTTTCCAACCACCACACCAGGAAAATCCCTGGCAGACTTAAGATTACCAGCAAAAACAGACTCAATACCTTCAATGAAAGGAATAAAAAAGCCATCACTAAAACCCCTGAACAAAATCTCTGCATCAACGGCCATACCCCTTCTCCTACCATACAACCTTAACCAAGGCACCATCCTTTCTACCCTCACCAGCGTCTTGGCCTTGAACAACACTGTCGACCTTCGAGAAAGATTTAGCTTTCTTGAAACATTTGGCACTGGAATGAATTCCTCCACAAAAGGAACATTCATGCTTGTATTTACAAGCTGATCCAAATTTACAAGCCCGTTGAACTGAAATCAGAGCCCTTTTCTGAAGGCCACTGCTGACGATACAGAAGAGGGGGCACTGATAACACCCCCTGCACCCTGAAAGGGCTGACTAGACCTCAAAGGAGTCATAAACTCCAACCATATACCCATGTCCCTGTCGTCCCATCTCATCTCGGGCCGAACCGCCAATGATGATGGAACTGCTCGTCATACTTCCACCAAGCTAAGCCGCCATAAGTGCAGCAAGCACTTGTTATCTCATACAGATAACAAAATAAAGAAGAACACAACTCTGGGTTCTTCTCACCAATCACACTAGCCAAAATGCAAAAAGCTTTTGACCAATTCGACAATGTTTTCGGAAGCTTCCTAAACCTCCTTCTAAGTTCATTATCCTCTTTTTTACCCGAATCACTCTTTGTATCGTCCTTACCATTAAAGTTTTGTTCAACGGGAAGAAGAGAAAATATCTCAACAAACTCCCGCCTCCAAATCCTATCTTTAACATCTTTAGTTAAATGAATAGAAACATAGAAACATAGATATTGACGGCAGATAAGAGCCATAGGCCCAGCAAGTCTGCCCGACCTTACCTAACAGTATAAACTTATCTAGTTCGTAGGATAGCCCTATGCTTGTCCCATGCATTTTTAAAGTCCCCCACAGTGTTTGTTGCTACTACCTCTTGAGGAAGTTTATTCCATAAATCAATCACTCTTTCTGTAAAGAAGTGCTTCCTCAAATTACTTCTGAATCTACTACCCTTTAGCTTGAGCTCATGACCCCTTGTTCTTGAATTTTCCATTTTATGTAAAATACCCACAGCCTCAGTTTTACTAAACCCTTTAATGTACTTGAAAGTTGCTATCATATCACCTCTTTCCCTTCTCTCCTCTAAGCTATCTATATTTAGGTCATTGAGCCTATCCTGGTAAGTTTTATTTTTTAGACCAAAGGACTCACAGAAGGACTCACAGAACACAAACAAGGACGCCTGAAGGCTTGATCAGATACTCTGAACTGACTAACCAACGATGAACTACCAGACGCAACAGAACAAGCCTGGTCTGGGGGACCACCCCCAAATGCCACATTCTGCACAACCCACACACCAACCGGACCCGAAGGGCCACTAACATTGGATTGGGAACTACTTTCCAATTGAGAAACCAACTCCTTCAAACCTTTCAACAACACTTCACACCTATCATCAGAAACACTCACATTCTGTAAAGAAACAATACTACTACTCTCACCTGCATCAATAGGAATTTTAGATGCCTCTTTTGATGTACTCACTTCATTCCTTGCGTCCAGGCGTATTGAATCACTTCCCTGCCTCGGACAAACTCTTTCTTTGTATCTCCTTTTCTCAGGAGTTCTAGACCTCCTGTATCTCAATCTCTCCCTTGACTGTCTATCCAGTGTTCCCCATACAGTAGATTCTCCTGAATCCTGATGCGTAATCCCTGTTAGCTATACCTCTACCACTAACGGCTATATTAGCATCTCTAACCCCCTTATCAATACTAGACCTAACAGACCCAACTCTATTCCCAGCTAATAACACATTCCTATTCTCAACATTACCTTTAAAATTACTCCCTTCAGGAACTAAAGCCCTAATCAATTGTGTTAAAACATCAATACCCCCTACCTGTTCCGTTGTCACTGGTCCTGAAGTAGACGCTTGCTGCTCCTCCTCTTCACCAAAATCACTGTATTGTTCTTTAATCCATAGAGAGTCACCATCTTCATGCATACTCTGATAAGCGATGTCACTCTGTCCAGATGTGCAGAACCTATCCTGCAAAATATCTGGAGAGAAAGAAACATTAGCCTGCCTAACAGCAGCCCCCCTGTAGTCCTTGATGCCCTGAATACCTGCACTAATTCTACCTCTGCTAACCTGCCTGCTTCCCTTTCCTGTTCCATAAACTTCCCTAACTTTATCCCCCCAATCTACCTTGTCTACACTAGCATCCTGTTTCTCAGTGCTAACGGCTCCAAAAACAGGCTCACAGTGCTTAGTTTTTGCAACTGCTTTTTTCCCAGGTCCCCTAGCACCAGGATCAATGCCACCTGAGGCCCGCCTAATGGTATTACTACCAGGTCTAGCAACAACATTTGACCCTGGCCTAGTGACCGTTACCATCCCTTTGCGGCTTTCACCTTCAAATTCCCTTCTGGCACCTTCCTTGAGGGCCGTATTTCCATTTAATTGACTTGGCCCAAGCCCTGAGGCCGTAATACCCCTCCGGACATCTGCGTCATCCAGGCTTGCAAAAGCAGTTACCTGTTCCTGGCGTGGCGCCAAAATTTCAAAGGCCTCCTCCTCAGAATCCCCTTCTACTGCGCCCATTGCCTCCTCAGAAACATCCGGAAAACCACCCAACATCTCGCTGACACCTGCAATAGAAAAAAACATTACCTGAACCAGGCTCCGCCACCGGCAACCATAGCTCCTCCTGACCGCTGAAGATTCCGGTCCCGGTCCGATGACTTCCAACACCTCCAGCCTTCTCCACCGTGATGCAGACCTGCACCGCCCATGGAAAGGAACCGCCTCCTGCTGCCGAAGTCTTTGTCGATTTTCTCCTCCTGCTGCTGGACTCCTGCCTCCTTGCGCCAGACGGACTGAGCCTTTCTGGCGGGCAGGACCTACGAACCAGCCTGGATGCTTCCACGCCCGCAGGCACCGCACCTCCAGCACCAATGTCCTCTTCAGTGACCAGCCTCCTCTGAATCCAGTCGACGCCCTTTGTCTTCAGCAGCTCCCGAACGGTCCTGAGGATAGCCTGGAAATCCGCCATCGTAAGTATGAAAGGAACGCTTCTCTTACCGATATTCTTCCGACGCTGCTGGAAAAACAGGTGAGTAACGGCTCACTTCACCACACCCCTCCGCCTAGAGTGAGGTCACTGGCCCCTCCTCTCATAGGCATATCGACCGGGGCCCTATATCTTCTCTCAATGCACTCTTGCTGTAACATGAATGGTAATAAAAAGTTGTAGCTTTCCAGATATCTCAGATAATCTGATGCAGCAGCAGATGATGTTAATCTCCTTTGAACAAGGTTAATAAGCAGTTAAGTTCTAATCTATAGTTATCACAGAATTTGTTTTGGTATATAAACTCTGGATCAGCAATGTACTGATGAATGCTTGAAATTGTTATATAGATTGATTACATCATAGCCAAGGTGGAGAAGGTAACCCAACCCACCTAGGTAATGCGAGATTTTTTAAGGTGGTATCATTAGAAGAAATTATTCAGGTTAAAATTAAAGGGGATTCTGTGACATGGTAAGAACCATCCAGTGCACTTTGTCTATTATCTGTATTGGTATATAACATATCATAAAGACTTTCTGTTTTAGCTTCTGCTTGTATTGTAATATGCGCAAACACTGTTTATTAAATCATCTGAGCAATAAAACTAAATCATATATTCCTTATATTGGGCTACACACATTTCTTGGTTTCAGTTAATATACTGTAGTTCCCTTATTTGTAAGGTATTTCTGTGTGTCTAACAGTTCCTTCTAAACTCTTAGTCTGTTCCCATGTGGGTTGCTGTATGAGTACCTATCAGAAGTACCCTCTTTTATCCTGTCTCAGTAACCACAACACCTGTAAGCAACTTACAGTTATATAAAGCTATTTACAGGTGCATAGATAGGAAAGGTGTACACAAATAATGGTGAGAATGATATGAGAATGCTTATAAGTAATCAGTCTTATTTTTCTCCCTTTTATTACCAAAGCCAAATAAAGGCAGTAAAGACATATTTATAGTTGCAAATGATACAGATACTTAACAACCTGGGCCCCTTATAGGCCATACCAGACCACCTAGCCTACTCACAGAAGGAACCCAACTGAGCAGACCAGAGTGCTTTAAATTATAGAGACCCTATATTAGGGTCAAATATTTTATTTTCATTCTGTATGATAATCAATAAAGAACTTACATCGATAACATAGTGGAGGATCAGTGTGTATGGGAGATGAGTCTAGCAGCTGAATGAAAATGGGACAAAGAATAGGTTGGAAGACACCAAGGATGGATAAGCAGTCAAGTCAACATATGATAAATGAGTGGATTTTAGTTTTGAGGATGGTACCTAACTGAATTGAGTATCCTGAAACCAGTAAGTGATCTAGAACCAAATCTTAAAATATACAAGGATACACTAGGCATACTGTTAGAGGAATAATAAAAAAAAACACAAGGTAACAAAGACAAAAGTAAGATATATTTTGTAAAAGGGGTGGATTGTCAAATGTTTTGAAGGTTGTGACTTGTTCAAGAAGTATTACTCTAGAAAAACAATATTTAGACTTGGATGTAAGCAAGCCGACAACCGTAAATAATACAGTGTGCTTAGAGTGCTGGACCAAATAAAGGATGCCAATGTTTGAGGACAATTTTATAAGGGGAATGGTAGTAAGGCAAAATGATGTGAAGAAGGTAGAAGAGGGTAGTAACCTCATTCTCTGTTAGTGCAAAGGAGACAAATTTTGATTCATGAATGAAGTTCAGTTTAAGTTGGACAATTAAAAAATGTTGTCTGGATGCTTATATACACTGATGCCCTTTAATGTGTAATAGTATTACTTATGTTCTTGAATTGGTTGTCAGGGCCTTGGACTGTGAGATGATGGATGGTGTGTGGCTGTGTATCATGTACAGGACTAGACAGTTACAAAACATAGGAGATACGGGATTTAGAGTATCTCCAAACAGATAGGACCCAGGAGATTTTAAACTTCTGTGGTAAATATTAGAAGAGTTTATAGGTGTAAGAGCACTCAGTAGCATTGCTTAAACTTAAGATACAGTGGTTACAATTAAAGAGTTCCTGAAGTATGTTACAGAGCCACAGTAGGTAAAAATAAGATCAACTAAATGATAATTTTGGTAAGTAGGAATGTGAGTCCCATGTTAGTTGGCTATGGGAATCATGAAGAACAAGAGCACGTGTATCCAATAGGGAAAATACTGTAGCAAGATAGAAACAAGTTCTATAGGTGATGTGGGTAATCTTGGATCACAATATGTTAGCTATGCATTGAGAAAAAGATTAAATACGTGGTTTAGTGGAAAACAATAAGAGGTAAGGCATTGGGGACTATGTTCAGCAGGAATAGATAAGGAAACCTAAATATTTTCCTTTGTTGTGGCTGAATTTTAAAATATAATAATAATTTGCAATTTATATAGCGCTTTTCTCCCTGTGAGACTCAAAGCACTTTACAAATATACCAACATAAAGACATAAAAGTTAGAAGTTTCTGAAGGTCAGATAAGTGGACTGACTGCCTGATGGAAGAAGTGGGTCTTTAGCTTTTTTTTAAAGTCTGTAAGGATGGTGCCTTTCTGATTGCGCATGGTAAAGAGTTCCAGAAAGTAGGGGCAACATGGCCGAATGCTCTGGAGCCTGAGTTTGTCTTTATTCTTGGCACTGAGAGGAGGGATGTGTTGGCTGACCTAAGTGAGCGGGATGGGATGTAGGTTGTCAGGAGCTCTTTCAGGTACTGTGGGCCTTGGTTGTTTAAGGCTTTGAAGTTCAGCAGGCCAATTTTAAAATATGTTCACCATTTAATTGGAAGCCAATGCAGGGAGTGGAGAACAGGTGTTATGTGGCAGGAGCAAGTTTGATTGGTCAGTAGTCTGGCTGCTGCGTTTTGTACCGTCTGAAAGTGATGGAGTTCTTTTTTTGGGAGGCCCAAGTAAAGTGCAATGCAGTAATCTAGCCTAGAGGATGCAAATGCATGGATTAAAGTGTTTTATCCTGGCTATGTTTTTCAGATGAAAGTAGGCAGATTTTATTACGGAGGAAATCTGCTGTTTAAAAGATAGTCCAGCGTCAATCAGCACTCCAAGGTTTTGTACCTTTGCTGAACTAACAAGTTCAGAGCCTCCAAGTTCCAGGCCAGTTGGGTGATCGTGGGATATTTTTGATCCCCTCATCAAGAGTAACTCTGTTTTGTCCGGATTTGAAGGCCCCAATATGACAATACCGCAGGGGAGTCTGTATCTGATAGAAAGAGGCATGTTTCTGTGAGAGTTAAGAAACTGAAAGAGGTTTATATGAAGGGTTATGAAATGTAGTTAATGAACTACACGGAACTATATGGTATTTTTCCTTATGAAGATAAGTTTGTATGACTGCAATGAAGGACCTTTGATTATGTCAGAAAATGTTATAGATACCAATAAGCCATTAGGTTTTAGGATATCTGAGTTTTTGTATAGGGTATTTTTTTTTAATATTTAGTTGTTTTTTTTTTACATGATTAAGGTAGTAATCATGTGGAATCATGTGGTAGTAATCAATGTGGAAATCAAAATGTTTCCTTAACTATCTGTAACATGTACATGTCAATTCTATATGAAGAGGTTTTTGTCACCCGCATTTTACTTTTCTAGACTTTTCCAGAGTTGATATTGCATGTCTTTCCTTGTATTATTAGTTTGCTGCACTATTTGGTATTCTTTAGTTTCAAATGAAACGAAAACTGAGTATTTGTTAACATTAACATTTGTTTGCGCTCACCTGTAGTTTTATACTTACCTATAATGCACTTGGGGAGCCACACTAATCTTGACCCTGATCCAGACCTGCACTAAGCCTCCTATTTGTGTGGCCTGGCCTCTGTGTAAATCGCTCAGGATTAGCGCGGCTCCCCAAGTGCGATATATGTAAGTATTTTACCTTTTTAAGCTAATTTAAAGGAAACAAATATATAATAATGAATGTCATTAGTATATATTTGTTTTCTTTAAATTCATTTTGCATTTGCTTGGATATTCATTTTGTAAAAAAAAACTAAACAAAATCCATATTTTCTCAACAAATGTGCAATTGTAACAGATACATTTACGTCTTTTTTAAATAATAAATTATGTCCAAACAATAGATTTTGGGACTCAAAGGTTTATAGTATCACCTCATTTTGATGAAAACCTCTAAATTCTTTGTCAGAATTATTTTTAAGCTAATCAAAGGTCTCTTGTATATTACAGAAATGTTGTAATACATGTACTGGGTAAAAGAAGGAAATCTTATTTAACCAGATTAAGTTTTGTGTTTGATAAATTAGTATTAAAGGGATGTAAAACCCAATTTTTTCTTTCATGATTTACAAAGAACATGCAATTTTAAACAACTTTCTAATTTATTTCTATTATCTAATTTGCTTCATTCTCTTGTTATCTTTTGCTGAAAAGGATATTTAGATTGGCTCAGTAGCTGCTGATTGGTGGCTTCACATAGATCACTTGTGTGATTGGCTCACCTGTGTGCATTGCTATTTCTTCAACAAAGGATATCTAAAGAATAAAGCAAATTAGATAATAGAAGTCAATTGGAATGTTGTTTAAAATTGCATTCTGTATCTAAATTATGAAAGAAAAGTTTTGGGTTTAATGTCCCTTTAAGCTTACATTTTACTATGTACTACTAATAACCATTTTGATATATTAATAATATTTTTCATGTTTGCCTGTGAACATTTCTTGAACCTGCCTTTATCTATCCAAAATACAAACATACAATAATTTACTGTGTAATTCCCCACCTGCCTTAGATAAATCACTCTTAAGTAATTGTGCCTTCGCTTTAATGTTCTTATGCCATACATTTGTGAAGGCTTATTGACTCTTCAGTTTCTCTAATCACAAACATCTGCTATTCCATCACTTCATACCCTAAACTGACTCCCAACTGGTTACAGAATTCATAGCTAGATTACGAGTTTGGCGTTATGAGTGAAAAAGCAGCATTATGCTTCATAACGATGCTTTTTCCCTAATGCCGCTATTACAAGTCTTGTCAGAATAGGTGTACCGCACACCTTTTTGGCTGTCACGCAACGTCAGTACCGCACTTTTAAAAAATACCTTTTTCAATGGGACTTTCATAGCACTGGTATTACAAGTTTTACTGTGAGGCCAAAAAGTGAGCGGTACAGCCTAAAATGACAAAATCTTTACCGCCATCTAAAGTCAGTAGTTATGAGTTTTAATTATAATTTTTATTCAGATTTTAGTTAAATTTACAGCATAAACAAGTAATCGTCGATACTCGACAGCAATAAGTGTACATTCAAAAATCTCATTTTAAACAGTGTACAAATAAAATAATAGTTAATACCTTATAAACACATTATGACACAACAGATTCAACAATTGTGACAATACACCTATGATTAAAGCCATTAGTTTTATTAACAGAATTTTAGCTTCTCAGTCGTTTGTTTGGCATATCTAGGGGGGGATGGGGGGAAAAGAGAAAGAGAAGAAAAAAAAAAAAAAGGAGGGGAGAGGAGGAAGGGGGGGGGGGGGGACCCCCCTCCTCTACCAGCTATCCAGTAAAAATATTTCAGAGTGTCTAAAGGGGTATATTAAATTATCTATTTTTCCGGGGGGCAAAATTCTGATAAATCTAGCTCATTTCTGAAAAAAAAAGAGTTATTTTCCTCTCGCATGTTAAGGTTGTATCCATCTGTTCAATAATACACTGTTTTCTCATATAATTTTTAACTTCTAATATACTCGGAATTGAGGTGTCTCGCCATTTATTAAAGATTAAGTTCCTTGCAGCCAGGATTGTCATATTCAATATATTTTTAAAGTCATAAGGAGTAGAGGGTTCAATAAAAAAGACAACTTCTGCTAAAGAGAGAGAGTAGGGAGGTAGCTTTAATACCCTAGTAAGCCAAAATTCTATCTTCCGCCAAAACTGCGTTATCCAAGGACAAGTCCATATCATATGGGCTAGGTCCGCCACTGGATACGAACATTTTGGACAAGCGTTAAAATTAAAATTATGCCATTTGAATCCTTTCAGTGGAGTATAGTAGGTCCTATATAATAACTTAATGTGTGATTCTCTCCAACTAGCAGATACAGTAGTCTGTGTTATCGTGGCTATAGATTTTTCCACTTGGTTTGCCCCAATTTCTAAGTCATGAGACATAAGATTCCATTTTTGGGATATATAGTGTAAGTTGAGTTCACCCTTTTGGCTGACCAACAGGTCATACCAGGTTGAGATAGAAAATAGGTTGCTCCTAACAAGGATCGGCCAGCTGTCTAACTTCCCCCAAGACCAGGACCAACCATATTTATCAGTAAGTGAAGAAAGGTAATGTCTGGCCTGTAAGTACGCAAAGAAGTCCTTATTGCTTAATTTGAATTAATGCCTTAGTCTCTCAAAAGTTTTTATTAGTTGGGTCTCCTGATCCATAAATTGAGTGAGGTAAGTCAAACCCAAGTTATACCATTTCTGAAAAACCTGAGATTGAGTACCTCTTTGGAATTCCGGATTACCACATAGTCCTTGAAATTTTGGAATGGAAAGATTTATATCTAGATTACACCCTAGTTTTTTCCAAGCCTGTATTATTGTATATACAGAGCTAAGATATTTCACTTCTTTTGGAATCAGATACGTCGGACAGTGGATTAAAGCTATGGGGTTATATGAATATATTATATTTATTTCAAGAGTATTATTCATGAAATAGTCCTTATTTAGTATCCAATCTATTACAATGCGTGCTAAAAAGACCATACTATAACTGCTGAGGTCTGGTAGAGCCATGCCACCAAACCTCCTAGGAAGATGGAGTCTATTGATCGAGATTCGAGGCCTTTTGCACTTCCAGATGAAATATCGAAGGGCCCTACATAAGCTCTTCCAATCCTTGGTTTTCAACATAACTGGTACATTTTGTAGGGGGGAAAGTATCTTAGGGAGAAGAACCATCTTAAAAAGTGCAATACGACCTGTTAATGAGAGCGGAAAATTTTGCCAATTCTTCATATATTCTTTTACCTTAACTAGGATTGGAGAGATATTAAGGTCATACCACTCTCGTGGATTTGCCGATATATTAATGCCTAAATATCTAAAATGAGAGATGACCTCCTTAAAAGGTGTCTCAGTTATAGAGATCTCATTTTTCCTAATCCACATTAACTCTGATTTAGCGGCGTTAATTTTATATCCTGTGAAGGTTCCAAAAGAATTTGTAATCGAAAGTAGTCTAGGAATATTAATTCTAGTATTAGAGACGTAGACCAGTACATCATCAGCATATAAAGTGATTTTTTGTTCCGTAGACCCAATCTTTATACCTTGAAGATCTTTTCTTATTTTGAGGGCTAATGGCTCTATAGCTAAGTCAAACAACAGAGGCGATAAGGGGCATCCTTGCCTAGTGCCCCTTTGAAGTTTAATTGGATCGGATTCTAATTGATTAATGGTCAATTTTGTTGATGAGTTTTCACAGAGACTTTTAATGACAAATACAAAATTATCTTTAAAGCCAAAACAAGAGAGAGAAGTCAAAATATGCTGATGATGTACTGAGTCAAACGCCTTTTCTGCGTCCAGTGCTATCACTGCTAAGTCTATTTGATCTTGTGAAGGTATTTCTCGGGAATTGTAAAAGTAATCAAGGACCAGAAAGAGTTCTCTAACTTTAGCCGCTAAATTGCGTTTATTTAGAAACCCCGCCTGATCCTTATTGATATGGATCCCAATCTCACTTTGTAGCCTTTTAGCTAGAATCGACAATAACAATTTGTAATCGGAATTAAGTAATGCTATAGGCCGATAGGCCTCCTTTTTTAAAGGATCCATACCTTGTTTTAGAATTAACAACGTGGTAGATGCAGTAAAAGATATAGGAATAGAGTTTCTCCCTATGTAAAAATAATTAAAGAGGATCTTCAAATGAGGAGTAATAATTGGGGCCAAGATCTTATAAAACTCATTAGGCAAGGAGTCTGGCCCAGGAGCTTTGTCCAGCCGCAACTCTTTAATAGCTTGAAGAATTTCTTGGTCAGAAATGGGAGCATTAATTTTATTTACTGCATCTTCACTCAAGACTGAATAGTCCAAACCCTCCCAAAAGTTTCTTGAAACCTCCATGTCAGACTCTTTAAAAGAATAAATCCCTTTATAATAAGTCGAAAAAGTTTCCAATATTTCTTTTGGATCATTAATCAAAGAATCATGTTCTAGTAGTGAATCAATAGAGGGATTCCCTTGTATGTTTTTACATAGTTTAGCCAGAAATTTGCCAGCTTTGTCCCCATGGCGATAGAATTTTGCTTTGGATTTTAAGTCAGCTTGGGCTGAGATATGGGTCAGTTAAGTATCTCTCTCTCTCTTGGCAGCAGAATATCGTTTCCAGTTTACAGTAGTGGGATGGGGTAAATATCTATTATAGGAATTGGTCAAAACTTTCAGTGCTTGATTTTCTCTAAGACTAGTTTTCCTTTTAAACTTAACCATATACGCAATAATCTCCCCCTCATTACAGCTTTACCTGCTTCCCACAATGAGTTTGGATCATTAACTGAGCCCAAATTTAAGGAGAGAAATTCATTCATTTTATTCGTTAACCAATTTTTGAACTTTACATTTTTTGATAGAAATTTAGGGAAGAAGAACCGCCGTGAGGAATATAATTTACCATAGATTGGGATCTCTAATATGATTGGGGCATGATCTGAGATAGTTATTTGTGTAATTTTAGTAGTAGTACAAATCTTTACTATTTTATCACTAACCAAAAATAAATCAATTCTTGAGAGAGAATTAACATTCCTGGCCTTACATGTAAATTCCCTTTGATCTGGATGTTGTAACCTCCAGATATCTTTAAGAGCCAAGTTGCTCGATAGAGTTTTGAACATTTTAGCCTCTAATTTATCTCTCTTAGCTTGAAAAATAATATTTGCTTGCCTAAGTCTATCAATGGGTGTTTGTGGTGCCATGTTGAAGTCCCCGGCTAATATGACATTTCCTTCACCCATTCGTAGAATATTGGTTTGTACAGAATCCCAAAAGTTAGAATCAAAGTTATTGGGGGCATATATATTACAAAGTATAAAGACAAAATTTGCCAATTTAATTTTCAAAATTAAACTTCTACTATTTGAGTCAGAATATTTTGATAACACTTCATAAGTTAACCTCTTCCCCATTAAGATGGCCACTCCCCTTTTCCTGCCAATACTAGGTGTATAGAATACCTCCTTCACCAATGAAGTTTTCAATTTTAATGATTCTTCCATATTAAGATGGGTCTCCTGAATAAAGGCTATATCAGAGTTATGTTTCCTCAATTGCGAGACTATTGCCTTGCGTTTTATTGGGGAGGAAATACCCCCGACATTCCAGGACATTAAAATTAATTTTTCCTTTATAGACATTACTTAACAAAGACAAGAAAAAGGGAGAAAAAAAAAAAAAAAAAAAAGGAAAGAGGGAAGAAAGATTTAGAATAGAGTCCCCCCCAGTCCCCACTCCCAGGTGTTTACTCCTCATTGAAACCTGAGGCAAAAGTAGAAGATAGGTAAAACTATTAAACATTCTAGCTTTAATTATCAAAAATATGATTGAGTTCATTTGAATTATCAAAAATCATATTAACCTATTTAACAACTTTTTCAGTGTAGAACTTCTCTGCCTCCGCAGCAGTTTCAAAGAAGTGTGTCACATATCTGCCACATATTGGGGAGAGTTCTCTTCTTTTCAGAGACCTTTCCGTATGCAAAGTCTTTGAAGATTAATATTTTAACCCCATCCAAAAGCACAGGTGAAATTTTACGAGACAATTGCATGATTTTAAGCTTGTCTTGATAGCTCAAATATCTCACAATTATGGGTCTAGGCCTGAATTTATTATCATCTGCTCCCATAGGTCTCCCTATTCTATGACCTCTCTCTATAACTAAAGGTAGCATTTCTTGTGGAAAATTTAGTAATTTAGGGAGGGACTCAGCTGCAAACTTCATCAAATCTGAGTAATCTGGGGTTTCAGGAACCCCAATTATTCTAACATTGTTCCTCCTTGATCGATTTCTTCGATCTTATTCTGTAATTCTCTGATAGAGTATTTGCCTGTAGTTTGGTATTCTGCACTGATGTGAGATCTTCAAGATCGGAAACTCTTTGCTCCGCTTCTTCAATTCTCATCGTGAATTGCTTGACCTCATTGGATAGGGAGTTTAAATCTTGTTTTATTTCTAACCTGAGTGACTCAAATTTCGGATTCAAGGCTTCTAATATGCTATTCACTAACAATTGAGAGTTTGTACCATCACTAGTCCTTCTGGAGGATCCAGGTTCAGGGTGCATTTCAGCTAAAGTTTCTGACGCTGCTTTATTCTTTCTATCTCTGGGTCTGGAAGCTATGGCCGGCGGAGTGCTTTTGTGGTGGGTTGGTGAATTTAAAAATCTATCCATAAATAGGTGCAGCGAAAAAGATGGTGAAGGGAAAGAAAAAAGGGAGGGGGAAAAAAAGAGAGAGGAGAAAAAAAAGAAAAATTAATCCTTTTCTCTCCTCCTCCTTTTTTCCCCCTGAGGGACAAAATGTGCCATTCCTTAAAGTGACAAAATCCAGAAGTGTTCAAGTGAGTGCGCGACTAGAGGGGGAAGAGGGGAAAAAAAAAAAGGGGAGGGGGGGGGAAAGAGTGATACGTCCAGGGAAAGTGCAAAAAGAATATTCTAATAGTGACTGTGATAAAAGTGTGATCTAGGCCGACCATGGTGTCTCACTCCCAAAGGATAAAATACAAGATTACTTCGCCTCAGCAGCTACAAAACTCTTTATTAATTTAATGTAACTTGAGCTTACCAAGATTTTCCCCTAATGATCCTTCTTAACTTGGGTGTCCCTATTGAGTTACGATGTCCTAAGATGATTATATAATATTAATTTTTAAGCTCTTGCCTGTTTCAGCTCACCTTCCTTCCCCTCTTAATGACCCGTGAGGAAACTACCCACACTTGTAATTCAGTTCAGACCGATATGGAAAGAAGACAAAAAAGTAAACACTTGCAAAGTGACAAGGGCCCTAAAGGTCACAAAATTCTTCCAATATGCGGAGATAAAGATAAGTTAATAACCACAGCTTAATTAAACCTCATTAATCAACTTCAGGGAATATAAACAAAATACAATGAAGCTATAGACATCCGTTGTAATCTTAGCAGATAATATTTCACAACCTTCAGCTAACTTAGTAAGAAAAGAGAACACATAACTTTCATAACCAGTTAATCCTAGAAATGGAGAAGGTTGTCCTAAGCAATTTTCCACCTTAGTATAGCCTAGCATACCGTCCTTGCCCCTCAGATATAGAAATTTTGAGAGAATATTGCCTCACAGATCATATCCAGATCAGGCAGTATTGCTTTCAGCCGATAGTATTCCTCATGACCTGGGGAGTACTGTTACATGACACAAGATCACCTTTTTTGCAGCAGGGCAGGTAAGTCAAATTAGGCCAGAACTACCTGTTGTATTCCCATAAGATCTAAGGAAATGCCTTTTAATTAAGGAGAGTAAGTTTGAATCTTTTCCAGAGATTGCCAGCAACAAGATGCTTTGTCACAAACAATTACAGACCATGTCTCAGTCAGCATATTTTAGAAGAAATTCTACTGATATTTGACTCCCTGCTCTCTTCCACACGATAACAAAAATGGGAGAGAAGCTAGGATTCAAATTACTGTTTGCTTGTAGCACCGCTTTAGATAATGCTGTCTTTTCTTAGGGGTGGCCGCACATAAGAGAGAGAGAGTTCACCAAACCAGCAGGTGTCTTAGAAGCAAATATAATTTGCAAAGTGCATGAGTAAATGAAATACCAAACTTGCAGATGTTCTGCACTCACCCCTCTTCCAGTATAGCTCCTTCAATGGTATACTTCGTTCCTCTGTGCATTGAAAGATGCGCTGGGCATGAGCAAGTTGCTCAGCCCCAGGTATATGGGAGACTTATGCTTAACACCCTTGTGTGGAAAAAAGAGATCCGTACTTCACCGAGTCTGAGCTAGTGCCCTGTTTCATCTGTGCTCAATCTCCTCATCTGCCAACCAGGTGCAGACAATCCACACCAACCAGAGGGACAAGACACAGCGGCAGCCTTGTTCTCCCAGATCTGCTCCCCAGGACCCCAGGTGACTCACAGCGCTCTCCAAGCAACCTCTCTAGACTGGAAAAATCAGCGCACCAGCAGGGCCCCCGCAACCTGCAGACTTGCAGAGCAGCCGGTCCCTCTGAATCGGACCACAGTCAAGGTAAAGATACTCCGAGTGGTATGTGCGGCCGATGCCGTGCTCCTTCAAGATGCTTGTTTAGCCTGGTCAGCTGTTTCTTCTCCCCCCGCGCAGCACCGGTGGGGGGGGGAGGGCAGCAGTAGATGTTCAGACTTCGTTGAAAAGGCAGGCATCTTCGGGCTATCAACCCCCCTCTCGCAACTTCAGTGGGAGGGGGGGACTACCGCTGGAGGTGTTTAGGCTCTGAGTAGCTCCTACACGCGATGTCCTGCGTGGAGCTCAGAAAATAGATGAATTAGAAAAGCGCAGATCAATAACAGGCGCTAAGGGAGTCCCTCTGGGCTTGATCCACAGCTCAAGCCGGTTGCAGGTCTTTTTCCTCGGTTGCAGAAGTCCCCGGCGCGCGAAAAACCACCGCCAGTGGGTTACCTGCAGGATACAGGAGCTTGCGCTGCACAACCTGTACGCAGGCTCCTCCTCCGGAACTCCCTAGTCAAAGCTGTAACATAAAACTCATAACTAAAGTGTTAAAAAGTACACTAACACAAATAAACTACCTATTAAACCCTAAACTGAGGCCCTCCCACATCGCAAACACTATAATAAAAATATAAACCCCTAATCTGCCGCTCAGGACATCGCCGTCACTTAAAAAACGTATTAACCCATATTCCGCCGCTCCACGGCATCGTCGCCACTATAATAAAACTATTAACCCCTAAACCGCCGCCCTCCCGCATCCTAAACACTTTTTCAATATTATTAACCCCTAATCTGCCATCCGCCAACACCGCCGCTATAATAAACCTATTAACCACTAAACCGCAACCCCCCCACAATGAAATATAATAAAATAAACTATTAACCCCTAAACCTCTGGCCTCCCACATCACTACATAAATATATTACCCCCTAAACCTAACCCTAACGTAACCCTAAGTCTAACCCTAACCCTAACGTAACCCAACACCCCCTAACTTAAATATAATTAAAATAAATCTAAATAAAACTTACAATTATTACCTTAATAATTCCTATTTAAAACTAAATACTTACATGTAAAAAAAAAAAAACCTAAGCTAGCTACAATATAACTAATAGTTATATTGTATCTATCTTAGGTTTTATTTTTATTTTACAGGTAAATTTGTATTTATTTTAACTAGGTAGACTAGTTAGTAAATAGTTATTAACTATTTACTAGCTACCTAGTTAAAATAAATACAAATTTACCTGTAAAATAAAACCTAAACTGCCTTACACTAAAACCTAACATTACAATAACATAAAATAAATTAAATTAATAAAAAACAATTATCTAAATTACAAAAAAAAAAATAAACACTAAATTACACAAAATAAAAAACGAAATTATCAAAAATAAAAACAAATTACTTCTAATCTAATAGCCCTATCAAAATAAAAAGCCCACCCAAAATAAAAAAAACCCTAGCCTACACTAAACTGCCAATGGCCCTTAAAAGGGCCATTTGCGGGGCATTGCCCCAAAGAAATCAGCTCTTTTACCTGTAAAAAAAAAATACAAAAACCCCCCAATAGTAAAATCCACCACTCACCGAACCAAACCCCCCAAATAAAAACCTATCTAAATAAACCTAAGCTAACTATTGCCCTGAAAAGGGCATTTGGATGGGCATTGCCCTTAAAAGAGCATTTAGCTCTTTTACATTGCCCAAAACCTAAGCTAAAACTAAAACCCACCTTAAAAAAACCTAAGACTAACCCCTGATGATCCACTTACAGTTTTCGAAGACATCCATCCTCATCCAGGTGGCAGAAGTCTTCATCCAAGAGGGCAGAAGTCCTCATTGAAGCCGGCAGAAGTCTTCATCCAAGCAGGCAGAAGTCTTCATCCAGATGGCATCTTCTATCTTCATCCATCCGCGGGTCCATCTTCAAGATATCCAGCGCGGAGCATTCTCTTCTTCTGATCACTGCTGTAGAATGAAGTTTACCTTTAAGTGACGTCATCCAAGATGGCCTCCCTTACATTCAGATTGGCTGATAGAATTCTATCAGCCAATAGGAATTAAAGGTGAAAAAATCCTATTGACTGTTCCAATCAGCCAATAGGATTAAGCGTTCATCCTATTGGATGATCCAATCAGCCAATAGGATTGAGCTTGTATTCTATTGGCTATTCCAATCAGCCAACAGAATCCACGCTCAATCCTATTAGCGTGGAAATTATTGATAATTTCGTTTTTTATTTTGTGTAATTTAGTGTTTATTTTTTTGTAATTTAGATAATTGTATTTTATTAATTTAATTTATTTTATTGTAATGTTAGGTGTTAAGACAGGTTAGGTTTTATTTTACAGGTGAATTTGTATTTATCTTAACTAGGTAGCTAGTAAATAGTTAATAACTATTTACTAACTAGTCTACCTAGTTATAATAAATACAATCTTACCTGTGAAATAAAAATAAAAGATAGATACAATATAACTATTAGTTATTTTGTAGCTAGTTTAGTTTTTTTTTACAGGTAAGTATTTAGTTTTAAATCGGAATTATTTAAGTAATAATTGTAAGTTTAATTTCGATTTATTTTAATTATATTTAAGTTAGAGGGGGTTAGGGTTAGATTTAGGCTCAGGGTTACGTTAGGGTTAGGGTTATGCTTAGGGTTACGTTAGAGTTAGGTTTAGGGGTTAATATATTTATTTAGTGTTAGTGATGTGGGAGGCCAGAGGTTTAGGGGTTAATAACTTTAGTATAGTGGTGGCAGTATTAGGTATGGCAGATTAGGGGTTAATAACTGTAATGTAGGTGGCAGCGATATCGGGAGCGGCAGATTAGGGGTTAATAGTTTTATTTAGGTGGTGGCGATGTTAAGGGCAGCAGATTAGGGGTTATTAACTGTATGAAGGTGACGGCGATATCGGGGGTGGTAGATTAGGAGTTAATAATTGTAATGTAGGTGGCGGCGATGTTAGGGGCAGCAGATTAGGGGTGTTTAGACGTGGTTTTTATGTTAGGGTATTAGGTTTAAACGTAACTTTTTCTTTCCCCATAGAAATCAATGGGCTGCATTACGGAGCTTTTGTTTCCGCGATCGCAGGTGTTAGGCTTCTTTTTAGCCAACTCACATCATTGATGTCTATGGGGAAATCATGCATGAGCACATCAAAACACTGCTTGTATTTGGGCAAGGTATGGAGCTCAACGCAACCATATCGCCCGCACAAGCTGGGTTTTACAAAGCCTGTAATAGCAGCGCTATAGGGAGGTTTAATACAACCGCTTTTGTGGCATCCGTTAATTTCCCTATAGCGCTCAAAACTCGTAATCTAGCTGTTAGCTATTTATTTGGATCTTGTAATATATCCAAATTTTCCTGCACTTTCATAACCATGCGCCCCTACACCATCAAATCCTTTAATGCTCCCTTCTATTTTCTTATTGATTTGGAGTGTCAGTTCTCCCCATCCATACTTTTATATGTTGATATCTAATTAATTGATGTTGCACAGTTGTTCCCAACTTTTCCAAGATAACAAAAACAATTAGTTTCTTAAAGGTAAATAGACTGATTTGAATTTGAAAATGAAAATCAGCCAATTGGAATGCAAGGGTATCCCTATATAAAGGGGGTACCTTGCATTAAAAATTTTGTGTGCAGCAGATGACCACATAAAGAGGACATCAGGGACTGACTATCTGAAGATAAGAAGAAAAAAAGATGGATGAAGATAAAAGATTGTCACCGGGGTAAAGATGGATCGTTACCGAGATTAAGATGGACCACTGCCGGGATGAAGATGGACTGCAACTGGGATAAAGAAAGATTGCCCTCACCCCGTAGGAGCCGGATTCAACTTTATAGAGTACAGTATTTTAGGTTTAGTGATATGATATTTTTGGGTGGTGTTTTTTTATACAGTATAGGGGTTTTTTGTAGTTTTTGGGGGGCAGCAAAAGAGCTAATTACCATTTCATAACAATTTTTAGAGTAGGTTTTCTTAGGTGGTTTTAAAATGGGATAGTATTTTTTTTTTTAATAAAGAGCTAAATTACTTTAGGGCAATGCCCTACAAAAAGCACTTTTAAAGGATGTTTCTATATTTTAGTTTAGTGTTAGTATAGGTTTTCTACTTTGGGATAAGTTTTTTTAGGGGGGCTTTAGTTTTAGAATAAAAAGTTCAATGCAAAGGATGACTTAAATTCCCAAAAAAACAACCCTAAGGTAAGTGTGTCCAGTTAACATAAAAGTGTGATTCACCTAGATTGTGACATAGTTACCCATACGGCATATACAGAGCATGATCAGAAGGTGGATGAAGGGGAGAAACTTACTTTACTCTTTGCATCAAGGGTTTTATATGCACGCATTCATTGTGGCTGCCTCCCATGCATGGCTTCTGTGTAGCAGTCTCTCTCTACCATTACACACTACTCTGAGCCTCATTGTGTTACTACTGTGAGTGATGGACCGCCGGCCAATGGAATGCCAGTATAGCACTTCAGCATATATTTTCAGGATCTCACCACTCTGTAAGTATCCTTTTGACAGGTATAGTCAATGCATTGTAAAGGTGTATCAATCCAGGATGAGGAGCCGGTGTCACGCTGCGCCACTCTAGCCGTTGCTAGGAGCACGGCATCTCCTTCCCTGCTCGTTGTCAGGGGCAGTGTCAGCACCAGATGCGTGTGGCACTGATGTCATCACTGCACGCTCCATATCCTGGTCGGAGCTCAGTGGCGCAAATCTGCACCCATTTAAATGTTGTAGAACGATTTGTCACTGCCCAAGTATAGGTGTTACTTTGTGTGCTCCTGGGTGTGACACATCATTCTTTTTTGTGCCTCATATTGTTACTGAATCTGCCTGCCTGACTACTCTACCTGCCTTAACCCTTAAACTGCTGGATTAATTGCTGTTGCTGAACCTGCCTGTCTGACTACTCTACCTGCCTTAACCCTTACCTTGCTGGACTGATCACTGTTGCTGAACCTGCCTGCCTGTCTGACTACTCTACCTGCCTTAACCCACTGTTCTTTTCCTGTTTTAACTTTGTGGTCTCTTATCTTCCTGGGACCAAGAACAAGAAGGCGGATGCCCTTTCCCATCAGTTCCTTCACTCAAATAATTCCTCAGAAGCTCCTATCAAACACATCATACCCCCTCCTGTGTGGTTGCTCAACTCAATACCCCCCTTCTGCAAAGATTTCAACTTGCTCAGTCTAGTAAACCTTCTGGTGCCCCTATGGTCTCCGATATCCTCTTTGTACCTACGCATCCCTGTGCTAGCATGGGTTCATGATAGCAAACTCTCAGGACATCCTGGTTTGACTAAGATTTTCAAGCGTCTTTCCCAACATGTTTGGTGGCCTACTATGAAGTCTGACACTCAGGATTATGTGAAAGCCTGCACAATTTGTGCGGCCAACAAGACTTCCTGATCCTTGCCTCCTGGCTTGCTCCAACCATTGTCCATTCCCAAACGACCATGGACACACATAACAATGGACTTCATTGTGGACCTTCCTTCTTCCGACCATCATACAGTTATCTGGGTTGTGGTGGACCACTTTTCCAGACTGGCTCACTTCGTACCCTTAACCAAACTGCCTTCTACTCAGGAATTGTTGTTCCTTTTTCTCTTGCATGTGGTACGACTTCATGGTATTCCTGTTAATATTGTTTCCGACAGAGGTCCACAGTTCGTCTCTGCCTTCTGGCGAGCCTTTTGAAAGTTGATTGGAACCACTGTTTCCTTGTTGTGTGGCTACCATCCTCCAACCAATGGACTAACTGAGAGAGCAAACCAGGATTTTGAAGCCTACCTTAGAGTCTTTGTCAACGCTAGCCATACCAACTGCTCTAAATTGCTACCCCTAGCTGAGCTGGCAAGAAACACTCATTGGCACTCTTCTCTTCGATGTTCTCCGTTTCAAGCTTCTGCAGTGTATCAACCTTGTGTCTTCCCTCTTTCAGCTCAGTCCACTGGGGTCCCGGCCGCAGACCGACATGTCACTGAACTCATCACTCATTGGCAATGTATTCGCTCTCAGCTGTGTTCAGCTGTCTCTTAGTTTTAAGGAGTTTGCTGATAGTCATAGGGCTTCTGTACATGCCATCTCAGTGGGTGAACGTGTTTGGATCTCTACTTGACACATTAGTCTACGTCAACCCTGTCACAAATTGGGGCCCAGGTTTATCGGCCCTTACAAGGTCCTGAAAAGACTGTCTCCTGTTGCCTATAAAGTGGCCTTGCCAAAAACCCTACACATACATCCAGTCTTCAACATCTCACTACTTAAAGGGACAGTCAACACCAGAAAGTTGTTTAAAATTACATGCACTTGGCTGGCAATTTTAATATGGCTCCGCAATATCCAAATGATAGAATGAGACAGCAGCCGCTAGCTAAAAAAACAAAACGAGATAATCTGGAGGCAAAACTGTTTTCTAGGATTTTTTCCAATCTAAAAGTAAGAAATATTTGGCGATCTCAGAATCCGGAGTTGCGTGAGTTTACATGCTTGTCAAAAGCGCACAAATCCCTATCTCGGGTGAACCTATTTTTGATAGATGAGAGACTATGTAAGAAAAAGGTGTCGACCCAAATCCTGCCCATTGCGAAATCTGATCATGCGCATATATGTTTCAAGCTTGTATCCCCCATTTCTCCACATACTAACTCTCGTTTTGTTTTCCCTAAATTCTTATCTTCGGATTTTAAGTTTAAAAACTTCATGGAAAAAAAGCTCGCAGATTTTGCGATGTATAATGCTGAAGCAAAAAAAGTCCTTCTTTGTTCTGGGAGACTGCCAAAGCAGTATTAAGAGGGGATATCTAGGCTTATTCTATTATGCAGACTAAATAATTTAAAAAACCAGAGAACGAACTTCTCCAGGCAGTTACAAATGCATATAATTCATATTTGTTGGAAAAAAACCCACAGAATTGGGCTAAATACATCAAAGCGCTTGAAGCGAGAGATTCACTTTGGCTATATAGATCTACTCAAAAGGATATTCGGTTTGCCGCGAAGCTACATAAATACGGGAATAAGACGGGAAAACTCTTAGCTAAGCTAGTCAAGCAGGATCTAGGCTCCCAATTAATAGATGTATTAGATGGAAAACTTCAAATATGTAGCTCCCCTCAGGATCTTGTCCAAACTTGTTATGACTACTATAAGGATATATATACTCTGCTAGATCATCTAATATTATGGAACGTCAGAAATCTTGGGCAGAAATCTCTTTCCCAACGTTATTACAGACCTCTATCGAGGATCTTGGGTCTCCTATCACTGACCTAGAAGTGGCCAAGGCAATTAAGGATTTGGCATATAATAAGGCACCCGGTCCGGATGCTTTACCCAACGAGTTCTATAAAATAGCTTCAGTTACTGTAACACCGTATTTAACTTCATTGTTCAATCATATTTATATACAGGGCAATGAACCTACGTCTAACTTTACAGCCTCATATATGTCACTGATCTTAAAAAAAGGAAAAGATGCAAAAATGATAGAATCTTATAGACCCATAGCGCTTATGAATACGGACTATAAACTGCTGGCCTCGATTCTTGCCCAGCGACTTCAGTCTCTCCTTCCCTCTATTATTAATTTGGATCAGGCTGTTTTCATGAAGAATAGGAACTCTGCAGCTAAAATAAGGGAACTCCTGCTTACCTTAGATTTCTTTTCGAATACCACGGCCTCTGATCAATCTCCAGAAGAAAGTAATATACAGGGAGTGCAGAATTATTAGGCAAGTTGTATTTTTGAGGATTAATTTTATTATTGAACAACAACCATGTTCTCAATGAACCCAAAAAACTCATTAATATCAAAGCTGAATAGTTTTGGAAGTAGTTTTTAGTTTGTTTTTAGTTATAGCTATTTTAGGTGATATCTGTGTGTGCAGGTGACTATTACTATGCATAATTATTAGGCAACTTAACAAAAAACAAATATATACCCATTTCAATTATTTATTTTTACCATTGAAACCAATATAACATCTCAACATTCACAAATATACATTTCTGACATTCAAAAACAAAACAAAAACAAATCAGTGACCAATATAGCCAAGTTTCTTTGCAAGGACACTCAAAAGCCTGCCATCTATGGATTCTGTCAGTGTTTTGATCTGTTCACCATCAACATTGCGTGCAGCAGCAACCACAGCCTCCCAGACACTGTTCAGAGAGGTGTACTGTTTTCCCTCCTTGTAAATCTCACATTTGATGATGGACCACAGGTTCTCAAAGGGGTTCAGGTCAGGTGAACAAGGAGGCCATGTCATTAGATTTTCTTCTTTTATACCCTTTCTTGCCAGCCACGCTGTGGAGTACTTGGACGCGTGTGATGGAGCATTGTCCTGCATGAAAATCATGTTTTTCTTGAAGGATGCAGACTTCTTCCTGTACCACTGCTTGAAGAAGGTGTCTTCCAGAAACTGGCAGTAGGACTGGGAGTTGAGCTTGACTCCATCCTCAACCCAAAAAGGCCCCACAAGCTCATCTTTGATGATACCAGCCCAAACCAGTACTCCACCTCCACCTTGCTGGCGTCTGAGTCGGACTGGAGCTCTCCGCCCTTTACCAATCCAGCCACGGGCCCATCCATCTGGCCCATCAAGACTCACTCTCATTTCATCAGTCCATAAAACCTTAGAAAAATCAGTCTTGAGATATTTCTTGGCCCAGTCTTGATGTTTCAGCTTGTGTGTCTTGTTCAGTGGTGGTCGTCTTTCAGCCTTTCTTACCTTGGCCATGTCTCTGAGTATTGCACACCTTGTGCTTTTGGGCACTCCAGTGATGTTGCAGCTCTGAAATATGGCCAAACTGGTGGCAAGTGGCATCTTGGCAGCTGCACGCTTGACTTTTCTCAGTTCATGGGCAGTTATTTTGCGCCTTGGTTTTTCCACATGCTTCTTGCGACCCTGTTGACTATTTTGAATGAAACGCTTGATTGTTCGATGATCACGCTTCAGAAGCTTTGCAATTTTAAGAGTGCTGCATCCCTCTGCAAGATATTTCACTATTTTTGACTTTTCTGAGCCTGTCAAGTCCTTTTTTTGACCCATTTTGCCAAAGGAAAGGAAGTTGCCTAATAATTATGCACACCTGATATAGGGTGTTGATGCCATTAGACCACACCCCTTCTCATTACAGAGATGCACATCACCTAATACGCTTAATTGGTAGTAGGCTTTCGAGCCTATACAGCTTGGAGTAAGACAACATGCATAAACAGGATGATGTGGTCAAAATACTCATTTGCCTAATAATTCTGCACTCCCTGTAGACCTAGCAATCTTAGCTATAGATGCCGAAAAAGCTTTCGACTCGGTCCACCATGATGATTTGTTATTTTCATTAGAACAGTTTGGATTGAAAGGTAATTTTGTTAAGTTCATTGAAACACTTTACCACACGGCTTCTACAAGATTGATAGTTAATAGGCTTTTATCTCCAGAGATTATATTGCATAGGGGGACTAGACAGGGGTGTCCCCTCTCCCCGCTTCTTTTTAATATTGCTATTGAACCCTTCGCTTTAATGATAAGACAAAAACTGGGGGGGGATTGGGGTTGCTGGGCAGGAGTTGATAATAGCATTGCATGCTGATGATATTCTCCTCTACCTCTCTAATATTCGTAGGAATCTACCGATTCTCTTGTTAATTATACAACAATTTGGGTCCTTTTCAGGATATAAGGTGAATATAAATAAATCTGAATTCCTCTGGGTCAGACAGACGGGGGACTCCCCTATATACGTACCTTTTTCTATAGTAACTGACTTGTTTAAATATCTGGGTATCAATGTTTCAAATAGTCCTGATCGGTGGTATTCTCTTAATATTCTCCCTGTATTAAATAAAGTTAAAGCTGCTTTTAAAAATTTGCAGAATCTACCCTTATCATTATCCGGTCATATAGCAGTATACAAGATGATTTTATTGCCTAAAATCCTTTATATCCTTCAGAATACCCCTTTACTTTTAAAAAATAATGACATAATGTTATTCAATTTACAACTCCGCTCTTTTCTTTGGCAGGATAGGAAGCCTAGAATATCTCTAGCAAAACTTTCCTTACCGATAGAATTTGGAGGCATGGCCCTGCCTGATCTGAGAGCATACAACTATGTGTTTTTGGCACGCGTTGTGGTGGACTGGTTATTCCAGTGTAATTACGTCACAATTAATGATCTCGAGACCAGTATTATGTACCCTCTCTTACCGTCTGCGCTTATACATATGGAGACTAAGCATATCCCACCTCAAATTAAAAGGTGCCGATCCATATATAATATAATGCTGGCTTGGAAAAAAATGTGTAACTTGTTAGGTACGGAATATCGTGTATCGAGTTACCTACCATTCCTGGGGAACCCACAGTTTCAATCTGGAACACCATCTTCAATCTTTTTAAAATGGAACACCCTGGGGGTTGTTAGGGCCTCTCAGTTATTGGATATACAAAATAGATGCATTAAATCCTTTGAGGTGCTTAGATTGGAATTTAAGTTTCCGCAGAGAAATTTCTATGTGTATCTCCAAGCCAGACATTATGTTATGAAGCTTGTGAATGAATATGGATGGAATTGGTCACTGGGGCATTTGGAGAAGTGGCTTATGTTGGCTAAGAATGGAATCATGTCAATTTCTCCATGTTATTCGCTGCTGGTCTCTGTTAGAGGTGTAATTAATTTAGATAATATGGCTATGGATTGGGCCAGACTGTTAACTAAAGAAGTAGATTCTGAAATGCCTTCTCTTTCAATCCAAGAGGTTGCTCGGTCAACTTCCTCGGCTACCTGGAGAGAATCCCATGTGAAGCTGTTATATAGGACATATTTTACACCAGAAAAAGGATTTAGATGTGAAAATACGAGTTTCAATGCCTGCCCTAAGTGTTCATACCCCTCTGAGGACCTTCTGCACATGCTTTGCACCTGCCCAAAAATTAAGAATATCTGGTGTAAAGTTCAATTCTGGTTATGTAAAGTTTTAAATCTCCCTTCGTTAAATTTCCTAGACTCAAATATAGTCTTTCTTTTCCTTCAACAAGAAGACAAGCAGCTTAATACTAAAGGTATCAATATAATTATATTAGCGGTTAGATATCTTATTTTTAAAAAATGGAAAATGCAAGCAGTTCCTAGTATTTCAGAAATCAAAAATTGTATAAAAAAACAATAAATTCTTGAACAATATAACATTAATGTTGATAATGATAAAGATATTATCAAGTTTTTTTGTAAGTGGTCAGCATTTATAAAATCACTACCTTTAGCTGAAAGGGACTATCTGCTTTACTCTTTACGTAATACCGATCTAGTCTTGCTAGGAACATGGTGATTGACTATTTCTTTTTTCTCTCTCTCCTCTTGTTTTCTGTCCTTGTTGTGTTGTTGTTTTTTTTTTTTTTTTTTTTTTTTTGCTTTGGTTTGTCTGTTTTTTTTGTTTTGTTTTTTTGTGTGTTTTTGACTAGTTTATAAGTGTTTAATTGTTGTTATGTGCATTTAAAATACAAAAATTCCTACTCTGTGTGCTATTATTCCATATAAGGGTATTATTGAGTTGGTAAGAGAAACTGAATTTTTTTCCGTTCTTTGGTACATTATGTTATACCTGGCCCTGCGTGGTACAAAAAGGTTGAATTTATTTTGTTGTACACACTGTTGGATATAAATAAAAAAAAAAAAAAAAAAAAAAATACAAAATGACATGCCCTATTTGAAACATGAAAGTTTTTTGGGGGCTTGACTGTCCCTTTAAACCTTACATCAAGAATAGATATACCCGGCTCTGAGCTCCATTTCCTCCACTCTTGGTTCATGGTGACCTCAAATATGAAGTAGCTAAGATTCTGGATTCCAGATACAGGCGCAGACAACTGCAGTATCTGATACAATGGAAGGGTTACTCCGTGGCAGATCGTTCCTGGGTTCCTGCCCGTGATGTGCATGCTCCATCTCTGGTCTCCAGATTCCATACTGCTCATCCTTTGAGGCCGAGTCTGGTTCCCGGAGGGAACCCTTAAGAGGGAGGCTATGTCACGCCACGCTGTTCTTTCCGTTGCTAAGGGCACAGCGTCTCCTTCCCTGTTTGTTGTTAGGGGCAGTGTCGGCTTCGGATGCGTGCGGCGCTGATGTCATTGCTGCACACTCCGGATGCCGGTCGGAGCTCAGTGGCACAAATCTGCGCCTATTTAAATTTTGTAGAACGATCTGTCACTGCCCAAGTATAGGTGTTACTTTGTGTGCTCCTGGGTGTGACAGATCGTTCTTTCTTGTGCTCATTTCCTTACTGAACCTGCCTGCCTGACTACTCTACCTGCCTTAACCCTTACCTTGCTGGACTGATCACTGTTGCTGAACCTGCCTGTCTGACTACTCTACCTTCCTTAACCCTTAAACTGCTGGACTTCTCTACTGTTGCCAAACCCTGCCTGCCTGACCATTCTAGTGGTGTGCCCTTGGACTGCTTTACTGTTGCCAAACCCTGCCTGCCTGACTATTATAGTGGTTTATCCTTGGACTGCTTTACTGTTGCCAAACCCTGCCTGCCTGATCATTCTAGTGGTTTATCTTTGGACTGCTTTGCTGTTGACAGACCCTGCCTGCCTGACCATTCTAGTGGTTCATCCTTGGACTCCTTTGCTGTTGCCGCTGGGGACTGTCCTGCCTGTGGTGAGTGCCGCCTTCCTCATCTCATTAACTTTCTCTGCTCTGGGATATCCCCTATCATTCCGGCTCGATGCCGGGATAACAAGACTACTGGTCCAGTTTGGTCTGATAGAGGAGTATCCCACGAGCATTACAGCCGGTGTGTACACTCTCAGAAAATGCTCTGCTGGAAAGCAGGCACATGGAAATTAATAAAGTAGAAAGTAAAACGTAACTTTTATTGTCAACAATAAAAAATAGATGTGGATACCACAAACGCAGTACAGTGTGTCATAAAAAGCCAATGGATGTTAGGTTAGGGGGGGTTAGTTGTTTAAGGGGTTTAGATGTTAGTTGGTATTTTGTGATGGGGTTGTGGCGATTTAGGGATGAAAAGTGTAGAGGGGTCGTTTGTAATGGGTTTGTGGCAATTTAGGGGTTAATAGTGTATTGGAGTGTTTTGTTATGGGGCTGTGGCAGTTAAGGGGTTAATAGTGTCTTGGGGTAGTTTTTGATGTAGGCTTGTGGCTGTTTAGGGGTTAATAGCATAGCGGGTACTTTGTGATGTTGAGTTGCAATGGTTTAGGGGTTAATGGTGTAGAGGGATAGTTTGTGAGAGCACGCTTCCATAGGCTAAAAATAGAGCCTAATTTTTATGCTTTAAAACAAAGGAAACCACTTAGCACAGTGCAGGGCAATTTTTGCAGCGTTGGGGAGCAAAAAATAGATATATATATGTATATGAAGATATACATATAAATTTATAGTGAAAACACGGTCACCCATAGACTGCAATGTAAAGGCACTTTCAGTGCCGTTTTTTTTTCCAAACACCCCACATCCCCTTATAACTGCTGTGTGCAGTTTTTTTTTAATTGAGATGCTCATATTTTTATTTTATATTGAACTACTGTCCATTTTATTTGGGGGGCAATTTGGGCACATTTTTTAAATTAACCAGAGGTCTGACCTCTGGTTAATTGCACTAAGTGCAAAGTGAAACCGCAAGCTCGTAGGAGCTTTACTTGTAATCTAGCCCTTAATTGTTCTATTATTTTACAGCATTGCATATTTGTTTAAGCATAATTAGAATATTTGATTTCCTGTAGTAAGAAAACAGCATTGTTGGTTCTTTTGTAAAAAACACAAAAACTATTAGGAATTTTAATGCACAGCAGAGAGGACATTAACAAAGTAACTTTAGTTAGGGGTTTGCATACTCATTAGTGCTTCTGAGTTACTGCTAAGCTTCATTAGAATGCAAATCATATAAACTCTAATTTTTGCCATGTTTTAGCTTGATATTAGCATTAAACTGTGTGCATCCTTATTGATGTAAACCTTATTTGTTTTATCACAATTAAGTCTGTACAGTTAAAACAGAGTAAAAAATAATAAAGAATAATAGGAAAAAGAGAAGCAATAAATACTTTGAAAAAGGGATTTTATTTTTTATTTTTGGCAACATGGTCAACCTGGTACTATAAATGAAAAGTGTAGGGTTTTTATCCTTTCTTCCATTACAACAACACATTATTGAAATATTCCAATCTACTCTTGTAACATTTTTCATTAAAGGGACAGTCTACGCCATATTTTTTATTATTTTAAAAGATAGATAATCCCTTTATTACTCATTCCCTAGTTTTGCATAACCAACACAGTTATATTAATATACTTTTTACCTCTGTGACTACCTTGTATCTAAGCCTCTGCAGACTGCTCCCTTATTTCAGTTCTTTTGAATGGCTTTATAGCCAATCTGTACTCCTAGGTAACTCCACGTGTGTGAGCACAGTGTTATCTATATGAGACACATGAGCTAACTTTCATTGATTAGGAAAGGGCATGTCATTTTAAACAACGTTCCAATTTACTTTTATCACCAATTTTGCTTTTTTGTCTTGGTGTTCTTAGTTGAATGCTAAACCTAGGAGGTTCATATGCTAATTTCTTAGATCTTGAAGACTGCCTCTTATCTGAATGCATTTTGACAGTTTTTCACCACTAGTGGGTGTTAATTGCACTACTGGAGTGTTTGTTTTCCAAGCAAGGACTGCCACACAGAGCGCTCTGTATTATTGTCTTCATTTTTGGAACTAAAAAACTCTAAGAAGGAAATCTCATTGGCACTGTAACACTGTTACACACTTTTTATTGTCTCTGCAATCTATACTGGCAACTGAAATTCAATACTAAAGGATATCCAGACCACCCGGTAATCTGAGATCCTGATTGGCTAAAAGAACTGTCACGTGACCTCCCACACGCCGAGGAAACAGTAACTATAACATTATACTACGGGCTGTAACAACCATACTAAAGGTAAATATACAGCACAGGCTGGTCTAGACATTAAGTTCTTAAGAAGAGCCATAGAGAACACGGAGAAACTAATCCTCAAATAGTTTCGAATTCTGGTTGAGTCATCTTTACTTTTCTGATCTAAAACATACAGTTGTCAAGTTTGAAGCTGATCGTTCTTTTATCTTTTTTCAATCAAACCTCTAACTCACAGACTTTGCAAATCTTCTTCTCAATGATTTAAAACAAGTTTGTTTTTATCGATATTTTACGATTTGCAATCCTGTATATATATAATATATATATATATATATATATATATATATATATATATATATATATATATATATATATATATATATATATATATATATATATACAGGTAGCCCTCAGTTTACGCCGGGGTTAGGTTCCAGATGGAATGGTTGTAAATCGAAACCGTTGTAAATTGAAACCCAGTTTATAATGTAAGTCAATGGGAAGTGAGGGAGATAGGTTCCAGGCCTCTCTCAAAATTGTCATAAGTAACACCTAATACATTATTTTTAAAGCTTTGAAATGAAGACTTTAAATGCTAAACAGCATTATAAACCTAATAAAATAATCACACAACACAGAATATATAATTAAACTAAGTTAAATGAACAAAAACATTTGCTAAACAGCATTATAAACCTAATAAAATAATCACACAACACAGATGTCACTTGCATTTTTCTGCAAACAGTTCTTTCTATGCATTCCAATCTGGACTGATTTATAGACAGGAAGATCTTGTTCCTTTGAAATCTGCTCAATAGATCAGGTCTGATTAAACTGATTAATTTCAGCTTGCTTGGCTTTGCTGAAACACAAGCGGAAAGCTCCACCTACTGGCTATTTTAATAAATGCACTGCTTCCCAATGCTTTTCAATAGCAGTCACATGACTGAAAAAAAGGTTGTTATTTTGAAACGGTGTAAATTGAACCGTTGTAAAACGAGGGCCACCTGTATATATATATTTTATGAACTTACTTTTAATGGACATATTATTTCTGATGGACATATTATTTTTTCATTACAATTCCAATTTTCTCTGCAATATTTATATTTTTCTACCACCGGTGGTTATACATATTTATGTTTTTTATATATGTTTTATGCATTTGCCTTTTTGTGTTTTATTTAAATATAATTACAAATTTTATCAATTATTTTTTAGGATTCACCTGTTTATTTTGAAATAAATAACATACATTATATATATTAACCCCTCCATATAGCAGCTTTCATTAGCGCACCCTATTTTTTTCTTTTTTTGGATTCCGATATTCTTCACTTACAGGATAATGTTCTTTTTATTCTTAAATACACATTTCTATATATATATATGTTTATACCTAGATCCGTTCCTATAAATATGTAGGTATGGATATGTATTTTAGATAGAAGATCCACCTTAACAAAACAGAAAAAAAAAAAGGAAATTTAGACATACTATGGGGATTACTAAGAAATAGAAAATTTCCACCTTTATGGGCAATTAAGGAAGGACCAATAGAAAACAAGTAAGACATTTAAATAGAGGCAACTATTAGTCACCAGCATCTTGATAAAGCTCTGAACAGAGCGAAACGCGTCGAGCTGAGTGACTTATACACAGACTGAGGAACACTAACATTGTGAAGATTTATATACATAACCCGGGTTGTGCACTTTTCTATTGGCATTGCCATTTCTGAACTACCAATTTTAAAATCCACCTTAAAGAACTGCGTGCAAAGCACTAAGTGCAGTTCCATTTCTAACATCTTCCAGCTGAGCCACTAACGGAGATACGGAGTCTCGGGGAAATTATCCTCCTTTAGGGGAGTGTGACGTCAGACGCCGAACAGAGGCGGCAAAGCGAGAAGGACTGCAGTCAGAATCTACAAGCTGATCTGACAAACACAGCGGCCCATTTCAAAAGGATCTGTGAGTAACGTTACAAGAAAAGCAAATAAGCCCCAAAAAAGTGTGTACTAAAAGTTCCATTTCTTTACATGACCATATACTGATAAAGTAAAGACTCTGACTGCGTGCAAGGCACTAAGAGCAGTCTCACACGGAGATACGGACTGTAACTAAGCAGAACCGCTTATATTATAAGGATACGATTTGCAAAATTCTTGTTTAAACCTGTAAAGTAGAGATAAGGTATGAGCTTTTTCTAATATCATATACCAAAATTGAAAGGTTGATGAGTGTTAAAATTGTATTGAGCATAGATCAAAGGTCAGCTCAGACAGAGTAACTATTTAACAGGATTTTGAGCTAGCTCCTTTGTTATTTAGTATCAAATGTTTAAACTCAGCAATTGTCTCAAGGTTCAATAATTATTGTTTTAAATAAATTTGGGAGACGTCCCATAGTTTAAACTCTCATTTTAGAGTAGCTTGTAAACAGTCTTATATAAAGGTTTTCTATTTTAAATAATTATTTTATTCTATTATTTTTATTTTTTCAATTTTTAATTTTTAATAAATCGGCATCTATTTTGGATGATGTATTTTCATTTTTGATATTGTCTTTCTTTTCATTCACACCCATAATAGAGGGGTAAAACGCACTCTGGTATAATAGGAATATGAACGGTTTTAAAGTTTAAAATCACTAGACACTAAGTACACATTGTGGAGAGAGACTTTAGGAGTAATCTACTCACATCATTTTCTTAAATATCCTTTTAAAATCTGAATTAACAAAATATTGTCACTTTATATTTCACCATTTTAATACTATATCATATTATATTATACACATCCTATCACTATATTAGGAATATAAAAGGTCACTTAGCAACGTATGATCCCTTAAGCTGGAAACAACGCCCCTATAACCTTTTCTATCTAGATAAATCTTATTTATAAGACCGAAGGATCTTATATTAATAGGGTGTTTGGGATCTTTTAAAATTCCAGCGCTCTACTCATTCACACCCATTAAATAATGGATATGTATTTTACATGTTCAGTATCAGATATATATAGAAATAAAAAATGTAATAATAAAAAGTACATTAAATTCTATGTGAAGAACAAAATATGCATTTTGTGCATCGTGTTTCTCAATTTAGATTTTAGCGAGATCGGGTTAGCGCACAGGAAAACTTAAAGGGAAAGTCAAGTATAAATTAAACTTTCATTATTCAGATAGGACTTTTAATTTTAATTGACTTTCCAATTTACTTTTATCATCAAATTTGCTTTTTTCTCTTGGTATTCTTAGTTTAAACTAAAGATAGGTAGGCTCATATGCTAATTTCTAAGCCTTTGAAGGCTGCCTCTTATCACATGCTTTTTAAATCTCTTTTCAACACAAAGAGGCAGAAAGTACATGTGGGCTATATAACACTGTGTTCAGGCACTGAAAGTTATTTAAGATCTAGCACAATACAATGCTAAATTTAAGACAATAGATAATAAACAGTCACGGTCATGTGATCAGGGGGCTGGAAGAAGGTTCCTAGATACAAGGTAATCACAAAGGTAAAAAGTAAATTAATATAACTGTGTTGGTTATGCAAAACTGGGGAATGAGTAATAAAGGGATTATCTATCTTTTAAAACAATAACAATTCTATGGTTGACTGTCCCTTTAAGGCATGTTATTAAAATATTACATATACAATATTAACAACAATTAATACAAATTATTAAACATATTGTAAAATATTTTAATTAATCCATAAAATATATCTATATATTTTACAGTAGGCTTAATAATTTTTTTATAATTTTTTATAATATTTTTAACATTTGATATGTAATATTTAACATGCATCTGGTTAATGTGAATTCAAAGCTATAGTATACTGTTATGACAAAAAATATGCACAAAGGACAAAAACAAATTCATTTAACAGTACACTCATATTATCAATGTCTGATAAAAAAATATTTTTATAACTTAAATATATCCCTCTGATTTACTTTAATTATGGAAATTTTATTAGTATAGACATTTTTAGAATTTTTAATTTTATATATTACACATTTATCATTTATTGCTATTTATATTGTATAAATGTTGAAACTACAATGTGTTTTTAAATAAAAATATTTTGATAGACAACTACCAATATCACCTTAAGAAATAATATCACCTTAAAGAAGACTTTGATCCAACCAATCAGGAATACAGGAGGATATTTAAATGAGCAACATTTAACCATCTTGAAAAAGCCTTTGATAATGCGAAATGCGTTGATGGAAACAACCTAAACTGTAAGAAATAACAGACATATATCACAAGTCAGTTTGCGTAAAGGATCTTACATTTGCCATTTAAAACCTTTCAGAGTTTGAAAGCAGCACAAGTTGGTATTCAAGGACGTTTACTGGCTGATCATCACCCATAACCCCCTAGTGCAAACACAGAGCCCAGAACTAACAAGAGTTTATGCAACTATTGGACCGAATAGGGGAAAGGCTGTGATCTCCCACTGCAAACGTAGAGTCCAGAGGTAATAAAACAGCTTAAAACCAAGGACCAGGGAGAGGTTGTCATGGAGTAAGGTATGATCTAACCTTTTTAAAATATGCACAGAGGAAAAGCTTTTAAAGCAACACTGTAAGCCTCTAAACAGAGGTAACGTTATAGTAGCAACGGCCTAATTCTATATATTTGTGTTGAAAGCCAATACCGCATGTGTCTCAGTTTCTTCAAACTTTACTATTATTTGAATACTCAATTTTTTTAAATATTATACTAATAGCAATCTGGGTCATATGAGATTTTGAGCACGGCCCACATTTTATGAACAATCTTGGTGGTATTTGGACTATAACACTAAATATCCAAATTTTATTTTTTCAGAGTATCTTATTTTTATTATTGTTTTGATAATATTTTTCAGAATTGATCGGTCACTTGTTGTTGATGTATTGTATACCATGTGTTTTGTGAATAAATAATATATGCTTTTATAACTTACCAAAAGTTGTATAACTAGTTCTAGGTCTGTCTGCAGCTTTTTTGCGCTTTTCTGGTCAACTATATTTTTATATCTCAGTTTTACGTATAGTTGTTGACTTTTCTTTCTTCCTAGAAGAGTTGTCAGGCAACAGGATTGCGCAAAGGTAGACTTTTGCTTTTTTAATCTGTACATGTAGCACCTTGCCCCTACCTAGGCATATTTGGGCACATTAGATAGCTGCTTTTCCCAGCACCTAAATGTATTAATGGGTAGCTATAATGTTTTCTGCAAATAGTTATATTCATATTCAATATTTCTGGTTATTTAGTGATTGTTCAGTAACCCCAGAGGCTGGAGTTGTTCATCACACCTCAAGTCTCCCTCATGCTGAGTTCAGGGCCATAAAGAATTAGTCAATGAGAAATGCAGAGACACAGAGACCAAAATATTTACTTTAAACAGCTATTTCACAGTTATCTAGCTATTTCAAAGTTAAACCATTTGGTTACCTCTGTTGTCACAAACTTCCTGCATTGACCCCTTAGAAGCTGGTAGGATGAATCATGCATGGCAAATGATGACAGTACCTATAATATTAAGAACTTTGAAACGTTTGAGATTTGGGGGTGACAGAGTTATATAGTAACAGGTATTGTCTAAATATAACTGTGTTAGTGTAATAAGTACATACATTTTTATAGTATTATTAGACATCAATACCTGTTGTGGAGTCTTAGTTAAGGTAGAACAGAACAACTAGTTACACTAATTGTAAAGGAGAATACAATCTAGTATATAGAAGTAAGCTCCACAAATGTAAATTGAAAATAAACTCTGTATATATTACAGTAGGATACATAACAAAATATCAGTTAAAAAGTTCCATCACATTCATTCATTCTATCTTTTTATGCATAAACTAGGAACAAACATGCATACAATAGCTAAGGCAAAATTAATTAAAAACACTTGAACCTGGTACATTTTAAATATCAAGGTGCTGAAATGAATATCTGCTATATTATCTAACAGCCAACAATCAGAGGTCTAGCGAAAATTGACTAAGCGTTGCTTTTTGGTAATTAGAAGGCAGCTAAATGTGGCTGCGCACCACACGTGAATTATGCCCAGCAGTGAAGGGGTTAATTAGGTAGCATGTAGGGAGCTTGCAGGGTTCATTTTAGCTTTAGTGTAGAGATCAGCCTCCCACCTGACACATCCCCCCCCCTGATCCCTCCCAAACAGCTCTCTTCCCTCCCCCACCCCACAATTGCCCCCCCCCCCCATCTTAAGTACTGGCAGAAAGTCTGCCAGTACTAAATAAAAGGAGTTTGTTTTTTTAAATAAAAATAATAAAATATTTTAGCTGTGATGGACCCCTGCCTTAGCCCTCAACCTCCCTGACCCCCCCTCCTCCCAGCTCTCTAACCCTCCCCCTACCTTATTGCCGCCATCTTGGGTACTGGAAGCTGTCTGCCAGTACCCAGTTTGCCCCCAAAAACAAAAGTATTTTTTTTTCTTTTGAGCTTTAAACTTTTTCTGTAGTGTAGCAGCCCCCCCCCACAATACCCCCATCCCCCTCCCAGATCCTTTTATATTTACATTTTATTTAACTTTTTCCCCCTCTCCCTCCTCAGTGACTAATGCACGCGGGCACGTGCACACGCGTGTGCGTGCACACAGGCCGCCCGCACGCTCCCGGCGTGGCACATTGCACTTACAGGAACTGGATGCTGGGTAGCGATGGGCCACCCACCTGTCTTCCTGCTACGCTCCAACCCACCAACGAACGGTACCATCACTACCGATGCAGAGAGGGCCACAGAGTGGCTCTCTCTGCATCGGAGGCTTGTAAAAAGTTATTGCAGGATGCCTCCATATCGAGGCATCACTGCAATACCCTGAGAGCTGCTAGAAGCGATTGTGATCGCTTTCAGCACTCTGTTAGACAACTGACGTACCAGGTGCATCTATTGTCATTAACTGCTCCTTTTTGCATGACGTACCTGGTACGTCAGTTGTTATTAAGGGGTTAAATAAATTAAATTAGCTAAATCACAAAAAAAACACTAAATTACAGAAAATAAAAAACAAATTAAAATATTTTTAAACTAATTACACCTAATCTAATAGCCCTATCAAAATAAAAGAAAAAAACAAAATAAAAAAACCCTAGCCTAAACTAAACTATCAATAGCCCTTAAAAGGGCCTTTTGCGGGGTATTGCCCCAAAGAAATCAGCTCTTTTACCTTTAAAAATAAATACAAACAACCCCCCCAACAGTAAAACCCACCACCCAAAGAACCAAAGCCTAACTAAAAAAAAATAAGCTCCCCATTGCCCTGAAAACGGCATTTGGATGGGCATTGCCCTTAAAAGGGCATTTATCTATATTGCAGGCCAAAAGCCCTAACCTAAAAAATAAACCCACCCAATACACCCTTAAAAAAAATCCTAACACTAACCCCTGAAGATTCCCTTACTGGGAGAAGTCTTCATTCAAGCGGCAACATGTCCTCAAGGAAGCTGGCAGAAGTGGTCCTCCAGACGGGCATTCTTCATCCAGATGGCATCTTCTATCTTCATCCATCCGGCACGGAGCGGGTCCATCTTCAAGACATCTGATGCAGAGGACCACTTCTGCCGGCTTCCTTGAGGACATCTTGCCGCATGGATGAAGACTTCTCCCGGTAAGTGAATCTTCAGGCGTTAGTGTCAGGATTTTTTTAAGGGTGTATTGGGTGGGTTTATTTTTTAGGTTAGGGCTTTGGGCCTGCAATAGAGCTAAATGCCCTTTTAAGGGCAATGCCCATCCAAATGCCCTTTCAGGGCAATGGGGAGCTTAGGTTTTTTTAGTTAGGCTTTTATTTGGGGGGTTGGTTGTGTGGGTGGTGGGTTTTACTGTTGGGGGTGTGTTCGTATTTATTTTTAAAGGTAAAAGAACGGATTTCTTTGGGGCAATGCCCCGCAAAAGGCCCTTTAAAGGACTATTGATAGTTTAGTTTAGACTAGAATTTTCTTTTTATTTTGGGGGGGCTTTTCTTTTCTTTTTTCTTTTATTTTCTGTAATTTAGTTTTTTGTTTTTTTTTGTGATTTAGCTAATTTATTAATTTATTTAATTGTATTTCCTTCCTTACAAGTTGCTCTTCATCTGCTGCACCTCTCTGCCAATCTCTTCACTGGCTTCCTCTTGCCTCTAGGATCAAACACAAAATTCTCACTCTGACATACAAAGCCCTCAACTGCACTGCTCCCCCCTATATCTCAGATCTTGTCTCCAGATACTCTCCCTCCCGTCCCCTTGGCTCTGCTCAAGACCTCCTACTCTCCTCCTCTCGTCACATCATCACACTCCCATTTACAGGACTTCTCCAGACTGGCTCCCATCTTGTGGAACTCTCTGCCTCGCTCCACAAGACTCTCTTCTAGTTTTAAAAGCTTCAAGTGCTCCCTAAAGACTCTACTGTTCAGGGATGCATACAACCTACGCTAACCTTACTTTATACCAGTTCCTCTCCTCCATTGCTATCCCCTGAACCCCCCTAGCATGTAAGCCTAAGAGTCCAGCTGTTTGTTGATCACCTTCTCAAGAGCTGACTACAAAAGTGCAACTCTTGGCAGGGCCCTCTACCAATTTGATCCCTATAATTGTTTTTTTGTACTCCGCCTTTGTTAATAGCGCTGCGGAATCTGTTGGCGCTCTACAAATAACCGATAATAATAATTAGGGAATTGATTTAATTGTAGTGTAATGTTAGGTGTTAGTGTAACTTAGGTTAGGTTTTATTTTACAGGTAACTTTGTATTTATTTTAGCTAGATAGTTAGATAGATAATTAAATAAATAAATACAAACTTGCCTGTAAAATAAAAATAAACCCTAAGATAGCTACAATGTAACTATTATTTATATTGTAGCTAGCTTAGGGTTTATTTTATAGGTATTTAGTTTTAAATATGTATTATTTAGTTATTAATAGTATGTTTTATTTAGATTTATTTTAATTATATTTAAGTTAGGGGGTGTTAGGGTTAGACTTAGGTTTAGGGGTTAATAAATTTAGAATAGTGGCTGCGACGTTGGGGCTGGCAGATTAGGGGTAAATAAGTGTAGGTAGGTTGTGGCGACATTGGGGGAGGGAGATTAGGGGTTAATAAATATAATGTAGGTGGCGGCGATGTCCAGAGCAGCAGATTAGGGGTTAATAAGTGTAAGATTAGGGGTGTTTAGACTCGGGGTTCATGTTAGGGTGTTAGGTGTAAACATAACTTTAGTTTCCCCATAGGAATCAATGGGGCTGTGTTACTGAGATTTACGCTGCTTTTTGGCAGGTTTTAGACTTTTTCTCAGCCAGCTCTCCCCATTGATGTCTATGGGTAAATTGTGCACGAGCACGTATGACCTGCTCACCGCTGAATTAAGCAGCGCTGGTATTGGAGTGCGGTATAGAGCACAATTTTGCTCTACGCTCACTTCTTGCCTTTTAACGACGGGTTTGTAAAAACCCGTAATACCAGCGCTGCAGATAAGTGAGCGGTGACAAAAAACTGCACGTTAGCACCGCACAGCTCATAACGCAAAACTCGTAATCTGGCCGTTTATTAGGTAGATTACAATGTGGGGGGTTTGTGGTTTAGTGGTAAATAACTGTATTAGGTAGATTGTGATGTGGGGGTTTGGTGGTTTAGTGGTTAATAACTGTAATAGGTAGATTCCAATGTGGGGGGTTGGCGGTTTAGTGGTTAATAACTGCATTAGGTAGATTGCGATGGGGTAGGCAGATTAGGGGTTAATACTTTTGTTAGTAGTTGCAATATTGGGGGATGGCAGTTTAGAGGTTAATAAACTTTATTATTAGTTGTGATGTGAGCGGATGGCGGATATAGGGGTTTTGACGTGTCCGGTTTATTTTTGGGATGTGTGTTAGAATGTTACGTGCGATACAACATTTTTATGTTATTTTCTTACGCACTGGCAGATCATAAACTGCCGTAAGTCAATGGCGACTCCAGAAATGTGTATTTCCGCACATTTCTGAATATCGCCAGTTTATCCGACTTACGGCAGTTTATATCATCTGACAGCGCTGTATATGTGATTTACCCAATGTGCAAAGTGTACTTACAGGGGGCGTGGGTTTCAGCAGTTGCGCTGAAGCCTATGCCGTATATGTAATCTCTCCCCAAGTGTATTTAAAATGAAAAACTTTGTTGTCCTAATATGATAATAGTGAGATAACACTACAAAGGACAAACTGTATAAGTTTGAGTAAGAAAAATATGTTTTTTTTATTTATAAGCCGTCTTTCACTAAAATAAATGAAAATATAAATATAAAGTAAAAAGAATATAGAGAGGTGACCAGTATAGTAATATAATACAGCAAATAATTGTACTGAAAGAAATGGCTAAATCTTGTTTCAAGGCCAAGTGTTTATAAATGTCACCTGCCAAAAAGCTTTACGTTGCTTTTTGGCAGGTGTTAGACTTTTTCTCAGCCTGCTCTCCCCATTGATGTCTATGGGGAAATCGTGCACGAGCACGTACAACCAGCTCACCGCTGACTTAAGCAGCGCTGGTATTGGAGTGCGGTATGGAGCACAATTTTGCTCTACGCTCACTTCTTGCCTTTTAACGCCGGGTTTGTAAAAACCTGTAATACCAGCGCTGTAGGAAAGTGAGCAGTGACAATAACGTGCAATTTAGTACCGCACAGCTCATAACGCTAAACTCACTAGCCCTGAGGGAACACATAACTCCCATTGCAGAATTGTATATAAATGTGCAGCCTAGCAAGGGACTGTTATCTACAGTTAAACAGACATCACACAGTAAAGCAATGCATAGGTGACAATTACTGCTGCTGTGAATGGTAAACAAAATGTTTTATTATTTTCCTATGTAGGAGACCCAGATATTTATACAACATAAACTGAAGTAGCGTATCCCAAGGCTTAAGCTAAAATAAAAGCTGCACAGTATATTAGCAGTATTCTACATGAGGATCTCACTGCAGCCCTGAAGAAACCCCACACACTTGCTGAGAGCACATTTATGTACTTACTGTTTAGCTGTGGCTGGAAGCTTATCAGTTAATAGAGGTGGCCACACATGTTTCTAGCAGCTGCCTCGCACTGATGCAAGCAGCCTTTCCCTCTCCATTCATTAAGACTGCCCTCTGTTTCACTAGGAAAAGCCTGCCCTAAGCCCTTCCCCCTCAGCACATGGCCGGTCAGTGACATAGAGAGAGAAAGGCTGCTTCACTGATCCGTATGTGTGTACAGCTGCTCCCCCTGCTGGCCACTATTAAAATTACAATAAAAAAAAAAGCAGCAGCCGTTTTTAACATGATTTAGGGCAGCCAGGGAGGCAATTGCCCCCCGGCCCAGTCCGCCTCTGATATTAACTAACACCTAATGCATGTGCAATATCTACCTGTCAACTGCCACCCACCCACCTCAATAACTATTAAAATATATTAATCCAAGGGGCGGAGTCTGGCCACGCTAGAAGATGGCCGCGTTCTAAGAGGGCTCCTAAATCCCAAGCCAGTTACAACCCCTCTACCTGACCTCTCTCCCCTCAATCCTTCCCCACATCTTGCCCCTGCACACCGGAAACGACCCGGCACCTCGGGTTAGAAGAGGGAGGCTAAATACTTGCCACACGCAACTCCCGACATAACCCGGGACCACTTAAGGCCTTAGAGTACCTAGCACCGCGAGAGTGATCACAGCACAGACGACCGACGGAGGCAAACAGACACCGACTCGCCGACTCACAGGTACCTTGCTTCCTCGGCACTGGCAGCGGCCCCGGTGGCCTGCACCAAAGCTCTTCAGCTTCAACTATCTCGCAGCCATTCCTGGGCCGCGTGGGCCCGCTGCAGCATGCACTTAAGATTTAGCTGTGAGGATTCGCCTGCTAGACACGCAGCGCTAGCACCATATACAGGCCTTACCCACTGGGAAACAGAGCCCTTGCAACCCAAGATCAAACTAACAGTCTCTATACAGCCCGACGGGCGTGATTCCACATAAGGCCTTTCTGCTACCTTGTCCTTGGCCTGGGGTCCCCCCTGGATTTGCCCTCTCACAGCAAGCCTCCACCTAAAAAGCATCAAGCCCAGGGCTCCTGCAGAGAGTTTTGCGCACTAGATACTTCCCCCTATGTCACTAAACAAGACATTAAGCACCTCTCTTCCAAAGAGGACATCAATGTGGTGCTTCATGACATGAGATCACTTTTTGGAGACCTAAGAAAAGACCTGGGTGCTCTGGATCGCCCTAGAAGTACAAGCCCTAGAAGAAAAGCAAAACCCCACCAACCTTAAGATTCAAAATAATGCTGCAATTATCAGCGACCATGAAGACAAGCTTTTTATCCTGAACAAAAAATTGGAGGATCTGGAAAACAGATGCCGCAGAAACAACTTAAGATTTAGGGGGGTCTCTGAGACAGTTTCACCTTCGGCCTTAGAAGGATACTTGCAAGCCCTTTTCAAAATTATTAAGGACAGTCCTACGGCCCCAGATATATCACTAGAAAGGGCCCACAGAGCCTTGAGGGCAAAGCCTCCACCAAAAGCCCCCCCACGGGACATCATTGTCAGATTCTCAAGTTTTAAAGATAAAGAAGACATCCTCCGAAGTGCTAGAATCAAGAAGAATATATACCATGCCGGAGAGGAGATTCATATTTACTCTGATCTAGCCCAATCCATGCTACAGAAGAGGAGAGAACTTTCCCCCATTACTTCACAGCTCAGAGATCATAAAATTCCTTACAGATGGGGTTTTCCGGTCTCCATAGTAGTGAATTATAACAACAAAATTATTACCTATAGACCGGGTACTGATCCTGCTCTTTTCCTCAGCGAACTGTCAATACCCTCCTTCTCGAGATCTGAAGACGATAGCAACCCAGGACTTGGTGCAGTATGAACTTAATAATAATGTTTTGTTCTCTATTACACTCACCCTTCTGTATACCGTGCTAATTCTACTGTTTTTATTATGTTAGAATTCTATGTCATTGGGATGTTGCACTCTGGTCCAATTATTATTGTGTTTACCTTTAAGATACCTTCATCATCTCACTGTTGTCCCTATGCACCACACCCCTACCTTCTTGGATAGCCTTCCGGCCTCACATTAGAACAATAGCGTAGACTTCAGATCAATGTGTTCTATTTGTAATTAATACTTGTATAATTTTTTTTTCTTTTTTCTTTTTGTTGTTCAACATTGGGTTCACTCTGTTAGGTAGATAATGCTCAAACTTTAGTTAATAGGTCACTGCTACCTCACGCACCATGAGCTAACAGAACATTTCTAATCTAACCCTCTAGCGAACATACCAAGGGGCCCTAAAACCTTACATACACGGCTGACAACATAGGCCTGCTGCAACTCCCTCCCCTAACAATAACACCCTCTCATCCTATATCAAGACGATGACACTGGTTGACAGTTTCATTGCTAGACTTGTATATTGTTGCAGAGACCTATCTTTTACTACAGTCACATCTATAAGACGCCTTTAACCTCGCCCCCTGTTAACATCCACCCTCCGACCTCTTTACGCTTTTAGACCCTACCTACACAGTCAATGAGTTATTGACCTAGTTCAGTTTTGTGTTCTTTTATCAGTTCATTGTTTAGTTTAACCTGTTATTGTGTTAATTATTGCTGATGTCTTTCTGATATTTAAGCAATTATTCTATATGTGATGTGAATATTGATTAATCTATTGCTTGTATGATGGAGCCCCATCTCTTCCCAAATGTTCACAAGCCTCCCTCAAACCACACCCTCCCTATGTCCTTGCTTAATACCCCCTCTGAGTCACATGTACGAAGGAATACCCATCCCCCTGTCTCTTCTGTTACTACTGTGCAGAACTTCACCAGTACTACAACCCCCTGACACTGGTTTGACAGGGTAACTCACCAGGCCCTCTATCACTCTAGCCGCCCTCGCTACCCTCCCACCCTATTAACCCAGGCCCTCGATTATTCCCCTTTGCCTTTCCTTATTACCTTCATAAGCAACAGCCTGGGCCCCCTGGAGTTAGCCCTCCTCCCCCCCTCCCCTCCCCCCCCACCACTCATTCCCTTAGGCCTCAGTATCAATCCCTCCCTTCCTCCCCTATCCTCCCCCATCCCCCCAACCCGTTAGGTAGACCATTACCACTTTTAATCTTAAAGAACACATATAACTGGTCTTGGGATTACTTCCCCCATTTCAGTCCTTTCTCTCTTAATTTAGCAACTAACCTAGATTGCCCTAATTCTCTCTATCTAACCCCCCTGCTTCCAAACACTCTCTTTCTTTCCCTCCCTTGCCTTCGCTCCCTTGCTCTCTCCCCTGCCCAGCTCCCCTCTCTTTAGCCCTCTTTTTTTTTTTTTTTTGTCTCTCCCTCCCCTCAAATGGCTAAATACAGTAGATTCCAGGAACACACTTTCAAACTAACATCCGTCAATGCTAAGGGACTTAACAGCCCTGGTAAGAGATCCATTGCCCTGAAAGAATTACATAAACTAAACAGCCAAATTCTCTTAATCCAAGAAACCCACTTTCAAAGAGGTAGAGAACCCAATTGGCACAAACCTCAATACCCCACTGCCTTTTTTGCATCCGGCCCACGCAAGAAGAATGGCGTCGGAATTCTAATTCACAAATCCCTCCCATTACAGGTCTCACACATAGAAAAAGACACAGATGGCAGATATCTGATTCTATCAGGTACACTCTACAACCACCAAATCACGATCGCCAATATATATGCGCCTAATCATACACAAACCCCCTTCTTCAAAAGGGTTTCCACCAAACTACTGGAACATGCAAAGGGGGTGACATACTTAGCTGGCGACTTTAACCTCTCTTTTGATCCCCTTCTATACTCGTCGAAGGGTATATCCTGTACCCCCCCAAACTCTTAAAGCAATTAAAGCCATCTTAGCTAGCCTTACCCTACATGACACGTGGAGAACTTTACACCCCACCCAAAAAGACTACAACTTCTTCTCAGCCCCTCATAACTGCTACACCCGCATTGACCACATTTACACTGACTCCAACGGCCTCTCCATAACTACCCAAAGCGACATCGGCACAATTACCTGGTCGGACCACGCTCCGGTCTCATGCACAATATTATGGCCAGACCTCCCAATAACCTCCAGAACTTGGAGATTAGACGACTTTTTATTAGACGACCCATTAATCCTAAAAGACATCCAGACTGAGTTAATAGAATATTTTCGCCTCAATTCTCACTCCTCTAGCTTGGCTCTCACCGAGTGGGAAGCCCATAAGTCTGTTATTCACGGCAGCCTCATCAAACATAAAGCCAAAATCAATAGACAAAATAGAGAAAAATATTTTTCCCTACTAACCCAAATTAGCTCTCTAGAAACTGAGTACAAAAAAGCCCTTTCCAATGAGTCCCTCAAAACTCGACTATTCGAGGCCAGATCTTCCCTCAAGAAATACCTTATAGAAGCCCACCAAAGGCAATACTACTTCGACGGAGGTAATAAACTGGGCAAAATCTTAGCCCGTTGCCTACGCAGAAAGCAATTAAACACTCACATCCCCTCCATCTTAACAAAAGATAATGCTACTCTCAGGAGTAGCGACCAGATTGCGGCCGCCTTTCACTCGTTCTACTCCAAGTTATACAACATAGACACCCCCCAAAACAACGATTCACAACTTGTTAGTCCAGATTCCTCCTTGCTAGAGGCAACTAACCTGTATTTTGAGGGATTAAACCTACCCTCATTATCGACAGAGCAAGCTCAACGTTTAGACTCCCCCATCTCCGTAGAGGAACTAACCCAGGCCATTAAAGATTCCCCATCAGGAAAACGCCCCAGTCCTGACGGCTTTACCCCCAGATACTACAAAACCCTCAAAGACACCCTGATCCCCCACATGCTCCATATTTTCAATGCACTAAGAGAACACCCCCATCTATCCAGATCCCTCTTAGAAGCTCATGTCACCGTCATCCCCAAGCCAGGCAAACCCCACACTAGTCCCGAACACTTTAGACCCATATCTCTAATTAATACCGACATGAAAATCCTAGCTAAGGTCCTTGCCAACAGGCTCAATAAGGTTCTCCCATACCTAATATCGAATGACCAAGTCGGGTTTGTCCCAGGGAGGGAGGCAAAAGACAACACCACCAAAGTGTTGAACCTGATTTCTCAAGCCAAAGCCGAGGGCACACCGCTGGTACTGTTTGCGACGGACAAAGAAAAGGCCTTTGATAGGGTTAGATGGTCTTTTCTGAAAAGAGCTATGCAGGAAATGAATATCCCCAAGGCCTTTATTAATATGACGCTCTCCCTTTACTCGAACCCAAACGCCTGAATAAGAGTCAACAACACCCTATCAGACTCGTTTGACATCAAAAACGGCACAAGGCAGGGCTGTCCACTCTCCCCTCTCCTGTTCGATATCTCGATAGAGGTCCTGGCACAAAAAATCAGAGAAAACTATGCCATCAAAGGGCTTCAAGTAGGAGATAATCATCACAAACAGGCTCTCTTTGACAATGATATTCTTTTAACTCTAACCGAGGCCAAGAGCTCTGTTCCTGCTCTGTTTAAAGAACTTGAAGCCTACGGTTCTATATCCAACTTTAGTCTTAACATTAGCAAATCCAAACTCCTCAAAATTAACACCCCACAACACCATATCCAATTTCTTAAGAACAACTTTAATATCTCAATAGCCCAACAGAAACTTAATATAAACAGAATATTCCTTTCAGCCTCCCCGCAAGACGTATTTAAACTCAACTATCTCACACAAAGCCTTCTGGCTAATAATGATAAACGCAGCCAAAAAAATAATCCCCAGACACTGGAAAACACAAATCACCCCCACCTTCCTGGAATGGAAAGCCCAGGTGTCAGATCTCATTGCCCTTGAAAAATTCCACTATTTCCAAACCCACAACCTTGCCACCCACGAGATGATACAAGCAATCTGGAATAGAACCATTTAACCTCCCCAGCCATAACCCCACCCTCCCCCTTCCCTTTTTTTTTTCTTTTTCTCTCCTTCTCGCTCTTCTCCCTTCTTCGCTTTTCTTCTCCCCCCTCCCCTTTACTTGCTTCACTACATTATCTGTTTCCCCTTATAAACATGCAACCTCATATGATACAAGGAGCCCAGTGCCCTTCGATACTTACTTTTATTTTTTCTGCGAAGAATTGACTTCATTGCACAATTATTTTGTTTTACTTTGTATGTAAAAATTCAACTGTTTCTCAAACGAGAGCTTACCATGTTGCTTGTACATAATTTTATTTTACCTTCAATAAAGCTTGTTTGGAAAAAATAAATAAAAAAATATATATTAATCCATAATACGCCAACCCCCACATTGCAATATAACTAATAAATGCCTAGATTACGAGTCTTGCATTATGAGGGGTGCGGTGCTAACTTGCAGTTTATTCTCACCGCTCACTTCCCTGCAGCGGTGGTATTACAGGTTTTTACAAACCCAGCTATAACAGGCAAGAAGTGAGCGTAGAGCAAAATTGAGCTCCACACTGCACTCCAATACCAACGCTGCTTAAGTGAGCAGTGAGGTGGTTGTGCGTGCTCGTGCATGATTTCCCCATAGACATTAATAGGGAGAGCCGGCTGAGAAAACACCTGCAAAAAGGCAGCGTAAAACTCAGTAATGCAGTCCCATTGATTCCTATTGGGAAACACATTTTATGTTTACACCTAACACCCTAACATGAACTCCGAGTCTAAACACCCCTAATCTTACACTTATGAACCCCTTATCTGCCACCCCCGACATCGCCGACACCTGCATTATACTTTTTAACCTCTAATCTGCCGCTCCGGACATCGCCGCCACCTACCTACATTTATTAACCCCTAATCTGCCGCCCCCAATGTCGTTGCCACTATTCTAAATGTATTAACCCCTAAACCTAAGTCTAACCCTAACACCCCCTAACTTAAACATAATTAAAATAAATCTAAATAAAATTCCTACCATTACCTAAATTATTCCTATTTAAAACTAAATACTTACCAATAAAATACATCCTAAACTAGCTACTATATAACTAATAGTTACATTGTATCTAGCTTAGGGTTTATTTTTATTTTACAGGCAAGTTTGTAATTTATTTTCACTAGGTAGAATAGTTACTAAATAGTTATTAACTATTTAATAACTACCTAGCTAAAATAAATACAAATTGACCTGTAAAATAAAACCTAACCTAAGTTAAACTAACACCTAACACTACACTACAATTAAATAACTTACCTAACTAAATACAATTAAATAAATTAAATACAATTAGCTAAATTACAAAAAACAAACACTAAATTACAGAAAATAAAAACAAATTACAAGATATTTAATCTAATTACACCTAATCTAAGAGCCCTATCAAAATAAAAAAGGACATCTTGCCGCTTGGATGAAGACTTCTCCCGTTAAGAGAATCTTCGGGAGTTAGTGTTAGGATTTTTTAAGGGTGTATTGTATGGGTTTTATTTTTAGGTTAGGGCTTTGGGCAGCATAGAGCTAAATGCCATTTTAAGGGCAATGCCCATCCAAATGCCCTTTAAAAGCCCTAATCTAAAAAAAATAATGCCCATACACATGCCCCTTTAGGGGCATGGGTAGTTTAGTTTTTTTTTAGTGTTAGGTTTATCTTATTTTGGGGGGGTTTGGTTGGTACGGTGGTTTACTGTTAGGGGGGACATAGTTTTTTAAAATGTAAAAGTGCAATGCACAGCAAAAGGCCCTTTTAAGGGCTATTGGTATCTTAGTTTAGATTAGGGGTGTTTATATTTGGGGGGGGGTTATTTTCATAGGGATTAGGTTTAATTGTTTTATTTTTTTTTAATTTGGTTTATTATTTTCTGTAATGTTAGACTTTTTTATTTTTAGTAATTTTAGATTAATTTAGACAATTTTTTATTTTTATTTTTAAAATAAAGCTTTATTGAAACAAAAAGGTTTTGACAACATATTTTGAATACGTACATTGTGTTACATCATCATCATACAAGCATATATCATATGATCTGATTCTGGCTATTATTAATTCCACAGGATTTTTACGTGGCCTTAAACATTCAATAACCATGGGGTTGTTAGCAATGTTCAACCATCTTCTTTCTTAGCTCCTGATAATTCAAAGTTGACCTCCCTTAGATCTCATGTTTAGGTATAACAATGGTAAAAATGTGGTTGTTTCATACTTCATCAGGCTATTGCAATTTTACCCTTATTTAACATTTAATGTGTGAGGTAATTATTAACATGTTGTTTCCATCTCATCACCATTAGTTCATGTGTTTCCACTGTGCCCACTTTAACATGGTGGTATCTTTCCATTGTTAATAAGTGTTCTACCTGAGCCCTCCATTCTACCGCCATGGGCACTGTGGCTGATTTCCAGTGCCTTGGAATCAATATTTTAGCACTATTAATGAGCAATACCAACAGTGTTTTTGTTACGTTATCAGTCAGTTTGGGAAGTGCCATGTAAAAGAGAATTAGTGGGTCATTGGGAATTTGTTTCCCTACTATATCTGTCATTTGTTTTATTATCTCCACCCAGTATGTATCTAATTTGTCTCATTTCCACCATATATGTTGTTATGAATATTATCTTTATTATTATTATTTTTATTATTATTATTATTATTATTATTTCAGTAGTGTACCTGCAAAGTGTATTATGTGTTTAGACACAATAAATATTATGGAACCTCTATATCATTCTGATAATGTAACTCAATATTTATATAATAGCGGTTACTTTGCAGGGGCAATGTGTGCAATTTAATAACACTCTGAATTATATCATTTGCAAAGGATAATATATATAAAACCTGAATCCTTTTAGTTCTGATTTGTCTACTAATTAAACTGAGACCAGATCAATACACAAACTTAGTTTATTAAAATAATTATTAGAAATAATAAACAATATTTGAATAAAGCAAATCAATAAGCAAACATCATTACAATGATTTAATGATTATCAGGTTAAAACTAATGAAAACAATCACTAAATTATTTTACTTGCAGTAACTTGCGTGTATAATAGAGAAACAGAAACTTTTGTTATATAAATTCTTAGCATAGCTGGCAAGAATCAGGTAAACTAATAATACTGGCAAACCATAAGAAAATGATATTATTACCAGATTCCTGATTGACCCAGTGTTAATGTCGACAGATAAGACCGGGCTAACAGAAATTACCTAACAAAATAATTTGTGACTATAAAGGGCAAACCAGAATTGATTAACTCGCCTGATTCAATAATAAAACTTTGAATATAAATGTAAAGAGCATAAATCATATTAACAAAACTGTTTCATATAAGTTTGTTTCATACTTATCAACATTGTGGGATCCTTCACTGGGGTTCAGTTTAAAAAGACCCTCTTAGGTTACCCCTGGACCCTCTCTTGCCATTTTCCTGACTTGTCTATCTGGTCAGCTTAGCCTCCCATCTCCTCTGGATAGGGTGTGGTCATCATGCATGCTCAGTGTAGCCCCTTGTGCCGTCTGCTTGTGTCCCCCTCTCCCTCTTTTGTGGGTGAGTGTGTATTTTATGGAAAGTGCTTAACTCCACCCCAACTGATAAGGTTAGGTTCACATAATTGATTGGATAACACTAATTACAGATTAATTAACATTTTTGTTAATAAGCTAAAATTTAGAAGTTAGAATATTTTTCCCTCGGAAGATGGCACTCGTCACTAAGCTATAACAGACAAATATGTATTTTGTAAATATATTCTGAAAAACAAGGCAGTATCTCTATTTTACCATTAACCAAGGTTGAACCCCACTAATGTTTATAGAAAAAAAGACTTACTGGAACCATGTAGGACAATCATGGTGATATTTGTGAATATTTATACCAGTAATATAATGATAGGAATCATGTAGCTATGTTGGGGACCTTGAATATCATAGTAACAAAACATGGATTATTTGGATAAAGTACAAAAACTTCACAGTAAGCAATTATATACTGACAAGCAGCACAAGCTAATAGCTACATATTAATACTGAAAAATAATATATATGTGTATGTGTACCTGAATATATAAGTAAATACACATAATCAATTGTACCCTTATATTATATAGCACAGACATATGTGATTAATATGCAATATCAAAGCGGTGAATTATACTGGACAATGTGTAGGGGTCCCTACCTCGCCGCACCCCCTCCAGCACAATTTACTTGTTGTCTTATAAATCTTATGAAGTCTGCTGGGGGTTAGGTACCATCTTGTTAGGAATTTGTAATTTGTTTCAAGTATCCTCGTAGATATAGATGACTTTTTGGTAGTTAGGAAGGCTTTACGCCAATCTTTGGTTGTAATGTTAATGCCTAATTCTGTCTCCCATACCTTTGTGTATGATGGCATTTGGTGTTCATCTACTACCAACAATTGTTTATACAGTATAGAAATCGCGTGTCTAGTTGTGTTATTCTGGCAGCATAAACTCTCATATGGTGTGAGCTGTCTTATTAGATGTTGTCTGTGTGGATGAGTGTCTATGAAGTGTCTCAGCTGTGTGTGTGAGTACCAATTCAGGCCTATTTCTGGATTTTTTTTCTGTGATATCTTCCGGTGACCTCATCCCACTGTTCTGATACAGCATTGCTATGACCTTATATTTAATATGTCCGCCGGTCTCTGTGTAGGTATCTTTGAAACTCCAAGGTAGTGTTTTATTGTTACAGATAGGGAGCATCAGAGAATGCATGCCGGATATATTTGTAGAAGTGGCTATCAGTCTGTCCCATGTCGCAAAAAATTCAGTTATAATAGGGTATTTTTGAATCGTCTCTGGCCTCTGTTTGTGAGGAGTCCAAGCTGCCAGTCCTGCGTTATTTAGACCTAAAATGTGTTTGTCCAGCTGTACCCACTGTTTGTGTGTATTGTTTGTACACCAATCCATTAGTCTGTGTAGGGATATAGCTATCTTGTATGTCTGTATATTAGGGACCCCTAGGCCTCCCCTGTCTCTTGGCAGGTACATTGTTTGTTTCACTATCCATGGTCTAATACACTGCCATATAAATTGTTCCATTAATGACTGTATCTTGCTTATGTATGTAGGTGGCAGGTATATGGGCGTTGTCTGTAATAAGTACAACATCCTGGGGAGGGCATTCATTTTTATTACATTAATTCGGCCTATCCACGAAATGGACTTATTTTTCCATCTAGATAGATCTGCTGATAATTCTTCTTCAAATTTTTTGTAGTTTGCTTGAAAAAACATTTGTGTGTCTGCCGCTAAATATATACCCAGGTATTTTAATTTTATGTTTTGTCTCTTTAAGGGGCATTCAGGGGTTAATTGATCTAGCGTATCCTCATCATATGACACGTTCATTATTTTTGACTTAGCGGTGTTAACTAGAAAATTGGACACCTGCCCAAATTCCTGAAACGATTCTAGTGCCCTTGGTAAGGAGTTTTCTACATTTGTCAGCAGGAGCAGGACATCGTCTGCATATAATGCCAATTTGTATTCTAAATCTCCTACAGTGACCCCTGTTATCTGCGTATCAGTTCTTATCTTTTGTGCCAATGCCTCTATGGTTAGTGCGAAGAGCAATGGGGAAAGCGGACATCCCTGTCTTGTACTATTTCCTATGTGTAGCCTGTCCGATAGGAGACCGTTTACCTTTATTTTGGCTGTGGGATGTGAGTATAGTGAGAAAATTTGAGTTAAACATTTGGTGCCAAATTTCATTTTTTGCAAAATTGCTTTTAAGAATCGCCAATTTACCCAGTCAAATGCTTTTTCGGCATCTGTGGAGACTAAGGCCATCGGAATGTTTTTTGCTTTAACATATGAAATGATCTGCAGAGCCTTTAAGGTGTTATCCCGTGCCTCCCTCCCCAGTACAAACCCCACTTGGTCTGTGTTTATCAATTTAGGCAGATATCTGTTTATCCTAGTGGCTAGAATTTTGGCAAAAATCTTGATATCTGAATTTGGCAATGATATCGGGTGAAAGCGTTCTGGCCTGTCTGGTTGCTTTCCTGGTTTCGGTAGTACAGTTATATGGGCCTTTAGCATGTTTACAGTAAAGCCTGTTTTAGGTGTAAATGAGTTATATAATTTTGCCAAGGGCGTTACTATCACAATCTGGAAAATATGTGTGAGAGTGGAACACAACTGCAGTGTAATAATAATATGTATGTTACACTGGACTGTCTGAAACCTCTATTACTGGAAAGGTTTCCTTCAGTCTAGTGATTCATGAAATTTATATATCAAGGTATGAAAACTTATTCAGCAGGGAAGTGAATAAGAGGAATTGATTACTGTTAATATCACCCTCAGATAATAACAGGAAAAGGACAACAGCTTAAAGATTCAGACAGGCAGACAATCAGCTTCAGAGTACATAACAAGGTGAAGTTGCAGTTCAAGGTTTACCGGTAATGCATACAGTTCTTATCATAAAATCAAGTCTGAGTTGCAAGTGGTGTGAGAATTGATGTTAGCTGCAATTTGTACCTTGGTAGAGAAGGGAGCCTGGAGAGCTAGCAGCGGTACCTTCGTTGGTGAGTCAGAGAGGTTAGGACGAGACCGGAGCAGGACCGGAAGTGACGTCACGCTGGGTAGCGTAATCCGCTGGAACTCACTGACAGGCTGAGAATATGCACTGAGGGTATGAGCTGCGGTAAAAGGAAAGCAGCAAAAGAATTAGCAAAACACTGAAGGTACTTTACCCCACTATAGAGAGAGAGTGACTTTATTTGGGAAATCCAATGTAGAACTTGATGATTAGGAAAAGGCTCAGAAACTCCTTAATATGAAGTAGCATAAGAATGGCGTAAAGGCAGGTAATCCTCTCTGTAGCGAAGATCATCAATACTGAGCAAGGAGTGACAGGTGAGCGGCACTCTTAAGGAAGGAGGAACAAATCAGAAAATAGTGGGTGTAGCTAGGAGGAAAAGGGGTTTGAACAAGCAGAACCTGACAGAACCCCCTCCTCAAGGACGCTGTTCCACAGCGGTAGGACGAGGCCTGTCAGTATGGCGACGATGAAACAAGGACAAAAGTCTAGGCGAGTTGAGATTGGAAAGAGGTTCCCAGGAATCCTCATCACTCGAAAAATTTTTCCACCTGACCAAGTACTGTAGAACACCCCTGGAGATCCTGGAGTCCAATATGGATTCAACTTCATACTCATCAGTTGCGAGAGGAAGGGTTGTAGGAGGTAGAAGAACTTGTGCATCCCTTGTGGGAACATAAGGTTTTAACAGGGAAACGTGGAACGTAGGATGAACCTTCAGAGAGCTGGGGAGGCATAGTTTGACAGCATTGGTATTGATAACTCTTTGGACAGGAAAGGGACCAATGAAGAGACTGGCCATCTTTTTGGAAGGAACTTGTAATCTTAAGTTTCTAGTAGAAAGCCATACTAAATCTCCCACGGAGTAATCAGGTGGCTTCCGTCTTCTAAGGTCATAATAATGTTTTTGGGTATCCTGGGCCATTGGAATGTTCTCCTGAATGACATTGAAATTCTCCTGCAGAGAATTGTGGAGCTGTTCCAGCAGTGGTGAATCCGATGAAGCAAGGGTTGAGAAAGTCAAGGTGGGGTGATAGGCATAGTTTGCGAAGAAGGGTGTCATTTTAGTAGAAGCATTGGTTAAGTTATTGTAGGCAAACTCAGCCATAGAGAGATAATTCATCCAATCATTCTGTTGATAGGAACAATAACATCTGAGAAAGTGTTCGAGCCATTGGTTTAACCTCTCTGACTGCCCATTAGTTTGGGGATGAAAAGCTGTAGTAAAACGATGTTCCATATTAATCAATTTACATAATTTGCTCCAAAATTTTGAGGTAAATTGTGTGCCCCTATCAGTCGTCAAAATAGAAGGTATCCCATGCAACTTAATGATGTGGTCTATGAACAGGGTGGCGGTTTCGGAGGAAGTGGGGAGCTTATGCAAAGGAATGAAGTGAGCCATTTTAGTGAATAAATCAATGACCACGAGAATAGTTGTCTGATTTTTTGATGGTGGTAAATCTACAATGAAATCCATGGATACATGATGCCAAGGCTGTTTGGGGACTGGTAAAGGCATAAGCAAGCCAAATGGTGGTTTTCTTTCTGGTTTGCAAGTGACACAAGTCCTGCAACTGGCAATATGTTCAGATATGGTAGATTTCATGTGTGGCCACCAATAGGTACGTGAGACAAGATCCAAAGTACGTTGAAGACCTGGGTGTCCAGCTAAGGGAATGTCATGGCAGATCTGTACAATTTGTTTCCTCAAGGAGGGTGGTATGAAGATTTTCTCACCATAGTAATAAACGCCATGTATCTTGGTTAAAGTTGGTTCAGGTGGGGTTGAATGTTCCTTGCAGTAGTTGCGGAGGTCAGTCAAAATCGGCGAAGTGAGACCAATGAAACATTGTGGAGAAACAATGTCCTTTCTGGCAGGGATGTGAGTTGGTCGTTCTGGTAACCGGGATAGAGCATCGGCTTTGATGTTCTTATTAGCTGGTCTGTAAATAATAATGAAATTGAAGCGGTCAAAGTACAGGCTCCAACAAACCTGTCTAGCAGATAAGGTTTTATTAGATTGTAAATACTGGAGGTTCTTGTGGTCTGTGTAGATATTAATTGGTAGAGTAGTGCCTTCGAGGAGGTGTCTCCAGTGTTCAAGGGAGCGTCGGATGGCTAATAACTCCTTGTCACCAATGGCATAATTTTGTTCGGCAGGTGTCATTAGTTTGGAGAAGTAAGAAATTGGATGGAGAGGATCAGTTAGAGATTTTTGTTGCGAGAGAACTGCTCCAATGGCGAAATCGGAAGAATCAACTTCCAGGGTGTATTGATAGGAAGGATTGGGAAATTGGAGGATTGGTGCAGAGGTAAATCTGGATTTCAAATAACGGAAAGCTTGTTCAGCATCTGAACCCCATGAGAAAGATGTTGTAGAGCCTGTTAAAACTGTGAGTGGTTTTACAATTTTAGAGAACCCCTTGATAAATTTCCTATAATAGTTTGAAAAGCCAAGGAAACGTTGCAGGTCTTTTCTAGTCTTAGGTTCAGGCCAATCCAAAACAGCTTCAACTTTCTCTTTCTGCATTTAGATTCCAGAAGGAGAAATATCATATCCTAGAAAGGATACCTGTGTTGTGTGGAATTTGCATTTCTCCAATTTGGCGTACAATTTATGCGCTCTGAGTCGCGCAAGGACTTGTCGGACATGCCTGACGTGTTCTTCCAAAGTTCTGGAATAGATGAGTATATCATCCAGATATATAACAAGGCAAATATCTAGGAGGTCTCGGAATACATCATTAATGAAGTATCGAAAGGTGGCTGGGGCATTGCAGAGACCAAACGGCATTACGAGGTATTCGAACAAACCTTATCTGGTCCTGAATGCCGTCAGCCATTCATGACCCTCTTTAATCCTGACGAGGTTATACGCCCCTCTCAAGTCAAGTTTAGTAAAAACAGTAGCTTCTGAAAGCCTCTCGATCATCTCTGGGATTAGGGGTAAGGGATAACGGTTCTTAACCGTGCATTTATTTAGTTCACGATAATCTATGATAGGCCTGAGGCTGGAATCTTTGTTACGAACAAAGAAGAATCCAGCCCCTGCAGGAGAGGTTGATGGCCTAATGAAGCCTTTCTTTAAGTTGTCGTCAAGATACACTTTGAGATGTTCCAATTCAGGATTGCTTAGGGGGTTAAGGTGTCCAATAGGTATGCGGGCACCAGGAAGGAGATCGATAGGGCAATCATATGCCCTATGAGGTGGTAGGTTCTCTGCCTCGATCTTACTAAATACATCCTTAAATTCTATATACTGAGAGGGTAAGTCCTCAGAATGAGTAGTAGTGTGAAACAAAACAGGACTAGGGAAACATGTTTCTTTGCAATAAGTGGAACAAAACTTTATTTGAAAAGGGTGCCAAACAATAGTGGGGTTATGAAGTTGTAACCACTTCAGCCCCAGAACCAAACAAAAATGAGGAGAAGGTAGAACATCAAAAGAGAGCAATTCAGAATGTCCAGATATATTGAGCATTACTGGTACAGTCTCATGAGTTATAGGGCCGGAGAACATGAGTGAACCGTCTATGACTCTGATAGGTATGGGAGTAGTTTTATTTATTAGAGGTATGTTTTCCCTAATGCAAAAGTCCCGGTCCATGTAATTCCCTGAAGCGCCAGAGTCGACAATGGCGTCACTGATCCTCAGTTGACTTTGCTCCAGCTGTAAGGAGACAGACAGAGTACAGTAAGAAGGTTGTTCAGGGGAAGGTAGAGATGTGTATACATAAGTGGACTTACATTTTTTGTTTTTCAAGAGTAGAGAACACTCCTGAACACCATGACTTGGGTTAGCGCAGTACATGCATAGATTCCTTATGCGTCTGCATTGCTTCTCTTCCTGTGAGAGGGGGCCTCTGAGGAAGCCAATCTCCATAGGTTCCACATAGGGTTTTGTAGGAGGAGCACTGCTTGAGGCCGTAGAGCCATAAGTGAGTTTAGGTTTTAGGTCTGTGGCATACTTTTCAGCCTTCCTTTCACGCAACCGGCGGTCTATCTGGATAGCTGTTTTCATGAAAGCTTCCAGGGTTGTAGGTAGTTCAATTCTGGCAAATTCGTCCTTTAAAGACTCTGAAGGGCGACTGGGGTCCAGAGAGCATCCGTGGCGAACTGTTTGAAGTCCGTAATATAGTCTTCCATGGGTCTCTTTCCTTGTTTTAGACTCCTCAGACTCATCTCAGCAGTAAGCTGAACATCTGTGTCCTGAAACATTTCATCCATACTGGTAAAGAAATCCACAAGAGATCCCAGAATGGGATCCTGGTTCTCTATGAATTGATCAGCCCAGTTCCTTGGATCCCCCCTGAGAAAGGAGATTGTAGTGAGGACTTTCACTCTCTAAGTGGGGTAAGTCCTAGGTTTCATTGAAAACAATAGAAGGCAGGCATTTTTAAATTGCCTATAGGCTTTTCTATTACCACAGAAGAGATCTGGAAGGGAGACTTGAGGTTCAATAACACTTTCAGTCTGGTTCCCCTTTATAGAAATAGACTCTGTAATAACTTTTCTTAGAGCAGCATTCTCAATTTGTAAATCATGGAGGCCTTGTGCAAGTTGATCAACCTTTTGAGTTAGGTTATACACTATCTGACGTAGGTCTGCTGGTTCCATATTTTAACTGGCTCAGTATTATATCACAATCTGGAAAATATGTGTGAGAGTGGAACACAACTGCAGTGTAATAATAATATGTATGTTACACTGGACTGTCTGAAACCTCTATTACTGGAAAGGTTTCCTTCAGTCTAGTGATTCATGAAATTTATATATCAAGGTATGAAAACTTATTCAGCAGGGAAGTGAATAAGAGGAATTGATTACTGTTAATATCACCCTCCGATAATAACAGGAAAAGGACAACAGGTTAAAGATTCAGACAGGCAGACAATCAGCTTCAGAGTACATAACAAGCTGAAGTTACAGTTCAAGGTTTATCGGTAATGCATACAGTTCTTATCATAAAATCAAGTCTGAGTTGCAAGCGGTATGAGAATTGATGTTAGCTGCAATTTGTACCTTGGTAGAGAAGGGAGCCTGGAGAGCTAGCAGCAGTACCTTCGTTGGTGAGTCAGAGAGGTTAGGACAAGACCGGAGAAGGACCGGAAGTGACGTCACGCTGGGTAGCGTAATCCGCTGGAACTCACTGACAGGCTGAGAATATGCACTGAGGGTATGAGCTGCGGTAAAAGGAAAGCAGCAAAAGAATTAGCAAAACACTGAAGGTACTTTACCCCACTATAGAGAGAGAGTGACTTTATTTGGGAAATCCAATGTAGAACTTGATGATTAGGAAAAGGCTCAGAAACTCCTTAATATGAAGTAGCATAAGAATGGCGTAAAGGCAGGTAATCCTCTCTGTAGCGAAGGTCATCAATACTGAGCAAGGAGTGACAGGTGAGTGGCACTCTTAAGGAAGGAGGAACAAATCAGCGTCTCAAAATACTTCTGTTTCAGAAGAGTTGATTTAAGCTGAAGTTCTTTTGTAAGATAATTTTTGAAGGATAGTCTGATTCTTGTTAGTGAGGCTAGTATAGTGATATCCCGTGGGTCTAATTTATGTTTTTTCTCCCAATATCCCAATTGTGCTAACGTGGAGTTCAGATATTGCCTTTTATCTTTTTTGTCCCTAGCCTTAAGTTCCATCAACTCCCCTCGTATCACACATTTGTGTGCCTCCCATATACTGGTTGGGGCGATTCCCACTGCACAGGTGCATTATCTGACCATGTAATCTGTAATATTTTGGTGTCTGTGACCATGGCCAGTCCTACTTGGTCTGTAAGGATGTAATTTATTCTCGAGTATGAACAATGTGGATGTGAAAAGATTGTATAATCCTTTAAGGCAGGATTGAGTGCTCTCCACGCATTGTGGAGTCTTAATTGTTGTATGTTGTTGTTCACGGCTCTGATCACTCTTTTAGAGGTGCTAGTGGTTCCCGTGGATGTATCCATTTTGGGGTCTAGAGGTAAATTAAAGTCCCCTCCCAGAAACATGGTGCCCTTGGCTTGTACCAGCAGTGTTTGGAATACAGTTTTAAATGTGTGATGTTGGTCTCTATTCGGTAGGTACACATTAACAAATGTCACCGGTTTGTTAAAAAGTAGGCCTACTATGGTCAGGTATCTCCCTCCTCTGTCCCTTTCTATATGTGTAGCTTGAAACTGAAGCAAGTTTTTGAAAAGGATTCCTACCCCTCCTTTCTTAGGCCTAGATTTGGAGTTTGGCGGTAGAAGGGCTGTTAACGCTCCGCGGGCTTTTTTCTGGCCGCACCATAAATTTAACTCTGGTATCGAGAGTTCAAACAAATGCTGCGTTAGGCTCCAAAATAGGAGCGTAGAGCATTTTTACCGCAAATGCAACTCTCGATACCAGAGTTGCTTACGGACGCGGCCAGCCTCAAAAACGTGCTCGTGCACGATATCCCCATAGGAAACAATGGGGCTGTTTGAGCTGAAAAAAAACCTAACACCTGCAAAAAAGCAGCGTTCAGCTCCTAACGCAGCCCCATTGTTTCCTATGGGGAAACACTTCCTACGTCTGCACCTAACACTCTAACATGTACCCCGAGTCTAAACACCCCTAACCTTACACTTATTAACCCCTAATCTGCCGCTCCCGCTATCGCTGACCCCTGCATATTTTTTTTAACCCCTAATCTGCCGCTCCGTAAACCGCCGCAACCTACGTTATCCTTATGTACCCCTAATCTGCTGCCCTAACATCACCGACCCCTATATTATATTTATTAACCCCTAATCTGCCCCCCACAACGTCGCCGACACCAGCCTACACTTATTAACCCCTAATCTGCCGAGCGGACCGCACCGCTACTATAATAAAGTTATTAACCCCTAACCCGCCTCACTAACCCTATCATAAATAGTATTAACCCCTAATCTGCCCTCCCTAACATCGCCGACACCTAACTTCAATTATTAACCCCTAATCTGACGACCGGAGCTCATCGCTACTATAATAAATGGATTAACCCCTAAAGCTAAGTCTAACCCTAACACTAACACCCCCCTAACTTAAATATAATTTACATCTAACGAAATTAATTAACTCTTATTAAATAACTTATTCCTATTTAAAGCTAAATACTTACCTGTAAAATAAATCCTTATATAGCTACAATATAAATTATAATTATATTGTAGCTATTTTAGGATTAATATTTATTTTACAGTCAACTTTGTAATTATTTTAACCAGGTACAATAGCTATTAAATAGTTAAGAACTATTTAATAGTTACCTAGTTAAAATAATAACAAATTTACCTGTAAAATAAATCCTAACCTAAGATATAATTAAACCTAACACTACCCTATCAATAAATTAATTAAATAAACTACCTACAATTACCTACAATTAACCTAACACTACACTATCAATAAATTAATTAAACACAATTCCTACAAATAAATACAATTAAATAAACTAGCTAAAGTACAAAAAATAAAAAAGAACTAAGTTACAAAAAATAAAAAAATATTTACAAACATCAGAAAATTATTACAACAATTTTAAACTAATTACACCTACTCTAAGCCCCCTAATAAAATAACAAAGACCCCCAAAATAAAAAATTCCCTACCCTATTCTAAATTAAAAAAGTTAAAAGCTCTTTTACCTTACCAGCCCTGAACAGGGCCCTTTGCGGGGCATGCCCCAAGAATTTCAGCTCTTTTGCCTGTAAAAAAAACACATACAATACCCCCCCCAACATTACAACCCACCACCCACATACCCCTAATCTAACCCAAATCCCCCTTAAATAAACCTAACACTAAGCCCCTGAAGATCTTCCTACCTTGTCTTCACCATCCAGGTATCACCGATCCGTCCTGGCTCCAACATCTTCATCCAACCCAAGCGGGGGTTGGCGATCCATCATCCGGTGGCTGAAGAGGTCCAGAAGAGGCTCCAAAGTCTTCCTCCTATCCGGCAAGAAGAGGACATCCGGACCGGCAAACATCTTCTCCAAGCGGCATCTTCGATCTTCTTGCATCCGGTGCGGAGCGGGTCCATTTTGAAGCAGGCGACGCGGATCCATCCTCTTCTTCCGTTGTCTCCCGACGAATGACGGTTCCTTTAAGGGACGTCATCCAAGATGGCGTCCCTTGAATTCCGATTGGCTGATAGGATTCTATCAGCCAATCGGAATTAAGGTAGGAATATTCTGATTGGCTGATAGAATCAGCCAATCAGAATCAAGTTCAATCCGATTGGCTGATCCAATCAGCCAATCAGATTGAGCTCGCATTCTATTGGCTGTTCCGATCAGCCAATAGAATGCGAGCTCAATCTGTGTCCTGGCATGATCCTCACATAAGAGTGTGATGATTCTGGCTCTGCTTACTTCTTGTTTAATATTTTATGTTCAATGCGTGGCCCTGCTTTCCTTTATTTAGAGTATTGAATATGTCTTGTGGCCCTACTGCTCTTATAGTCTCTGTTAGGGTCAGTTGCCTCTCTGTGTGCTTATATTAATTTGGCTGCTTTTATTTCCATATACTGCCCATGTCTGTAGCCTTTATTGTTATCTGGTCTGTTTTCCTGTGTGTTGACACTGGGCCTTATGAGGTTAACAGCCTCTGCTGTGTCTTGTTGCTGTTTTTTTATACAGCGTGAACCTCTAATTATTTTTGTAACCCCCTGGTGATGTTTTCAGCACCTCTTTCAGTGCCCAGTACCTCCCTGCTGCTATTAGGGCTTAACCTCACCTTATTCATCTGTGAGTGTGCCGGCGAGCTAATGCGCACGTCTGCTCTGAACTGAAGGAGCCTGTTCTATCTTGTGGCCTCCCAGCCTCTTTGCTCCGCTCCTCTCCACTTCTCTGCTCCCGTGGTGTGCCCGGTGTGTCTGTCCGGTTAGCTGCGTATCTTCTGTGAGTGCTCGATGTGCTCACCTGCCTCCTCTCTGATCTTTCTTCTCTCCTCAGGCGCAATCTCCAGCACTATGTGCCGCCCTGCTCCCGCTGCGTGTCCGCTCGTTTCTATGGGGTAATTAACTCTTTTGTATCTCCTCCTTCAGCAATACTTGCCTCCGTTACTTAGGCACATCTATAGTGCTCTATTTGGGCTATATCTATTGTTTTATTAGGTGATATTTGTTAGGTCTTGTTAGTGGGGCCTAGCAGCTGTTAATTTAGTCGGCCATCTCCCTGTGCGGCCAAGCTCCGCCCCCCTAGACAATTTTATTTGAACTGTAACTTAGTATTTTTTTATTTTAGGTATGTGGGGTTAATTTAGGGGGTGTTAGGTTAGGGGGCTTAGTAATTAAATTAGTTGTTTGCATTGTGGGGGGTTGCCAGTTTAGGGGTTAATAGGTTAATTAGGTTTAATGTGTTGTAGGGGGTTGGCGGTTTAGGGGTTAATAGTGTTGATAGGTACTTTGCTTTGTGGGGGTTTGGTGGATTAGGGGTTAATCGTTTTATTAGGTAGATTGCGATGTGGGTGAATGGCAGATTAGGGGTTAATAGTTTTATTAGGTAGTTTGCGATGTGGAGGTTGGCAAATTAGGGGTTAATAGTGTAATTAGGTAGTTGGCGTTGTGGGTGAATGGCGGATTAGGGGTTAATAGTTTTATTAGTTAGATTGTAATGTAGGGGGTTGGCGGATTAGGGGTTCATACATTTATGGGGGTGATGGCACATATAGGGGTTTTACGTGTTTATTTTTCGGAGGCGGTTAGACTTTTACAGGAGAGTTTACATTTTTTTTTTTTATTCTCTTAGGTGCCAGCAGTTTATGCACTGCCAGCAGGGTGTATGTGATTCCCCAATGTGCGAGAGGAAATTACAGGCAACGCGGGTTTCAGCAGTTACACAGAAGCTTGTGCCGCATATGTAATCTCACCCTACAAATGGAGGTCAGAGGAAGCTAGAATATAGTAATGATATCTTTATTGTTATCAGATAGATATGTGGAATGTGAATGTAGTTAATTTAATTAATTCTGGTACTAGCCTAACCTATTTTCAGAGATAACCAAGTAGTTGACTTGTTTATTATTGTTGCTGGCTAATCTGTTGACACATTCTTTGTTGCTTTTCAGTATTCATCTATTTTAGGAGTAGTTGCTGTTTGGCAAGTTAATGGAAGGTGAGAAATATATAACCTACATTTTCTGTTTTCTGCCCTTACTGGAGCTGTCACAAAAGGGGAAGTTGTTAGGTGCATAATCTACATAAATGCATAATTCAATATTTCCTTAGAATTTGTAATGAGTAGATTATTTTCTGACAAATTTTAACATTTCCATGAAATTCCCTGTGCACAATATCATGTGACAGTCATTAGCCAATCACCAATGTGAAGTAGTGGACATGCTCAGTAGGAGCTGGAGCCTCAGAAAGTGTACATATAAAAAGGCAGTGCACAGTTTCATAATGAAAGTCAATTGAAAAGTTTCCTAAAATTACATCCTCTATGTGAATCAAAAAAGTATTATTTTAACATAATATTGAATGTAGATATTAAAATACACAATACATTTTAAGATTTTAAAGTAACAGACTTTTTTTTCAATAAAAACTTACTTTCAAATAATTATTTTGGCTGTTTTTTTAATTAAATATATTTCTGGTAAATCGTACAGCATCTATGCTAATTCTATTAAAATACATGATCCAATTATGATTAAGCTAAACACTGCCAGTTCCTGCAGGGCACAAGCACAATTCAGTCTCATGCTGCTAGAGCCATGTACCAGTTACAAATGTGTAACCAAATGTAAGCATAATTAACACTGCTTGATCCAATCATATTTCATTAAAACTCTATTAGATCTAGATAGATATTCATTTACAGCATAATAAATGGTTGTTATAGAATTCAGATAAACAGAAACATGTCTTGAGAAAAACAAAATGTAGGGAGTAAAATTGTATCTAAAGACAAAATATTCATTTTTTTTATATACGGAAAAATATTATGATGCTGCTGCTAAATATTTGCAAATTAAAATGTCTAGCAAATAGTGTTTTATCAGATGAAACAGCATTACAGATGTGAAACGCGTTGTATGTTAATAGGAGGGTGCATGTTTGCCCTATCCTGTTGTTCCAGTTTTTAATCTTTTTTAACTTTTTAATAAATCCAATTTTTTAATTGACATTGGAACTGCTACTGATCATTTCTACTAATCACACCGCCTCTTTCCTATCATCTACATTGGGACTGTTTCTGCTCTGTGTGGGAGTCCTGGACATTACCATCACCATCTGCCTGACCTGGGAAGCTGATGTATTGGGAAGTCTGTTTTTCCAACTCAAGAAGGGAGATCCTAAGGTGTTACTGGTGACACGCTGGAAGTATCCGCAAGCTGGGTTGCTGTTAAGTTCCCAGTCTGCTCCTAATAGCATTGTCTGAGTGCTTCTACCAAATGTGAGTACCCTGTTGTGGGTGTTTCTACTCCTTTATATTGTTTCTACTGGTACACACAAGCGCCTCTCTCTGTTCTCTTTCTCTTCTGCATAAACAGACACAATGTTTTAATAACTATAAATTTTACAAATATATACATTTGTGTATATGTTTTGAATTGGGTAAAGTCTATTTAGCTTACAGTCTATGCACTGCAAATTTTAGCATTAAACCAATAATTACATGTTTGTAGTATATTTTATATAAATTATTTGATAACCTAAACATATGAGGTATTTCTAAAATCAGGGTAACAATCTATTTGGGGGTATTTTTCTTTAACTATCGGCTAGATTACGAGTTTTGCCCTATGAGCGGCGCGGTACTAACTTGCAAGTTGTTGTCACCGCTCACTTACCTACAGCGCTGGTATTACAGGTTTTAAAAAAAACGGCGTTAACAGGCAAGAAGTGAGCGTAAAGCAAAATTGTGCTCCATACCGCACTCCAATACCAGTGCTGCTGAAAGCTGTAGTGAGCTGGTTTTACGTGCTCGTGCACGATTTCACCAAAGACATCAATGGGGAGAGCAGGCTGAAAAAAAGTCTAACACCTGCAATAAAGGAGCGTAAAGCTCTGTAACGCAGCCCCTTTGATTCCTATGGGGAAACAAAATTTATGTTTACACCTAACACCCTAACATGAACCCCGAGTCTAAACACCCCTAATCATACACTTATTAACCCCTAATCTGCCGCTCCTGACATCGCCGACACCTACATTATACTTGTTAACCCCTAATCTGCTGCCCCAACATCGCCAACACCTACATTATATTTATTAACCCCTAATCTCCCGCCCCCAATGTCGCCGCAAACTACCTATACTTATTAACCCCTAATCTGCCTCCCCCAACGTCGCCGTCACTATACAAAATTTATTAACCCCTAAACCTAACCCTAACACCCACTAAGTTTAATGTAATTAAAATAAATCTAAATAAAACCTACTATTAATAACTAAATAATTCCTATTTAAAATTAAATACTTACATGTAAAATAAACCCTAAGCTAGCTACAATATAACTAATAGTTACATTGTAGCTATCTTAGGTTTTATTTTTATTTCACAGGCAAGTTTGTATTTATTTTAACTAGGTAGACTAGTTAGTAAATAGTTATTAACTATTTACTAACTACCTAGCTAAAATAAATACAAATTTACCTGTAAAATAAAACCTAACCTGTCTTACACTAACACCTAACCTTACACTACAATTAAATCAATTACCTAAATTAAATACAATGAACTAAATTACAAAAAAACAAACACTAAATTACACAAAATAAAAAAAGAAATTATCAGATATTTAAACTAATTACACCTAATCTAATAGCCCTATCAAAATAAAAAAAGCCAACCCAAAATAAAAAAAAACCCTAGCCTAAACCAAATTACCAATAGCCCTTAAAAGGGCCTTTTGCGGGGCATTGCCCCAAAGAAATGAGCTATTTTACCTGTAAAAAAAATACAAACAACCCCCCAACAGTAAAACCCACCACCCACACAACCAAACCCCCCAAATATAATCCTAACTAAAAAAAACTAAGCTCCCCATTGCCCTGAAAAGGGCATTTGGATGGGCATTGTCCTTAAAAGGGCATTTAGCTCTTTTTCTGCCCAAAAAAGCCCTAATCTAAAAATAATACCCACCCAATAAACCCTTAAAAAACCTAAGACTAACCACCGAAGATCCACTTACAGTTTTTGAAGACCCGACATCCATCCTCAACGAAGTCTTCATCCAACCGGGCGGAAAAAGAGCTAAATGCACTTTTAAGAGCAATGCCAATCCAAATGCCCCTTTCAGGGCAATGGGGAGCTTAGGTTTTTTTAGTTAGGATTTTATTTGTGGGGTTGGTTGTGTGGGTGGTGGGTTTTACTGTTGGGGGGTTGTTTGTATTTTTTTACAGGTAAAAGAGCTGATTTCTTTGGGGCAATGCCCCGCAAAAGGCCCTTTTAAGGGCTATTGGTAGATTAGGGGTTAATAATATTTAACTAGTGTTTACGATGCAGGAGTACGGCGGTTTAGGGGTTAATATATTTTAATATGTATTATAGTGGCGGCAATGTTAATAATTTTGTTTTATTATTTGAGATGCGGGAGTGCCTCGGTTTAGGGGTTAATAGGTAGTTTATGGGTGTTAGTGTACTTTTTAGCACTTTAGTTATGAGTTTTATGCTACAGCTTTGTAGCATAAAACCCATAACTACTGACTTTCAGTTTACGGTACGGATCTTGGCGGTATTTGCTGTACCTCTCACTTTTTGGCCTTCCAGGCAGACTCGTAATACCGGCGCTATGGAAGTCCCATTGAATAATGACTTTTTGAAAGCTGCAGTAATTACGTTGCATTACGGCCAAAAAAGTGTGCGGTGCCCCTAAACCTGCAAGACTCGTAATACCAGCGGTAGTGAAAAAGAGCCTTAACGCTGCTTTTTCACTCATACCGCAAAACTCGTAATCTAGCCGTATATTATTTATGCACAAATTTGTACAAATGGTTATAAAGAAAACTGCAAAAACATTTTTCCACCATTTTTCAGTATTAAATTCCTATTTATTGTTATTTTAAGTACACATATAGAGTAGCAAAAGAAATCCCTGTTTACCTGTTAAAAATAAACCTGTAAAACTGTGTAATATCTATGGAAACACTTAACCCCTTCCTGCTGGTACTCATTTGTTACATCCGAAAAAGATTCAGATGTAAAATAATAAGTAAAAAATTGAAATCACGCGATAGTACATGTGATCATGTGATTTCAATGATGGGATTGAGTCATGGGGAGTGCCTATGACTTTAGGCCCGCCCTCCAGCTAGCAAGCCATTACTGCTTCAGTACAGCAGAACGGCTAGGATGTTCCATGCCATCATAATGGGGCAAAAGCCCAGCATGGTTCAGATGGCATGTAACTCCTAACAGCAGGGAGGGGTTAACAGAAAATCAGATAATTATGTTGAAACCAATAGTAAGCAAAAATGCTAAAATGGCTTTTGTCATTTAAGAAACTGAGAACAATCTTTGTCTTTGAAAAGGTTAACAAAGTGTAATAAGATATTTTCTAATCCATTGCAATTCATCAGGAACAACAAAATATTTAACTTGGAAGATGATTAGCTTTAAGACCCGCTTCACAAGCTGTATACAAATCTATCACACAACATGCCTGACCAGATTTGTTTGATGCTTAGAAATATCTATTTCAAGAGCTTTAACATTTTGTAAACACATTTTAACCATGTACAGGCATCATATATTGGCATCATCTTTTTTTTCTTTTCTTTCAGTCTTGCACATGATTAGTTACCATTTTAATAAGCCATTTCCTTGTTCTTTCAAAATTATTTTTGGATGTTATAAAAATGGTGGTAGGAAAATGATTATTACATACATGTCATGGATTAAGACATCAACTAATTTCAATCAAAGTCACATAAGTCCATTGTCAGCAATAAAGAATTAGTTTGTATATGATATTCTCCTTTTTTATTGGTTGTTTATTTATTTATTTTATAAATAAAAAATATTTTTATTTTTTTGGTACCAATATAATTTTTCATTAAACCCAAATCAGTGAGAAGAAAATCCAGATGTTGTTGTTGAAAAGGAGTTAAATCAATATTTTTGCACAGAAGATACCACAATATTTAAATGTAGCCTATATATATATATATATAAACAAAATCTCACCAGGCAAGAAAAAGTGGCTCTGGAGGAGTTGAGATGCAGGGAGGACATAGTTTTCCGCTCGGCGGATAAGGGTGGTTCCATAGTCGTCCTGAATCGGACTGATTATGTAAAGGAGGCCCTTCGCCAGCTCAATGACACGGAGAACTATGCCCCCCTTGCGTCCGATCCAACCAGAGCCTTCCAGAAAGAGCTATTTAGCTTGCTGGACGATGGATTAGAAGATGGACACTTTGACATTAAAACATTTGAGTATTTGTGTGTCAAACACCCTATAGTGCCCATCTTCCATCACTTGCCTAAAGTGCACAAATCCCTTACAGATATCAAGGGACGTCCGATAGTGAGCGGAATAGGTTCTTTAACTGAACATATTTCACAATGGATAGACAGCCTTCTGCAACCATTGGTAGTCTCTTTGTTTGGTTACCTTCGGGACACCAAACATGTAATTGAGATATTGGAAGGCACAGATTGGAAATATGATGTATTCAGATGGGCATCAATTGATGTTGTTGCCCTATACTCGTCCATCCCACATAAAGAGGGTTTGGAAGCGATAGCATACTTTCTGAAACATCATTCTAATCTTACCCATGACTTCCAGATGTACATCTTACGTCTACTTAAATATCTACTGACCCATAACTATTTTAAATTCGAGGATCAATTCTATCTCCAGAGATGTGGGACAGCTATGGGGGCGAAATTCGCCCCCTCCTATGCCAACCTGTTCATGGGTTGGTGGGAGCTGTCCCACATCTATGGAGATAGTAATCCCTTTAGACATTTCATCCATTACTATGGGCGATACATAGATGACCTTTTGGTCATCTGGTTGGGTGATGATGCTGATTTTCTTAACTTTATGTCCAACCTTAATGACAATACCTATGGTATTCGATTTACCTCTGAATTACATAATAATTCAATTAATTTTTTGGACATTACTCTAACTGGTACTAAAGAAGGAAAAATCATCAGTAACATCTATAGGAAACCCATTGCTGGGAATGCGTTGTTACACGCCAAAAGCTGCCACCCAACCCATGTCCCTTTTGCTGTTGCCAAAGGACAATTTGTCAGAGTAAAGAGAAACTGTAGTCAGGAAGATATGTTTTGTAAACAATCTGAAGATCTTACTAGAAGGCTCAAGCAAAGAGGCTACCCTGACAAAATCATACATAAAGCAAAGAGACAGGTTCAGAGTATTGATAGACATGAACTGATTAAAGAACAGTCTATGACATCCAGAAAACTCAATACTGACTCTCAGGGCATTACATTTGTCACAGAGTTTAGCGCACAATATCAAGAGATATGCAGTATCGTCAAAAAACATTTTAACTTCTTGTCCGCTGATGACAAACTGGAAAAATGTGTAAAAAACGGACTACGTTGTTCCTATCGGAGAACACGTACTCTAGCAAATACTCTATCACCATCATCATTACCAGAACTTGACAAACCAAGTAGTTCGTGGCTTACACAAAAGGGCCTTTACAAGTGCAGACAAAAATGTCGGGTTTGCGAGTATATCACAGCTTCTAACATATTTAGATCAGAGGTTACAGGGGAAACTTTCCCAATCACCAGCTGTTTGAAATGTACTACCACATATGTGATATACTTGCTCACCTGTACATCGTGCCACCTACAATATGTAGGCCTCACCACTAACGAGGTAAAAGTTCGCATCAGAAACCACCTGTCTACAATACAGGCAGGTGAGGCTAGTACCCCACTTGTTAGACATTTTGCCCGCTGCCATGACAAAAACATCAGTACTTTGAGATGGCAAGCTATAGAGAGGGTTCTCTGCCCACCTAGAGGTGGCGACCGAGAGAAGTTGCTACAGAAGAGGGAGATGTACTGGATTTTCAAGCTCCAAACTAGGGTGCCAAATGGCCTTAACTCTGAATATGATTTAATTAATTTTTGGAAATAGTAGTCATTTTTGGGGCTCTTGTCCGATGGTTATCTCCCTCTTCTGCAGCGCATTTACATTCATTTTCAATTTGCTTTTGTTTAAGAACCACATTTGCTATTGCTATTTCTATTTCTATTTTTGCTATTCTCATATGCATACTATAGTGAGCTATATATATGAATCATGAAAAGTACACAAAGATTTTTGTTATGTAAACCAATATATTCTCATACTTTATTTGCTTAATGGTTTACTTTAAACACTTTTCTTAAACAAGATGTTTATCATCATGTACTGATATTTAGCTCACTATTTCCAATAGTCATTTAGTGATCCAGTTCACTTAAGTCCCATTCTCAAAACTCTAGTATTTCTGCATTCATCAAATTTAGTCTTGTATATGATACATAATGCATACTATGAATATTTAATATAATGTCAATTCTTTTACCTATGTATTTTCCTTAACTGGTCTATCCAGTGACTTATTTACACTTTAATATAAAGCATTTTTTGTATAGGGCACTTTAAATTGTGTAAGCAGGAGTTTAAAATTGTATGAGCAGGCAATGAAATTACCTATTGACACACCTTGTTGAATTTTTAATTCATTATCTTTTAACCAATGAGATGTAACCTACTCCCTTAAATAGGTTGTAAGGTGTTTCCTTAAACAGCTATGATTACGACCTGAGGGTCGAAACATTTCAGCCGTTTGCACAAGTGACTGTGTCTCACTCACTGTTCCCATGGATGTTGTGGACTTTTAACCTATTTGTATTAAAGTTTGGACTTTTAATCAATTTCGTCTGCTGCACTCTGCCTTTGTTACCTTTATTTTTATATATATATATATATATATATATATATATATATATATATATATATATATATATATATATATATATATATATATATATATATATATATATATATATAAATAAATATATATAAATAAATAAATATATATATATATATATATATATATATATATATATATATATATATATATATATATATATATATATATAAATGCAATTTTTTTAAAAAAAATGTTGAAACAACTTTCTAATTTCATCTCAATGTAGACTATGAGGCTGATTATGAAAAAGGCACTGGCCTAGATAGAAATCACTAAAATAAAAACACATTTTTTTCCAGCATTATATTGTAATGAATGTTTCTATCCATCACATTCAGAATCCCCTTTAGCAAGATATACAGCTCTAAAGCTAAAATATACCTTTCTGAACTGCTTGGAGGGCCCTTGCAGCATTTACTTCTTCAATAACCTCTTCAGACCAGAGTTTATTAGAAAATCAGACTGTTGGGGATAGTTGTAACAAATCTAGATAACAAAATCCAAGAAGATACAGAAGCAGCAATTTAGAACTCTGTCCCTAGTGTATGATGATTATATTGATGCTTCTAGTTGATCATCATGATTTTGTGAGGGAAATTGTTTACAAGTTGTGGAGTTAATCACAATCCTTTAGAAAAACTTTTCTAATCATTTTCAAGAGAAAAGTCTTTGGGAATTTTTCTAGATAAAATATTATATCTACAGTATTGTGATCAACCCATTTATTAACTTTACTAGATGCACTTTAACCCTTTTGCTGCTACGTCTTTTTTTAACCCCAGTGATAAGCCAATTTTGGGCTGTTTTACTGCCTACCTTAAACCCTATTGTAAGTCAAATTTCATTGAGTGACCCACACATATTATGTGCTCCATGTACTAAGCAGTGTAAGCTGCTCTGGAGCCCTTGTGAGGCAGGTTTGCACATGCGAGTCTGCTTCCTGCAGTATAAGGAGTAGCGGTCACCTCAGAGGTGGTGGAGAGAAATCACTGTGAACTCGCTCACTCGGGGGGATTGACAGACCCTTCTCTAATGTGGTTGGTCAAGCAATAGAAGGGGTGGGCATCATACACTCATCAGAGAGATGATACATATGGGCAATGGACAAACAGGATGAAAAGCTTGTCTGCATGCCAGTTAATACATGGAGGTCTATGGGGCCCATTTATCAAGCTCCAAACAGAGATTGTTGGCCCGTGTTTCTGGCGAGTCTTCAGACTCAACAGAAACAGCAGTTATGAAGCAGCGGTCGCAAAGACCGCTGCTCCATAACCCTGTCCGCCTGCTCTGGTTAGGCAGACAAAAATCGCCGGAAATCAATCAAATCGAATATGATTGGGTTGATTGACACCCCCCTGCTGGCGGCCAATTGGCTGCGAGTCTGCAGGGGGCGGCGTTGCACCAGCAGCTCTTGTGAGCTGTTGGTGTAATGCTGAATACGGAGAGCGTATTGCTCTCCGCTTTCAGCGAGGTCTTGCCAACCTGATCCGCACTGTCGGATCAGGTCCGCAAAACCTTTGATAAATAAGCCCCTATTTATTGTTTTTGTCAGCAGGCCCAGCAGATTCACAATATACCTTCATTACATTTATAATTCATGGCATATGAGATAGCTGCAGAAAAAACTGGAAAACAATTTTTATTTTTTTCTTAGAGTTTAGTAAATAATACTGAAAATGGACAAGTGACCACTGCTGTTACTGTGATCACCTTACTAAATTCTCATCCCATACGGGCGTTTGGGGGTTATAATATAGACTAGAGAGACCCCATTGTTCAGAACAAAAATTAAAGCACTTTCTATCTTGCAAGGTGTTCACTGTTACCACAGTGATCACATCACTATAAAGACAAAAGTAATATATTTTTTTTCAGAGAGGGACTTGTCTACTAGAAAATAAACTTTATTAGGGGTCTGTATACATAGCAGATTTTTTTACTCCACATATAATGACCGTCACCTATTTCCAAGCTAATCCCCATTTGTTTTTCTACTTTATTATTAAAAACAACTGCTCTATGATACAGCTCCAAGACCAGCATAATTTGAAAGAGGTGATTCTCTTTCAAATGAGGAGTCTTGGAGGTTTTAGCTGCTATGGGAGCTGAGACCAAGGGGTCTAAAGTTCCTATCCCCCATCCAGCTCCCTTGCTGCTACACAGAGCTTCCTGGTTCTGCCCCCTCTGTGACATCACCATGTGCATACTTGGTGATGTCACCAGCATTCCCATGAAGGCTCCCACTAGGCCACCAACGATCCCAGGCTTGTAATGCAGGGCATTGCCAAAAAACAACATTGGATCTGTGATCCCCCTACATGAAGATTTGTTCCATTCTTTTGGTACCTGTGTGATATTGAGATTATCAGTTGGTATGCACCATATCAACCTGTTGTTATGTGCACAATGGTAGAGTCAGGAAGTGCCTCTTGCATAGTGTGTGTGTGTATAGCATTCTTAATAAAGTTTACAGTTATGAAGACCTGTGCTTGATCTCCTTATATAAATAAGATAAAACATGGTGTCAGAATAAGGAGTTCCCTGCTTCCATCTGAACTGACAAGCAAGGACTCTGAGGAATCCATTAGAAACCTTTGCAGCAAATTGAAAGTTTGAGAGTCAAGGCTCTGGCAGAGTGACTACAGCTTCTTCTCATGAACTGAGTAAGTGCATCATAACTTGTACAACTGACTGATTCTAACAGCACTACAGACTTTTATATTAATACTGCATAATTCAGAACATTAAGATGGAAAAGTTAAATCCTCCACCAGAATTGAAAATGACTGGTAATATGGAAGATGCATGGCAGAGGTTTAAGCAAAGATTCCAGCTATATGTTAGAGCTATAGGAGCTCAGGAGCAAGATGATGAATGTAGCAGGATCAGCAGCAATAGATGTATACAACACCTTCACATTTACAGATGAAGAAAGGGATGTTTATCAGGTTGTTCTAGAAAAATTTGAACAGTGCTGTGTACCTAGACGCAATGAAACCTATGAAAGGTATCTTTTCAGATGTAGAATGCAGAATGAAACAGAGACTATTGAGGAGTATGTAACAGACTTAAAACTGAAGAGTAGATCATGTAATTATGGAGCAATGTGTAACTCATTAATCAGAGACCAGTTAGTCATGGGCAGCAGAAATATAAGGGTTAAAGAACGATTGCTCAGAGAGAAAGATTTAACACTGGAAAAGGCAGTAGAAATTTGTCAAAGTTCAGAGGCAGCACAGGAACAAGTGCGCACACTCTGCCACAGTACAGCAGCAACATCAGTAATGTCAGTTACAGTGGGGAAAAACAGCAGAAATATAAGGGTTAAAGAACGATTGCTCAGAGAGAAAGATTTAACACTGGAAAAGGCAGTAGAAATTTGTCAAAGTTCAGAGGCAGCACAGGAACAAGTGCGCACACTCTGCCACAGTACAGCAGCAACATCAGTAATGTCAGTTACAGTGGGGAAAAACAAAGTGCATCCACATTATGAAAATAAAATGAAAGGAAAAAGTTTTATCACACAAACAGCAAATTCTCAGCCTGAATCAGACTAGCTATGTACCAGATGTGGAAAGCAGCATGGCATAAAACAATGTCAGGCTTATGGGCAAATCTGCAGAAAATGTGGAAAAAGGAATCACTTTCAAAAGATGTGTAAAGCTAAAAAAACGGTTCACATTGTTGACCAGTCAGAAAGTGAGGAATCAGAAGAATTCTTTATTGGAATACTTGACTTAACCAAAGCTACAGATAAGGAGTGGGTCACTGAAGCTATTACAAATGGCACTAATATTGCTTACAAAGTAGATACAGGTGCACAAGCTAATTTGATGCCTGAGAGCAAGTATCACCAATTGAAGAACAAACCAGAACTTCTGAAAAGCTCAATTAAACTAAAGACATATAATTGGGATTTTATCCCAGTGCTTGGCAAGTGCAGTGTGTTCCTGGAATATGGAAATCAAATGCATAAAATGAACATTCTGGTAGTTCCAGGAAACAAACCAGCTCTACTGGGTCTTCAAATGTGTGAAACTTTAGGACTGATTAAAAGGGTAAATGCCATTGATGGAACTAATACAGAAGCAGACATAGAACATTTATTAACAGACTATGCTGCAGTATTTGAAGGAATTGTCTTCCAATGCAACATAAAATACAACTAAAAGGAGGTTCTCGTCCAGTAGTGCATGCCATGCGAAATGTTCCAGTTGCTCTAAGGGATCGTCTTAAACGGGAACTTGCCAGGATGGAGGATAAAGGTATTATAAAGAAAATCAAGACACCTACTGAATGGGTTCATTCTATGGTGTTGGTGGAAAAACCAGATGGGGGTCTCAGAATCTGTATTGATCCCAAGGAACTGAATAAAAGCATCTTAAGAGAACACTTCCATTTACCAACAAAACCAGAATTGCTTTGGGAGCTAAGTGGAGCAACTGTATTCAGTAAACTGGATGCATCCTCAGGATTTTGGCAAATTCCACTGGAGGAGGAAAGCATGAAACTCTGCACTTTTAATACTCCTTATGGGAGGTACTGTTACAAACGATTGCCCTTCGGCTTGTGTTCAGCACCAGAAGTGTTTCATAGTACCATGCAGCAACTTCTTGAACGAATACCAGGCACAACCATATTCATTGATGATATTCTGATCTGGGGTAAAACCAAGCAAGAACATGATGAAAGGCTAAAGATGGTCTTAGATGTTGCTAAGGAGAATAATTTGAAGTTCAATAAGACAAAGTGTCAATTCAGAAAAACTTCAATTCAATATTTGGGAGAACAACTCACAGGAGGTGGTGTTTTACCAGACATGAAAAAGATTAAGGCAATTACAGAAATGCCACAGCCAGAAAATAAGCAAGATATACAACGCTTACTAGGAATGGTGAATTACCTTGGCAAGTTCATACCTAATTTACCAGACAAAACTGTACTAATGCGACAACTACTCAGAAAAAACTATGCCTGGGAATGGTCAGGGAATCACCAGAAAGAATGGAAGTTTTTGAAGGACATGCTTACAACTGCACCAACTCTGCAATTCTTTGATCCAACAGCAAAAACAAAGTTGTCAACTGATGCTTCACAAAATGGATTGGGAGCAGTTCTATTTCAAAATCAAGGCTCGGGATGGATGCCTGTGGCTTATGCATCTAGGGCATTGACAGATACTGAAAAATCATCTGCTCAAATTGAAAAGGAAACACTGGGACTAGTTTACGGATGTGAAAAATTTCATGTTTATTTGTATGGAAGAGTATTTTCAGCAGAAACTGATCACAAACCTTTGATTCACATCTACCAAAAGGGCTTGATAGATGCACCTCCAAGAATTCAACGTTTGTTGCTGAGACTTCAAATGTATGACTTCACCTTGGATTTTATACCTGGCAAGGAGTTGGTGGTAGCGGATGCTCTGTCACAAGCTTACTTACCATTTAACAATGAGGACTTACAGTTGCAGAAAGAGGTGACTGTTCACGTCAATCTGATCTTGAAGACAGCCCCGTTTAGTCATGCAATGTGGGCAGCAATAGAACAGGCTACAGAAACAGATGCTCTTTTAAGTCAAGTGAAGAAAGCAGTTTCTAGTGGCAAATCTAAGACACTAATGCCATCACTGTATAGACCATACATTTCTGAAATTTCTTTGATAAAAGGGCTACTTTTGAAAGGACAAAAGATAATTGTACCAGTGAGTTTGCAAAGTCAAATACTGAAAAGACTACATGAAGGTCATTCAGGTATAGAAAAGACAAAAAGACGAGCTAGAGACATTTTGTACTGGCCAAATATGAATGAAAACATTGAGACAATGATCACTCAATGCCGGACTTGCCAAAAATTCAGACCTCAGTTACCTAAAGAGCCTATACTGGATACGGACTTCCTGTTGGCACCCTGGGAAAAGTTAGGAATGGACTTGTTTGTTTTCAAAAATCAACATTATATCTTAGTAATGGATTACTTCTCTAATTACCCAGATATAGCATTATTGGAAGATGAGTCAGCATGTACAGTGATCAAAAAAGTAAAAGCAATTTTGGCGAGACATGGCATTCCAAGAGTAATAATATCAGACAATGGTCCTCAATTCAATTGTAGAGAGTTTAGGGTTTTTGCCAGTACCTATGAATTTGAACATCGAACATCCAGCCCGGAATATCCACAAGCAAATGGATTAGCAGAAGCTGGAGTGAAAATAGTGAAAAACATACTTCGTAAAGCAACAGATGCAGACGAGGATCTATGTCTGGCTCTTCTTAGCTATAGAGCTACTCCTTTAAAATGTGGGAAGTCACCGGCAGAATTATTGTTTGGCAGACAGCTGGTCACACGAGTACCAGTTGTGAAACCTTGGAAAAGGTTCCCACAAAAACATGTAATAGAAACCAAATTGAAACTCAGAGAAAAAAGGAATGAATACTATGACCGAGCTGCAAAGCCTTTGGAGAATCTTCAGGTACAAACTCCTGTGCGAGTACAAGGTTCAAACAGCTGGAATACTGAAGGGACAGTTATCCAGCAATATTCTCCAAGATCGTATGTAGTTCAAACCAATGATGGGCAATGTTTACGTAGGAATCGTAGACATTTGATGGCTATTCCATCAGTTCACAACAATTCGGCAGTGAAGGAAACCTGTGAGGATACATTGAACACTCCATTGCAGTTGGAGAATGAAGATGCCAGAGAAACTTTGCAAAGCTCGACTGACTTGCCTGCCAGTGATGCAATGCAAACAAGGTCAGGTCGATATATCAAAAAACCTAATTGTCTAATTGAACAATGTTAAAAGGGACTGAAGTTTTTTCACATAGACTACAGTTAAAAAAAAAATGTACTTTAAGTTTTCTGTTGTTTAAAAAGAAAAGAAAAAGGGAAATGTGTGATATTGAGATTATCAGTTGGTATGAACCATATCAACCTGTTGTTATGTGCACAATGGTAGAGTCAGGAAGTGCCTCTTGCATAGTGTGTGTGTGTATACCATTCATTCTTAATAAAGTTTACAGTTATGAAGACCTGTGCTTGATCTCCTTATAAACTAAGATAAAACAGTACCCTTTGTTGAAAGAGCAGCAATTCCCTACTGGGAACAAGCTAAACATATCAGCCAATGACAAGAGGCATATCTGTGCAGCCACCAATCAGCAGCTAGCTCCTAGTAGTTCTTTGCTGCTGAGCGTACCTATGTATTTTTTTCAATAAAGGATACCAAGAGAACGAAGCAAATTTGATAACAGAAGTAAACTGGAAAGTGGTTTAAAATTTCATGCTCTATCTGAATCATCAAAGAGATTCATATCCCTTTAAGTATTTCACAAATTGTCTTTATTCTATTTTTATATCCAGCTTTATGGAAATTTCTAACAATAACAACAAAAATAATATTTACAATTTAGACCTTATAACAGATAATATTTTTTTTACAAGTGTGCTTAATAAAGCTTATAAATGCAAACAAACAACTTTAGTTATGAACAAATGACTAATTACTTTATTTATTTTTCAAGAAATAATGAGAATGATATATTTAAAATAAATTCTTTAACTTGTTACTTAAAGGGAAAGTCTAGGCCAAAATAAACTTTCATGATTCAGATAGAGCATTTTATTTTAAACCATTTTCCAATTTACTTTTATCACCAATTTTGCTTTGTTCTCTTGGTATTCTTAGTCTAAAGCTTAACCTAGGAGGTTCATATGCTAATTTCATAGGCCTAGATTTAGAGTTCGGCGGTAGCCGTCAAAACCAGAGTTAGAGGCTCCTAACGCTGGTTTTGGCCGCCCGCTGGTATTTGGAGTCAGTGATTAAAGGGTCTAACGCTCACTTTACAGCCGCGACTTTTCCATACCGCAGATCCCCCTACGCCATTTGCGTAGCCTATCTTTTCAATGGGATCTTTCTAACGCCGGTATTTAGAGTCGTTTCTGCAGTGAGCGTTAGAGCTCTAACGACAAGATTCCAGCCGCCTGAAAATAGCAGGAGTTAAGAGCTTTCTGGCTAACGCCGGTTTATAAAGCTCTTAACTACTGTACCCTAAAGTACACTAACACCCATAAACTACCTATGTACCCCTAAACCGAGCTCCCCCCACATCGCCGCCACTCGATTTAAAATTTTAACCCCTAATCTGCCGACCGCCACCTACGTTATACTTATGTACCCCTAATCTGCTGCCCCTAACCACGCCGACCCCTATATTACATTTATTAACCCCTAATCTGCCCCCCACAACATCGCCGCCAGCTACTTACAATAATTAACCCCTAATCTTCCGACCGCAAAGCGCCGCCACCTACGTTATCCCTATGTACCCCTAATCTGCTGCCCCTAACACCGCCGACCCCTATATTATATTTATTAACCCCTAATCTGCCCCCCTCAACGTCGCCGACACCTACCTACACTTATTAACTCCTAATCTGCCGAGCGGACCTGAGCGCTACTATAATAAAGTTATTAGCCCCTAATCCGCCTCACTAACCCTATCATAAATAGTATTAACCCCTAATCTGCCCTCCCTAACATCGCCGACACCTACCTTCAATTATTAACCCCTAATCTTCCGATCGGAGCTCACCGCTATTCTAATAAATGGATTAACCCCTAAAGCTAAGTCTAACCCTAACACTAACACCCCCCTAAATTAAATATAATTTTAATCTAACGAAATAAATTAACTCTTATTAAATAAATTAATCCTATTTAAAGCTAAATACTTACCTGTAAAATAAACCCTAATATAGCTACAATATAAATTATAATTATATTATAGCTATTTTAGGATTAATATTTATTTTACAGGCAACTTGGTATTTATTTTAACTAGGTACAATAGCTATTAAATAGTTAAGAACTATTTAATAGTTACCTAGTTAAAATAATAACAAATTTACCTGTAAAATAAATCCTAACCTAAGATATAATTAAACCTAACACTACCCTATCAATAAAATAATTAAATAAACTACCTACAATTACCTACAATTAACCTAACACTACACTATCAATAAATTAAATAAACACAATTGCTACAAATAAATACAATTAAATAAACTAGCTAAAGTACAAAAAATAAAAAAGAACTAAGTTACAGAAAATAAAAAAATATTTACAAACATAAGAAAAATATTACAACAATTTTAAACTAATTACACCTACTCTAAGCCCCCTAATAAAATAACAAAGCCCCCCAAAATAATAAATTCCCTACCCTATTCTAAATTAAAAAAGTTACAAGCTCTTTTACCTTACCAGCCCTGAACAGGGCCCTTTGCGGGGCATGCCCCAAGAAGTTCAGCTCTTTTGCCTGTAAAAAAAAACATACAATACCCCCCCCCCAACATTACAACCCACCACCCACATACCGCTAATCTAACCCAAACCCTCCTTAAATAAACCTAACACTAATCCCCTGAAGATCTTCCTACCTTGTCTTCACCATCCAGGTATCACCGATCCGTCCTGGCTCCAAGATCTTCATCCAACCCAAGCGGGGGTTGGCGATCCATAATCCGCTGCTGAAGAGGTCCAGAAGAGGCTCCAAAGTCTTCATCCTATCCGGCAAGAAGAGGACATCCGGACCGGCAAACATCTTCTCCAAGCCGCATCTTCTATCTTCTTCCATCCGGTGCGGAGCGGGTCCATCTTGAAGCAGGCGACGCGGATCCATCCTCTTCTTCCGATGTCTCCCGACTAATGACGGTTCCTTTAAGGGACGTCATCCAAGATGGCGTCCCTCGAATTCCGATTGGCTGATAGGATTCTATCAGCCAATCGGAATTAAGGTAGGAATTTTCTGATTGGCTGATGGAATCAGCCAATCAGAATCAAGTTCAATCCGATTGGCTGATCCAATCAGCCAATCAGATTGAGCTCGCATTCTATTGGCTGTTCCGATCAGCCAATAGAATGCGAGCTCAATCTGATTGGCTGATTGGATCAGCCAATCGGATTGAACTTGATTCTGATTGGCTGATTCCATCAGCCAATCAGAAAATTCCTACCTTAATTCCGATTGGCTGATAGAATCCTATCAGCCAATCGGAATTCGAGGGACGCCATCTTGGATGACGTCCCTTAAAGGAACCGTCATTAGTCGGGAGACATCGGAAGAAGAGGATGGATCCGCGTCGCCTGCTTCAAGATGGACCCGCTCCGCACCGGATGGAAGAAGATAGAAGATGCGGCTTGGAGAAGATGTTTGCCGGTCCGGATGTCCTCTTCTTGCCAGATAGGATGAAGACTTTGGAGCCTCTTCTGGACCTCTTCAGCACCGGATTATGGATCGCCAACCCCCGCTTGGGTTGGATGAAGATCTTGGAGCCAGGACGGATCGGTGATACCTGGATGGTGAAGACAAGGTAGGAAGATCTTCAGGGGATTAGTGTTAGGTTTATTTAAGGGGGGTTTGGGTTAGATTAGGGGTATGTGGGTGGTGGGTTGTAATGTTGGGGGGGGGGGTATTGTATGTTTTTTTTTACAGGCAAAAGAGCTGAACTTCTTGGGGCATGCCCCGCAAAGGGCCCTGTTCAGGGCTGGTAAGGTAAAAGAGCTTGTAACTTTTTTAATTTAGAATAGGGTAGGGAATTTATTATTTTGGGGGGCTTTGTTATTTTATTAGGGGGCTTAGAGTAGGTGTAATTAGTTTAAAATTGTTGTAATATTTTTCTTATGTTTGTAAATATTTTTTTATTTTCTGTAACTTAGTTCTTTTTTATTTTTTGTACTTAAGCTAGTTTATTTAATTGTATTTATTTGTAGCAATTGTGTTTATTTAATTTATTGATAGTGTAGTGTTAGGTTAATTGTAGGTAATTGTAGGTAGTTTATTTAATTATTTTATTGATAGGGTAGTGTTAGGTTTAATTATATCTTAGGTTAGGATTTATTTTACAGGTAAATTTGTTATTATTTTAACTAGGTAACTATTAAATAGTTCTTAACTATTTAATAGCTATTGTACCTAGTTAAAATAAATACCAAGTTGCCTGTAAAATAAATATTAATCCTAAAATAGCTATAATATAATTATAATTTATATTGTAGCTATATTAGGGTTTATTTTACAGGTAAGTATTTAGCTTTAAATAGGATTAATTTATTTAATAAGAGTTAATTTATTTCGTTAGATTAAAATTATATTTAATTTAGGGGGGTGTTAGTGTTAGGGTTAGACTTAGCTTTAGGGGTTAATCCATTTATTAGAATAGCGGTGAGCTCCGATCGGAAGATTAGGGGTTAATAATTGAAGGTAGGTGTCGGCGATGTTAGGGAGGGCAGATTAGGGGTTAATACTATTTATGATAGGGTTAGTGAGGCGGATTCGGGGTTAATAACTTTATTATAGTAGCGCTCAGGTCCGCTCGGCAGATTAGGGGTTAATAAGTGTAGGTAGGTGTCGGCGACGTTGTGGGGGGCAGATTAGGGGTTAATAAATATAACATAGGGGTCGGCGATGTTAGGGCAGCAGATTAGGGGTACATAGGGATAACGTAGGTTGCGGCGGTTTACGGAGCGGAAGATTAGGGGTTAATAATAATATGCAGGGGTCAGCGATAGCGGGAGTGGCAGATTAGAGGTTAATAAGTGTAAGGTTAGGGGTGTTTAGACTTGGGGTACATGTTAGAGTGTTAGGTGCAGACGTAGGAAGTGTTTCCCCATAGGAAACAATGGGGCTGCGTTAGGAGCTGAACGCTGCTTTTTTGCAGGTGTTAGGTTTTTTTTCAGCTCAAACAGTCCCATTGTTTCCTATGGGGGAATCGTGCACGAGCACGTTTTTGATGCCGGCCGCGTCCGTAAGCAACTCTGGTATCAAGAGTTGCATTTGCGGTAAAAATGCCCTACGCTCCTTTTTTGGAGCCTAACGCAGCATTTGTTTTAACTCTCGATACCAGAGTTAAATTTATGGTGCGGCCAGAAAAAAGCCCGCGGAGCGTTAACAGCCCTTTTACCGCCGAACTCTAAATCTAGGCCATAGACTTTGAAGGCCACCTCTTTTCAGAATGCATATTAACAGTTTTTCACCACTAGAGGGTGTTAGTTCACCCTCTTGGCTTGAAACGTTGTATGTTTGGACCCAGGATAAGAAAATAAAGGTCTTTTAAATTGATATGGTGGCTAAACTGCAAGTCTGTCAAAAGAACTGAAATAAGGGGGCAGTTTGCAGAGGCTTAGATACAAGATAATCACAGAGGTTAAAAGTATATTATTATAACTGTGTTGGTTATGCAAAACTGGGGAATGGGTAATAAGAATATCTATCTTTTAAAACAATAAAAATTCTGGCGTAGACTGTCCCTTTAAAGGGATATAAAAGTGCAAAAAGAAAATGTTAAATAATATGCTTGAGTATTTTATTATTGTACTTTTGCTTGCATACAACTGTGTGGTCGATCACAAAAAAATGTATCTAATGGTTTTCTAATGAAGAGCTCTTTTAAAGTCAATGGGGATTTTTGTAGATACATTTTTAGATACATTTTCAAAATGATTGTGATCAACCATAATCTGTTTAAGACCTACAAAGGGAAAAACATATAGGGGACAGTCACAATCATTTAGAAAAATGTATCAAATGATTTATCTACAAAAATCCCTATTTAATTTTTAAGTTTTTTTGTTTAAAGCCATTAAATAAGTTTTACTAATGAATAGTGAACAATCCTATAGTTAAAGTCAGCTCCACAGCAACAATGCCAACTTGGAGCTAGCTGAAAACATTTCAATGTTGATCACAATCCTTTGGAAAAACATATCATATGATTTATCTACCAAATTCCCCATATACATTAATGTTGTAGGTTTTTCTAAAGGATTGTGATCAACTTCAATGAAGAGAGACAGATGTATGTATCTGCTAATCACAAGCTAGCCACCAGTAGTGTATGATATGTGTAAGGGGTCAATCACAATCCTTTAGAAAAGTTAATCAAGTGATTTATCTACAAAAAACCCCACAGACTTTAAAGGTAGTTTCTGTTCACAATCATTAATATATTCTAAAGGATTATAATTTAGCCTACATTTGAAAATAGAAGTGAATTTAAAAGTGTCTTAAAATGAAATCATGCAAGTTTAATATTGGCATTTCTATCTCTCTAAATATAAAGGAGAAACAGAACAATATATTAACATTCCGCATAGAAAAGAAGCGTCTAAATGTTTATTTTTATTGTTTTCTCTTTAGCTACATGAATGTTTGTATAATTAACTAAAATGGTACTTCACAAAATATATTGCTTAATTCTGCACCTGAGAGATGAACTTCTTCCATGCAGAGATAGATATTCACCCATTTCCTACCAAACATCCTCAGCTCATTTAAACGACTCTGGAAGTATCTCCTTTAATGTTTATTGTGACTTATCTTCTTTCTCTTTGAAATCCTAGTAAGCTTCTAATAGATTTTGATCAAGCCCGTTTTGTTCTTATGTTATTTTCTCCAGTATGCAGTTCTTTAGGAAATAATGCTGAGGGGAAAAGAAGTAAGAAAACTCGAAACATAGAAAACTACAGAAAACAAAAAACGTACTCAGCATATTACTACAATTAAGCTGGTGCAGGCTTAAAATAAATAGACTTTTTTTGCTCTCACTTAGAGATGACAAATAATTGAGAAAGCTTCACTAAGCAGACACACATTTCTGTTGTGAGTCAGGCACCTTTATTTTTTTTTTTACTCACAGTAGTGATTTTCTGAATTCCAAAGCTTTCTCAGAACATGAACACTGCAAGTCTGCCATCTAGTGGGTACAAATAGTGGCTGGGAAAACCCAAACAAAATGCATAACAACATAGAGGCAAATTAACAGTTTTACAGTGAGTTTGAAAGCTCTATTAAGAAGTATCTTGACACCCACATTAATTGGAAGCTATATGAAAATTTTACAACTGAGTCTCTAATTGGAGAACATCATTCATTTAACTTGAATATTTTCTTGCAAATCAATAGTCATGAAGACTGCTAATTTCCTGACATAATTGAACCTAGTAAACTGTCAATACAGCTGCAGAAAATGAAATGAATATTATATATGAATGTGAACACCTTTTTATAAGGTACAAAAAAGGTAAATTACACTTAGAAAAAAAAATGTATACATCAACATTCAGCAAATAAAATAACCATAATATTTAGTGAGTTGGTTATTTACAAGACGTGAACTGATGTATTGAATGACCATTCTCAGAAATATTAAAATAAATTTAGCAGTGTGGGTGGTTTAGTGATCTAAGTATCATTGTATAAGTGCTTTAAAAAGAGGGCTATTACAAGAAGCAACTTTGGAGAGACAGTTATTTGCATGAGCCATTTTGTAGAGGAATAGTTGGTAGGTAAAGAAAGACCATCTATTCCATAGATGGAGCAATAATCTGGAAAGATTCCAGCCTTCAAAAAAAAAAAAAAAAAAATGACTGTATGAAAAGAAGTAGTTACACACTGATAATCCTGAATCAGAGGAATAGAGTTTTGCAGTTTTTGTGATTTCATTGGAATCCTATTTAGCAGGGGAGAAATGAGGAATAAGGTAAAGAAGAAGACTAGATTAATTGCATTTAGAAAGATAACACATAAAAATATAGATTTTAATGTCAGATAAGAACCAAGGGCCCAACAAGCCTGGTCTTATTTAAGGAGAAAAAAAAAGATGGTCATATGTGGCCCTCTTGCTAAATGAGCTCTCTGTACAAATATAGCTTGAACAAGACTAAGATTTGAATACAAACAAATATAATTATTAGAATACTGGTGCCATATCCCCTCCAAACAAAAAACAATGACTATATAAATAAAATGTATCTATAAATATTAATATTATAAATATTAATAAATAAAGAACGATCAACAATATAATGCAAGATTTCTGCTATATATAAATAGTCAAAGCAGGTAACTGTCACTGGTTCATCATAATACAATTACCTAGGAGGGTTCTACCTAGGTTAATACGTTACTGTAATTGTTTGATGTTACTTAGTCCCCCCAATACAAATACCATCAAAGTAAATGCGATAACATGCAACATGATCTCCTTGTAGCTACTAGTCCAACAATCTTTGATATTATATATTGCTATTACACAGCAGCCCCTGTTTTTTTCAAAGCAGGAGATCACCATATTCTAGCTAAAAGGAGGAAGTCCCAAGTGAGCGGTTGTCTCAACCATCACCCAGGCAACCGGGATATCGTCCAAACTGGGTGGAGGAGAAAACCTAAAAAATAAACTATGTTTAAATGGTAAATAGTTATAGACTCTACTCATTATCTTTGTATGAGGGCTCAACGGGACATATGTTTAGTATCAAAGTGCAGTATAACAGACTTTGCCAACATGCATTTCACAGCTTAAAGAGTTATGAAAGACAAAATGTTTCTTTCATGATTCAGATAGACCATGCACTTTTAAACAGCTTTCTAATTGGCTTCAATTACCAAATTTTCTTTATTCTCTTGGTATCTTTTGTTAAAAGGCAGGGACAGAAGCTCAGGAGCCTGCCCATGCCTGGAGCACTATAAGGCAGAAGTTTTGCAAGAATGTTATCCATAGATGACAGCACTATTACCCACCATGTATTTCTCCAAGCATCTACCTAGGTATCCCTTCAACAAATAATACAATGGGAACTAGGCAAAGATGATAATAGAAGTAAATTGGAAACTTGTATGTTCTAAATCAAAGATAACAATTTTGGGTTTCATATCCCTGGCTACTTCGGGCAGTGAAGTCTGTCCACATTTCTTATATAAGAATAAGCTTAATTCGTTTTTCGGATAGTCTTATGGTTATCCCAGATGTTCCACAGATAGTCTTATGCTTATCCCAGATGTTCCACAGATAGCGTTATGCTTATACCAGACATTTCACAGTGTTTCTCTTTACAACCTCTGATGAAAATGTATTAAATGAATGAATTACATTTTTTGTGTAGAAGTGCTTCCACAAATTACTCTTAAAAGTGCTTCTCTTAAACTTGAAATCATAACCCTTTGTTCTGGTGTTGCTCTTTTTTTGCATTTAATTTTAACTAATGGCCACAAAAACCCAATATAGCTCCTGCAGAAATAATAGTGCGACACTCGTAATTTAGCCCATAATGTGAAAGTCAGTGACTAAAACCTTCTCATGCTTTTCCGTATTTACCATTTACCTTCATTAAAGCCCCTTATAAAGAGGATGACGTTAATCAATGACTTATCTATACGAGTGGTGATATAAGCGTCTCACATACAAGACTCTATCCTAATCTAGCTACACTATACTTTATACTAATGCCTGCATGTGTATCTCTGTTACCTTTTATGCCCATGTTCTGTTTGCTTCCTTGCTTCTTTTCAAGTTGCTTCTCAAAACATATTTATAGCCACACTATAAAGACAGTGTCAGCCAATCAAATCCAGCCATCATTAGCTTTATCACAATATCGCTGCCTAACTGCCTGTAGATATCGCCATTGTCCAGTAAATACGTTTTCCTAAGTCCATATGACCTCTGAGACCCCTTTCAGGAGAGAGCTTATTTGAGTCCTTTTGCCCTGTGTCTTTTGAAGCTTCATGACATTTGGTTTACTGTCTTCAGGAAGGATAGTAGATCTTAGCCATTGTATCTGCATGGGATGGCAGCTGCTGATCATTGGGTACAGGCCTTGGGGTTTGATATGAATACTATCTTCTCTTGGAAACTAGTTTAATCAGAAGGATTCCGCTTTCCTTAGTATTGCAATATTTGATGTACCAGTTATACAGATATTACAATTAAACAAAAACATGTACTGACAATCCAGGGCATGCCCTAAATTAGAATCAAAGGTGCAGTAATAATATAGTGTAATTCACATATTTTGATATTCCAGTCAAGCGTGATAATGTCAGATTTTCCTTAAAAATTAAAAATAAATAACTGCAAGATATAAAAACAATATTGACCACACCTACCTACTTTTTTTTTGGACAAGTCATGCTCAATACTCCTAGGTTTGCTTACTGCCATTAATGTGAAATACTGTTTTTTGGTATGAGCATAAAGCAGTCATGTAGCAGAAATATATATAAACCATCGCTCAGCTATACGAAATGCCATCGACAATGGGGCTTCTGATCAACCGGTGGCCAGACACTTCCTGCAGGTGGGACACAAGGTAACTGATCTACGCTTTATCTTGATTGACCATGTCCCTACTCTCAGATGGGGGGGGGGGTGACCGTGGCAGGGCACTCCTCCAGATGGAGGCCAGAGCGATACACAGACTGGGTACCCTACATCCCAGAGGACTTAATATGTCCAATGATTGGCATTGTTTTCTCTAAATACATTCTCCACCTGGGGCTGGAACAACATTGTACCTCTAGCCACGTATGTAGGGCATGATCTACGGACATGGATCATCTCATCTTGGCTGCGCTAGGTGATACCCCTATACGCAAGATTATGCGTATTGTCAGTAACAGACATTGACATTATCATCACTGTGATATCTGGTCGTATGACCTGTACACCACTTACCTGTCCTCCCACTCGGTACCTTGTCATTATGCATGTCTTGATTTCCACTTTTAAATAGGGGATCAATGATTTCTGTATTGAGATCCCACTGTACGAGTCATTCCAACTCGGGCACAAGAAGTACTGTGTATTACTATGTGTTATTGGCACTAACTATGTATGTATTGACATCCCATTGACTGCCTATGTACGTATTGCTATAGTTTTTATTGCTTATTTATCTGCTGCTGGTGTGTTTCTTGTGTAGTATAAACTTTATATCAGGTTATTGTGGTCCATGCCCCCATGAAGGTCTCTTTAACTTAACCGGTATTAGCACACAACTTTTATTACATATAGGTTATATATATGTTTTTGAAACTAAATACTTTGGATATATGGCCTTAGGTACGTTACTGCTTATTATTTTGTTTCTTGCCCCGTGTTTAGTTTTCGGTTTGTACCATCACATCCTCTGTTTATCCCATGGCTCCAGTGGCACATCTCATTTAGCAGCGGTTACCCTGTCACTCTGTAACTTAGCCCCGCCCCCGGTCAGACGTCGTCAGGCTATGCAAATTAGCCATGCTGACTGACGCAACTCCACACAGACGTTGGATCGGGTTGATCCGAGCCTGTTATCTGGGCTCTGCTCTCATACGGACCTGACGAGTGATATTTTGTAGGTTATCATCAGACTTATGGCTTAACTTGAGTACTTAATTATACTGATATTCTTGTACGATGTCTGCACATTCTAGGCTGAGGAATCATATAGGCACTTTTCTGATGAACCATTTCAGGCTGCTATTAGTCGATGCATTTATTCTTTGACCATCACTCAGATATATTGTCATGTATGGAACTACGCTATAACGTGAACGCACTAGACCCTTATGTACTATTATAGTACTCATTAGACGCACTTGTAATGTGTTATTATGTAATATACCTGACTGGGCCCACATCTGAAACACTGAAACAGTGCAGCTGAAATCTATACCATAATAGCGGTTATTCTGCGCTCATTCAATATGTTATTATTCTATATATGTTCACTTGGCCCTTATCACATACAACTACATTTTGCAGCTGATAATTTCAATGCTATACTGTGATTAAATCTTTGTTTCCCTGTACAGGGATTGAGCTGCTACGTATATTGTGCTACAGATATATTAGCAATTTTAAAAAACATTTTTTCTATCATGCTATTTTTCCATTGTTATGTTCACAGGTCTGTGTTTGACACTTTTGTTTCTTTGCTTTTAGCATTACATATATGCACTGCTATTATGTATATATTTTACATTGTTAAGTAAGATTTATTCAATTAACTTTTTTTGTATTATCTTTGATTATTGGGCCTTGTTTATGTGTTACCATGGTGATCTAGTTTTGGCGCAATTTTCACTAAATGTTTGGTGGGTGGGGTCTATTGCTATATATTGCACACTGTGTTCACTTACACTGTTGTCTGGTCTGAGGAAGGGGTCTGCGAACCCCGAAATGTTACTGCAAAAAAGATTTAAAGCTTCTTTGAACTAAACCCAGCGAGTCCAGTCCCTTATGGGAACAAGACTGTGTGCATTACCGACTTTGCACCCTGGTTGATGACTTCACAGCATTGTGAGTGCAGACACACACGGAGGATATATATATATATATATATATATATGCAGTCATGACCAAAACTATTGGCACCACTGTATTTCTGTCAGATAATGCACCACTTTGCCCAGAAAACTGCTGCAATTACAAATATGTATTTATTTTGTTTGTATTGCTATGACACAAAAAAGTGGAGATAAAAAACCTAATCTGACACATTTCACACAAAACTCCAAAAATGGACTGGACAAAATGATTGGCACCCTCAATTTAATATTTGGTAGCGTACCCCTTGGAAAAATTAACTGAAATTAATTGCTTCATGTAATCATCAATGAGTTTCTTACACCTACCTCCTGGAATTTTGGACTACTCTTCTTTAGCCAACTGCTCCGGGTCTCTAAGATTGGAAGGGTACCTTTTCCCAACTGCTGCTCTATGGGATTGAGATCTGGACTAATTGCTGGCAAGTTTAGTACTCTCCAGTGCATTGCCTTAAACTTTTTCTGGGGGCTTTTTGAAGTGTGCTTTGGGTCATTGACCTGCTGTAAGACCCATGACCTCTGAAGGAGACCCTAATTTTTGACACTTTTTGGTCCTACATTGCACCACATAATTATTTGGCAGTCTTCAGATTTCATAATGCCATGCACACAGTCAAGACTTTCAGTGCCTGAAGCAGCAAAGCAACCCCAAAACATCAGTGAACCTCCTCCATGTTTGACTGTAGGGACTGTATTCTTTTCGTTAAAGGCCTCATTTCTTTTTCTGAAAACAGTAGAATGATGGGCTTTACCAAAAAGCTGTACTTTTGTTTCTTCTGTCCACAGCACATTCTCCCAAAAGGATTTTGGCTTTCTCATGTAAGGTTTGGCAAACTACAATTGTGCTTTTTTATGTTTCTGTGTCAGCAGTGGGGTCCTCCTGGGTCTCCTACCCTTTTCATTCAGATGGTGACTCATAGTGCAAGCTGACACATTTGTACCCTGTGCCTAAAGGTCTGCTTGAATTTCTCTGGAAGTTGATCGAGGTTCTTTATCCACCATTCGAACAATCCTTTATTGCAATCTTTGATCAATTTAACTTTTTTGTGCACGTCCAGGGAGATTAGCTGCAGTGCCATGGGCTGTAAACATCTTGACAATGTTGCGCACAATGGACAAAGGAACATTAAGGTCTCTGGAGATGGACTTGTAACCTTGATATTGTCCATTCTTTTCCACAATTTTTGTTCTCACATCCTCAGACAATTATTTGCTGCTCTTTATCTTCTTTATGCTCAGTGTGGCACACAGAGACACACAACAGAAAGGTTGAGTACATTTTTCACCATTTTAACTGGTTGCCGGTGTGATTTCTATATCGTCAGCACCTGTTAATTGATACAGATGAGTTTAATTACAAATTACAGGAGCACAAACTTGGAATGCAATTCATTCTTACAATTTTGAGAAGGTGCCAAACATTTTGTCCAATCCATTTTTGCAGTTTTGCGTGGAATGTGTCAGATTTGGCTTTTTTTTCTCCATTTTTTTGTGTCATACCAATACAAACAAAATAAATAATCATGAGAATGCCTAAATATTTGAAATTGCAACAATTTTCTGGGTAAAGTGGTGCATTATCTGACAGAAACGCAGGGGTGCCAATATTTTTGGCCATGACTTTGTATATATATATATATATATATATATATATATATATATATATATATATATATATATATATATATATATATATATATATATAGTATTATTATTATTATTCTTTATTTGTAAAGCACCAACAGATTATGCACTGTCCATGGGTAACAAAGATAAAAGTACAGTACAATATGAGACACCAGACTAGATTTAACAAACAAATACAGGGGAAATTGGGGGTCCTGTTCCCGTGGGAACTTACAATCTAGCTTATATATATATATATATATATATATATATATATATATATGTTACGGGTAAATTCATAAATCCAGGTAATCATAGGATTACCCGGGTAAAACCTGACATTACCCATTTGACTGTGGGTAAAGCCCAATGTAATTTAATTTCCCCATCTACACTATTTTGTTGCCTCAGCCTGTGGGGTTCAAGGAAGGTGCCCGACTGATCCTCTGACATCCACCCCAAGTATACCTTGGGTAATGAGGCAAAAAAGGTAGTGAAGATGTGTGAATTACAGTGCATCCTATATATGTTTGATGCGGTGCACTCTGAGAAGATTTATCATTTTACATCCGACTTTACCCGCAACACACACCCATATATATTCTGTATATATATATATATATATATATATATATATATATATATATATATATATATATATATATATATATATATATATATATATATATATATATATATATATATCAGTATCTATAATCATTTTTAATAAATAATATTAATATTTTTAAATATTTAATATTTTAATAAGCACATTAAGGTTAGAAAGACATGCTTGGCCAGTCCATCACCTTTACCCTCAGCTTCTCAGCTTCTTTTGCAAGGCAGTCGTCATCTTGGAGGTGTATTTAGGCCCAGTCTCCGAAGGGAGGGGATCATGCTCTGCTTCAGTATGTCACAGTACATGTTGGCATTCATGTTCCCTCAATGAACTGTAGCTCCCCAGTGCTGACAGCACTCATGCAGGAACAGACCATGACACTCCCACCACCATGCTTGACTGTAGGCAAGACACACTTGTCTTTGTACTCCTTAACTGGTTGCCGCCAAACATGCTTGAAACCATCTGAACCAAATAAGTTTATCTTGGTCTCATCGGACCACAGGACATGGTTCCATTAATCCATGTCCTTAGTCTGCTTGTCTTCAGCAAACTGTTTGCAGGCTTTCTTGTGCATCATCTTTAGAAGAGGCTTGCTTCTGGGACCACAGCCATGCAGACCACTTTGATGCAGTGTGCAGGTATAGTCTGAGCACTGACAGGCTGAACCCCACCCCTCCAACCTCTGCAGCTATGTTGGCAGCACTCATACATCTATTTCCCAAAGACAACCTCTGGATATGATGCTAAGCATGTGCACTCAACTTCTTTGGTCGACCATGGCAAGGCCTATTCTGAGTGGAACCTTTCCTGTGAAACTGCTGTATGGTCTTGCCCACCATGCTGCAGCTCAGTTTCCGGGTCTTGGCAATCTTCTTATAGACTAGGCCATCTTTATGTAGAACAACAATTCTCTTTTTCAGATCCTCAGATAGTTCTTTGCTATGAGGTGCCATGTTGAACTTACAGTGACCAGTATGAGAGAGTGTGAGATCGAAAACACCACATTTAACACACCTGCTCCTCATTCACACCTGAGACCTTGTAACACTAATGAGTCAAATGACACTGGGGAGAGAAAATGGCTAACTGGGCCCAATTTGGGCATTTCCATTTAAGGGTGTACTCACTTTTATTGCCAAAGTTTTAGACATTAATGGCTGTGTATTGAGTTATTTTGAGGGGACAGCAAATTTACACTGTTATACAGGCTGTACATTCACTACTTTACATTGTAGCAAAGCATAATTTCTTCAGTGTTGTCACATGAAAAGTATAATAAAATATTTACAAAAATGTGAGGGGTGTACTCACTTTTTTGAGATACTGTATATATATATATATATATATATATATATAAATCCCACGAGTATCTGTACTCTCACTGCTAGGTAGTCAACGACCAGGGTGCTTAGTCAGGATTAAATTTTAATAGTAAAACATAAAGAGGCCTATTTATCAAGCCGTCAACTGTGCTGCATTCGACGGCACCAATACACTCGCCTGACATCGCCTAACATCACTGCCGCGGTCCTGAATACGTTCTCCAAAGTTACCAAAAAGCTGTAAAAAAAGACGCGCACCAAGTACGGGGCGATGAGCAGCGGACTGTTGTTAACTAACAGTCATCAATCTCACTGCTATTCGGCTTTTCACAGCTTTATTTGTATACTGTCACTAAACACCCATACTATGCTACACTGTTTTACCCCTATCCCGCCACTTCTGGATCCCGCCGCTACTAAATAAAGTTATTAAACCCTAAACTGCCGCTCCCTGGAGCCCACTGCAACTCTAATAAACTTATTAACCCCTATCCTGCCGCTCCCTGAGCCCACCACCACCTAGATTATGTTATTAACCCCTAATCTGCCGCCCCCTACACCACCGCCACCTACATTATGTTATTAACCCCTAATATGCCACCCCCTACACCGCTGCCACCTACATTATACCTATTAACCCCTAATCTGCCCCCCTACACCGCCGCCACCTACATTAAACTTATTAACCCCTATCCCGCCACTCCCAGAGCCCACCACAACTAAATAAAGTTATTAACCCCTAAACCGCCAGCCCCCCACCTCGCCATAAACTAAATTAACCTATTAACCCCTAAACCTAACAACCCGCTAACTTTATATTAAATATTAGCTCATCCCATCTTATAATAAATTTAAACTTTATTTTAGAATTAAATTAAACTATATTAAACTATTAATTAATCTACCCTAACTATTATACTAAAATTACATTAAACTATATTAAATTAATAATTAATCTACCCTAACTGTTATACTTAAACTACATTAAACTACAAATTAAATTAACTATATTATATATTTAAACACCTAACCCTACTCATTTAATTTAAATCTACACTAAAAAATTACTAAATTACAAAAAAATATCAGATTCAAGTTCAATCCGATTGGCTGATTGGATCAGCCAATCAGATTGAACTAGAATCTGATTGGCTGATTCAATCATCCAATCAGATTTTTCCTACCTTAATTCCGATTGGTTGATAGAATCCTATCAGCCAATCGGAATTTGAGGGACGCCATCTTGGATGATGTCCCTTAAAGGAACCTTAATTCATCGTCTAGTCGTCGGGAGAAGAGGATGTTCCGCGCCGGAGGTCTTGAAGATGGAGCCGCTCCTCGTCGGATGGATGAAGATAGAAGATGCCGCTTGGAAGAAGATGTTTGCCGGTCCGGATGTCCTCTTCTTGCCGGATAGGATGAAGACTTCGGAGCCTCTTCTGGACCTCTTCTTGCCGGATAGGATGAAGACTTCAGAGCCTCTTCTGGACGGATCGGTGATACACGGCGTGGTGAAGATAAGGTAGGGAGATCTTCAGGGGCTTAGTGTTAGGTTTTTAAGGGGGGTTTGGGTGGGTTAGATTAGGGGTATGTGGGTGGTGGGTTGTAATGTTGGGGGGGGGTATTGTATGTTTATTTAAATGCAAAAGAGCTGTTTTCTTTGGGGCATGCCCCGCAAAAGGCCCTTTTAAGGGCTGGTAAGGTAAATGAGCTGTAAACTTTTTATTTTAGAATAGGGTAGGGCATTTTTTATTTTGGGGGGCTTTGTTATTTTTTTAGGTGGCTTAGAGTAGGTGTAATTAGTTTAAAATTCTTGTAATCTTTTTTTTATTTTTTATAATTTAGTGTTTGTTTTTTTTGTAATTTAGTGTTTGTTTTTTTTGTAATTTAGTTTAGTTGATTTAATTGTAGATAATTGTAGGTAGTTTATTTAATTAATTTATTGATAGTGTAGTGTTAGGTTTAATTTTAACTTAGGTTAGGATTTATTTTACTGGTAATTTTGTAATTATTTTAACTAAGTAGCTATTAAATAGTTATTAACTATTTAATAGCTATTGTACCTGGTTAAAATAAATACAAAGTTGCCTGTAAAATAAATATTAATCCTAAAATAGCTACAATGTAATTATTATTTATATTGTAGCTATATTAGGGTTTATTTTACAGGTAAGTATTTAGCTTTAAATAGGAATAATTTATTTAATAAGATTTATTTTATTTCGTTAGATTTAAATTATATTTAACTTAGGGGGGTGTTAGGGTTAGGGTTAGACTTAGCTTTAGGGTTTAATACATTTATTATAGTAGTGGTGAGGTCCGTCGGCAGATTAGGGGTTAATACTATTTATTATAGGGTTTTTGAGGCGGGAGTGAGGTGGTTTAGGGGTTAATACATTTATTATAGTGACGGCGAGGTCCGGTCGGCAGATTAGGGGTTAATAAGTGTAGGTAGGTGGCGGCGACATTGGGGGGGGGGGGGGCAGATTAGGGGTTAATAAATATAATATAGGTGTCGGCGATGTTAGGGGCAGCAGATTAGGGGTACATAGCTATAATGTAAGTTGCGGCGGTGTCCGGAGCGGCAGATTAGGGGTTAAAAGTGTAATGCAGGGGTCAGAGATAGCGGGGGCGGCAGATTAGGGCTAAATAAGTGTAAGGTTAGGGGTGTTTAGACTCGGGGTTCATGTTAGGGTGTTAGGTGCAGACTTAGGAAGTGTTTCCCCATAGGAAACAATGGGGCTGCGTTAGGAGCTGAACGCTGCTTTTTTGCAGGTGTTAGGTTTTTTTTCAGCTCAAACTGCCCCATTGTTTCCTATGGGGAAATCGTGCACAAGCACGTTTTTTAAGCTAGCCGCGTCCATAAGCAATGCTGGTATTGAGGGTTGAAGTGGCGGTAAATATGCCTGTACGCTCCCTTTTTGGAGCCTAACGCAGCCCTTCAGAGAACTCTCAATACCAGCGTTGTTTAAAAGGTGCGGGGGAAAAAAAACATGCGTAGCTAACGCACCACTTCTAATGCAAAACTCTAAATCTAGGCGTAAGTTACACAAAATAAAAAGAAATTATCAAAGATTTAAACTAATTACACTTAATCTAAGGGCCCTATGAAAAAAAAGCCCCCCCCCAAAATTAAAAAAAACCCCTAACCTACAATAAACTACAAATAGCCCTTAAAAGAGCCTTTTGCGGGGCATTGCCCCAAAGAATTCAGCTCTTTTACCTGTAAATAAAAAATACAAACATCCCCCCAACAGTAAAACCCACCACCCACACAACCAACCCCCCAAATAAAACACTAACTAAAAAAAAACCTAATCTCCCCATTGCCCTGAAAAAGGCATTTGGATGGGCATTGCCTTTAAAGGAGTATTTAGTAGCGATGTCACAAACTTAAAATTTTCCGTTCGCGAATGGCGAACGCAAACTTCCGCAAATGTTTGCGAACGGGCGAACCGGGCGAACCGCCATTGACTTCAATAGGCAGGCGAATTTTAAAATCCACAGGGACTCTTTCTGGCCACAATAGTGATAGAAATGTTGTTTCAAGGGTACTAACACCTGGACTGTGGCATGCCGGAGGGGGATCCATGGCAAAACTCCCACGTAAAATTACATAGTTGATGCAGAGTCTGGTTTTAATCCATAAAGGAAATAAATCACCTAACATTCCTAAATTGTTTGGAATAACGTGCTTTAAAACATCAGGTATGATGTTGTATCGATCAGTTAGTGTAAGGGTTACGCCCGCTTCACAGTGACAGACCAAACTCCCAGTTTAACACACCACAAACAACCGCAAACAGTCCGTTTGCAAAACCGCAAACTCTCCATTTGTACAAGGTTGGATACCAAGCTAGCCATGTCCCGTTCCTTGTCCTCACTGATGTCATTGAAGGTCTCTTCCTCCAACCAGCCACGTACAACACCAAGGGTCCCTGAAAGCTGACAACAAGCCCCCTGGGACGCCTGCTGTGTTTGGTCTTCCACCTCCTCAAAGCCACCTCCCTCCTCTGACTCCTCTTCTTCAGACGCCTCTCTCTGCGTTGCCTCTCTCTGCATTATTATAAGGTGTTAAGTAGTACTATTCCTATCAGTTTAATGCCTGTTACGTCCCCTATCAGGGGACGTGCATATGGCATGGATTTTAGGAACCGGGAGATGGAAAAAGATGCTTGGTCAGTCCTCTTACTTCAAATTTGGGGCACTGCGCGTGCAATCGTGGCCGGACTTTTAGCCGACGGACATTTGGCAGACGGACATTTGGCCGACAGACATTTGGCCGACGGACATTTGGCCGAAACACAAGTGGCTGTTAGATAACAGATAGATTTGATAGATACATAGATTAGATAGATAGATCAATAGATGCAATAGATACATTTGATAGATATGATAGATAGATAGATTTGATAGATAGATAATTTCCCAGACAGAGAATTACAAGACGTGCGGTCTGGGACCCATGGTAAGTTTCCCAGAGGCAATTGCGAAATTGGAACATTCTTTAGCTTTCTGTCTATCGGCCAAATGTCCGTCTGCCAAATGTCCGTCTGCCAAATGTCCTTCTGCATTTTGTCAGAGCACCGCGTGCAATCTACTGTGCCACCAGATATGAGTGGTGTGTTAAGTAGTACTATTCTTATCAGTTTAATCCCTGTTACGTTCCCTATCAGGGGACGTGTATATGGCATGGATTTTAGGAACCGGGAGATGGAAAAAGATGCTTGGTCGGTCCTCCTGCTTCAAATTTGGGGCACTGCGCGTGCAATCTACTGTGCCACCAGATATGAATGGTGTGTTAAGTAATACTATTCTTATCAGTTTAATCCCTGTTACGTCCCCTATCAGGGGACGTGCATATGGCATGGATTTTAGGAACCGGGAGATGGAAAAAGATGCTTGGTCGGTCCTCCTACTTCAAATTTGGGGCACTGCGCATGCAATCTACTGTGCCACCAGATATGAGTGGTGTGTTAAGTAGTACTATTCTTAACAGTTAAATCCCTGTTACATCCCCTATCAGGGGACGTGTATATGGCATGGATTTTAGAAACCGGAAGATAGCCGAAACACAAGTGACTGTCAGATAACAGTCCGGCCACGAGAGAGATTTGATAGATAGATACATAGATTAGATAGATAGATCAATAGATGCAATAGATACATTTGATAGATACGATAGATATATAGATAGATAGATAGATTTGATAGATAAATAGATAGATTTGATAGATAAATAATTTCCCAGACAGAGAATTACAAGACGTGCGGTCTGGGACCCATGGTAAGGTTCCCAGAGGCAGTTGCGGCGCCCGAGGCTCTGATTAGAACAGAGCACTCTGGAACGTATCTGCCCTCGGCCGAAATCGGAACATTCTTTAGCTTTCTATCTGTCAGCCAAATGTCCGTCTGCCAAATGTCCGTCTGCCAAATGTCCTTCTGCATTTTGTCAGAGCACCGCGTGCAATCTACTGTGCCACCAGATATGAGTGGTGTGTTAAGTAGTACTATTCTTATCAGTTTAATCCCTGTTACGTCCCCTATCAGGGGACGTGTATATGGCATGGATTTTAGGAACCGGGAGATGGAAAAAGATGCTTGGTCGGTCCTCCTACTTCAAATTTGGGGCATTGCACGTGCAATCTAATGTGCCACCAGATAGGAGTGGTGTGTTAAGTAGTACTATTCCTATCAGTTTAATCCCTGTTATGTGCCTTTTTTTTGGTTTGGTTTTTGAAGCCACAGTGCAGCACCAGAGGCCAGAAAAATTTGGCATGTACACATGCCTTAAAAATTAGGTATTGTTGCAGCCGCGGCCAGAAAAATTGATGTTTGTTTCCCAGGCAGAAAGTGCCCTAAAACATTGCGGCTTGAACCCTAGTTGGTGGCGGATAAGTCACGCAGCATTCGGAGATAAAATATAGCAGCGTGTGGACCATTTTTAGCCCAAGGCAGCTCATCTCATCAGGCCTTTTTTGCTCGAATGTATCACCCAATGTCAGTCCCTTTGGGATCCATCCCTCATTCATCTTAATAAAGGTGAGGTAATCTAGACTTTTTTGACCTAGGCAACTTCTCTTCTCAGTGACAATACCTCCTGCTGCACTGAAGGTCCTTTCTGAGAGGACACTTGAAGCGGGGCAGGCCAGAAGTTCTATTGCAAATTGGGATAGCTCAGGCCACAGGTCAAGCCTGCACACCCAGTAGTCAAGGGGTTCATCGCTCCTCAGAGTGTCGAGATCTGCAGTTAAGGCGAGGTAGTCTGCTACCTGTCGGTCGAGTCATTCTCTGAGGGTGGACCCCGAAGGGCTGTGGCGATGCATAGGACTTAAAAAGCTCTGCATGTCCTCCATCAACAACACGTCTGTAAAGCGTCCTGTCCTTGCCGGCGTGGTCGTGGGAGTCGGAGGATTACTTTCACCTCTTCCCCTGTTAGATTCCTGTTGTGCTGTGACATCACCCTTTTACGCTGTGTAAAGTATACTTTTTAATTTATTTTGGAACTTCTGCATCCTTTCCAAGTTGCGGTAATTCTGTAAAATTTCAGGCACTTTATGCTTATACCGGGGGTCTAGTAGCGTGGACACCCAGTACAGGTCGTTCTCCTTCAGCTTTTTTATATGAGGGTCCCTCAACAGGCACGACAGCATGAAAGACCCCATTTGCACAAGGTTGGATGCCGAGCTACTCATGTCCCGTTCCTCATCCTCAGTGATGTCACTGAAGGTATCTTCTTCCCCCCAGCCACGTACAACACCACGGGTACCAGATAGGTGATAACGAGCACCCTGGGATGCCTGTTGTGGTTGGTCTTCCTCCTCCTCCTCAAAGCCACATTCCTCCTCTGACTCCTCTTCCTCACAATCCTCTTCCAGCGTTGCCGCAGGTCCAGCAAGCGATGCTGATAAGGCTGTTTCTGGTGGTGATGGTGACCACAACTCTTCCTCTTCACGCTCATCTACGGCCGGATCCAGCACTCTTCACAGGGCACGCTCCAGGAAGAAAACAAATGGTATGATGTCGCTGATGGTACCTTCGGTGCGACTGACTAGGTTTGTCACCTCCTCAAAAGGACGCATGAGCCTACAGGCATTGCGCATGAGCGTCCAGTAATGTGGCAAAAAAAAATCCCAGCTCCGCAGAGGCTGTCCTAGCACCCCGGTCATACAAATACTCGTTAATGACTTTTTCTTGTTGGAGCAGGCAGTTCAACATTAGGAGTGTTGAATTCCAACGTGTCAGGCTGTCGCAAATCAAGCGCCTCACTGGCATGTTGTTTCACTGCTGAATATCTGAAAAGTGCGCCATGGCCGTGTAGGAACGCCTCAAATGGCCACACACCTTCCTGGCCTGCTTCAGGAGGTCCTGTAAGCCTGGGTAGTTATGCACAAAGCGTTGGACTATCAGATTACACACATGTGCCCTGCACGGCACATGTGTCAACTTGCCCAATTTCAATGCCGCCACAAAATTACTTCCGTTGTCAGAAACTACTTTGCCGATCTCCAGTTGGTGAGGAGTCAGCCACTGATCCACCTGTGCGTTCAGGGCAGACAGGAGTGCTGGTCCGGTGTGACTCTCTGTTTTCAGGCAAGTCAACCCCAAGACGGGGTGACACTGCCGTATCCGGGATGTGGAATAGTACCTGGGGAGCTGGGGGGTTGCTGTTGATGTGGAGCAAGATGCAGCAGCAGAAGAGGACTCAGCTGAGGAGGTTATGGAAGAGGATGGAGTAGGAGGAGTAGAGGAGGTAGCAGCAGGCCTGCCTGCAAGTCGTGGTGGTGTCACCAACTCCTCTGCAGAGCCACACATTCCATGCTTGGCAGCCGTCAGCAGGTTTACCCAATGCGCAGTGTAGGTGATATACCTGCCCAGACCATGCTTTGCAGACCAGGTATCAGTGGTCAGATGGACACTTTCCCCAACACTTTGTTCCAGACATGCCATTACTTCCTTTCGCACAATTGAGTACAGGTTGGAGATTGCCTTTTGTGCAAAGAAATTTCGGCTGGGTACCTTCCACTGCGGTGTCCCAATAGCTACATATTTTTTGAACGCCTCAGACTCCACCAGCTTGTATGGTAAAAGCTGGTGGGCTAAGAGTTCAGACAAGCCAGCTGTCAGATGTCAGGCAAGGGGGTGACTTTGTGACATTGGCTTCTTACGCTCAAACATGTCCTTGACAGACACCTGACTGTGGGCAGATGAGCAGGAACTGCTCCGGAAGAGAGACGGAGTGGCGGATGGTTGAGAGGGGGCAAGGAGGACAGCAGTGGTTGACGTGGCTGAAGATGATGGACCAGGAGGAGGATGGCGGCTTTGAGTTTGTGTGCTGCTTGTACTCATGTGTTGATCCCATAGGCGTTTGTGATGTGCGATCATGAGCTTTCACAAAGCAGTTGTACCTAGGTGGGTGTTGGACTTCCCACGACTCAGTTTCTTTTGGCACAGGTTGCAAATGGCATCGCTGTTGTCAGAGGCAGACACACAAAAAAAATGCCACACTGCTGAGCTCTGCGATGATGGCATTCTGGTGATGGCAACAGCATGCGTTGATTGGCATGCTGTCTGGCTGACCCCGGGTGCTGATGCATGCTGTCTGACTGTGACACTAGCTCCTCGCGACGACCTCTCCCTGCTTCCAACTCGTCTCCTCCTCCTCTCTGTCTCCCCATCTGAACTTTCCCCCTGTTCTTCTTCTCTTCTAGCGGGCACCCACGTGCCATCCATGGATGCATCATCATCATTAACCGCTTCACTTGTATCTGACAAATCAACAAAGGAAGCAGCAGCGGGTACAACATCATCATCATCACACCATACGTCCATGTCTGTAATGCTGCCTGACTGAGACATATCACTGTTATCTACATCCTCTGTCAATGATGGTTGCGCATCACTCATTTCTTCCAACTGATGTGTAAAAAACTCCTCTGACAGATCAAGTGAAGCATTTGTGGTGCTAGTGTTGGTGGTGGCGGCAGGCGGGCGAGTGGTAACTTGAGAGGTGCCCGAAGATAAGCTGGAGGAGGATGGTGCATCAAGGTTCGGAGCGGAAGCTATAGAAGATTGGGTGTCCTGTGTTAAATAGTCAACTATGTCCTCATAACTTTTCGAGTTCATGGTACGTAGCCTCTGAACACTGGGCATTATTCTAGGGCCAAAGGGAATCACAGCACCACGACCACGACAGCACCTGCGGTGTGGCCTGCCTGTCATTGTTTTTTAAATGTACACTTACACTACTATTAAACAAGATAGGAGTGGTTCCACTAGGCAAGTGGGCACAGTATACGTGTGATCCTGACACAAAAAAGCAGACTGATGTTTCACAGTCCAAAAAGTTTTTTTTTGTTTTAAATGTACACTTACACTACTATTAAACAAGATATGAGTGGTGCCACTGGGCAAGTGGGCACAGTATACGCTGTGAGCCTGACACAAAAAAGCAGACTGATGTTTCACAGTCCAAAAAGTTTTTTTTTTTTTTTAAATGTACACTTACACTACTATTAAACAAGATATGAGTGGTGGCACTGGGCAAGTGGGCCCAGTATACGCTGTGAGCCTGACACAAAAAAGCAGACTGATGTTTCACAGTCCAAAAAGTTTTTATTTTTTTAAATGTACACTTACACTACTATTAAACAAGATATGAGTGGTGGCACTGGGCAAGTGGGCACAGTATACGCTGTGAGCCTGACACAAAAAAGCAGACTGATGTTTCACAGTCCAAAATGTTTTAATTTTTTTAAAATTTACACTTACACTACTATTAAACAAGATATGAGTGGTGGCACTGGGCAAGTGGGCACAGTATACGCTGTGAGCCTGGCACACACGCTGGCAGTCAGGCAACTGCAATTAGATTACACTATCAGACTGATGTTTCACAGTCAAAAAATTTTTTTTTAAATTTACACTACTGTTACAACAGATATGAGTGGTGACACTGGGCAAGTGGGCCTGGCACACACACTGGCAGGCAGGCAACTGCAATTAGATCAGTCGAAAAAGTTTTTTTTTCGAGTTCATGGTACGTGGCCTCTGAACACTGGGCATTATTCTAGGGCCAAAGGGAATCACAGCACCACGACCACGACGGCACCTGCGGTGTGGCCTGCCTGTCATTGTTTTTTAAATGTACACTTACACTACTATTAAACAAGATATGAGTGGTGCCACTAGGCAAGTGGGCGCAGTATACGCTGTGAGCCTTACACAAAAAAGCAGACTGATGTTTCACAGTCCAAAAAGTGTTTTTTTTTTTAAATGTACACTTACACTACTATTAAACAAGATATGAGTGGTGGCACTGGGCAAGTGGGCCCAGTATACGCTGTGAGCCTGACACAAAAAAGCAGACTGATGTTTCACAGTCCAAAAAGTTTTTATTTTTTTAAATGTACACTTACACTACTATTAAACAAGATATGAGTGGTGGCACTGGGCAAGTGGGCACAGTATACACTGTGAGCCTGGCACACACGCTGGCAGTCAGGCAACTGCAATTAGATTACACTATCAGACTGATGTTTCACAGTCAAAAAAGTTTTTTTTTTAAATTTACACTACTGTTACACCAGATATGAGTGGTGGCACTGGGCAAGTGGGCCTGGCACACATGCTGGCAGGCAGGCAACTGCAATAAGATTACACAAGCAGACTGATGTTTCACAGTCAAAAAAGTTTTTTTTTTTAAATTTACACTACTGTTACACCAGATATGAGTGGTGGCACTGGACAAGTGGGCCTGGCACATACGCTGGCAGGCAGGTAGGCAACTGCAATTAGATTACACTAACAGACTGATGTTTCACAGTCAAAAAAGTTTTTTTTTTTAAATTTACACTACTGTTACACCAGATATGAGTTGTGGCACTGGGCCATTGGGCCTGGCACACATGCTGGCAGGCAGGCAACTGCAATTAGATTACACAAGCAGACTGATGTTTCACAGTCAAAAATTTTTTTTTTTTTACATTTACACTCCTGTTACACCAGATATGAGTGGTGGCACTGGGCAATTGGGCCTGGCACACAAGCTGGCAGGCAGGCAACTGCAATTAGATTACACAAGCAGACTGATGTTACACAGTCAAAAAAGTTTTTTTTTTTACATTTACACTACTGTTACACCAGATATGAGTGGTGGCACTGGGCAAGTGGGCACAATATACGCTGTGAGCCTGGCATACACGCTGGCAGGCAGGCAACTGCAATTAGATTACACTAGCAGACTGATCTTTCACAGTCAAAAAAGTTTTTTTTTTTTTCAATTTACACTACTGTTACAACAGATATGAGTGGTGGCACTGGGCAAGTGGGCCTGGCACACACGCTGGCAGGCAGGCAACTGCAATTAGATTACACAAGCAGACTGATGTTTCACAGTCAAAAAAGTTTTTTTTTTTTTAATTTACACTACTGTTACACCAGATATGAGTGGTGGCACTGGGCAAGTGGGCACAGTATACGCTGTGAGCCTGGCACACACGCTGGCAGGCAAGCAACTTCAATTAGATTACACTAGCAGACTAATGTTCCACAGTCAAAAAAGTTTTTTTTTAAATTTACACTACTGTTACACCAGATATGAGTGGTGGCACTGGGCAAGCGGGCCTAGCACACACGCTGGCAGGCAGGCAACTGCAATTAGATTACACTAGTAGACTGATGTTTCACAGTCAAAAAAGTTTTTTTTTTTACATTTACACTACTGTTACACCAGATATGAGTGGTGGCACTGGGCAAGTGGGCACAGTATACGCTGTGAGCCTGGCATACACGCTGGCAGGCAGGCAACTGCAATTAGATTACACTAGCAGACTGATCTTTCACAGTCAAAAAAATTTGTTTTTTTTTAATTTACACCACTGTTACAACAGATATGAGTGGTGGCACTGGGCAAGTGGGCCTGGCACACACGCTGGCAGGCAGGCAACTGCAATTAGATTACACAAGCAGACTGATGTTTCACAGTCAAAAAAGTTTTTGTTTTTTTTATTTACACTACTGTTACACCAGATATGAGTGGTGGCACTGGGCAAGTGACTTGGCAGGCAGGCAACTGCAATTAGATTACACAGGAAAAAAAAAACTGACTGATGTTCTAGCCCTAAAAAGGGCTTTTTGGGGTGCTGTCCTTACAGTAGAGATCAGATGAGTCCTTCAGAACTGTAGTGGACACTGAATACACTAGCCTAGCTATCAATTTTCCTATTAAATCAGCAGCAGCTACACTGTCCCTCCTCTCTCTAAGAATGCAGCTTCCGAATTAATCTAAAATGGCTGCTGTCCAGGAGCTGGGAGGGTCTGGGAGGGAGGGTCTGCTGCTGATTGGCTGGAATGTGTCTGCAGACTGTGAGATACAGGGTCAAAGTTTACTCAATGATGACGAATAGGGGGCGGATCAAACATCACATATGTTCGCCCGCCGTTGCGAATGCGAACAAGCTATGTTTGCCGAGAACTATTTGCCGGCGAACAATTCGCGACATCACTAGTATTTAGGTCTATTGCACCCAAACCCTAATCTAAAAATAAAACCCACCCAATAAACCCTTAAAAAAAAACTAACACTAACCCCCTGAAGATCGACATACAGTTCTGAAGACCCGACATCCATCCTCAAGGAAGCGGCAGAAGTCTTCCTCCAACCGAGCTGAAGTCCTCAATGAAGCAGGGAGAAATCTTCATCCAATCCGGGCAAAGTAGTCCTCCAGACGAGCAGAAGTCTTCATACAGACGGCATCTTCTATCTTCATCCATCCGACGTGGAGCAGCTCTATCTTCAAGACATCCGACATGGAGCATCCTCTTCATCCGGAGTCTTCTTACTGAATGAAGGTTCATTTAAATGAGGTCATCCAAGATGGCGTCCCTTAGATTCCGATTGGCTGATAGAATTCTATCAGCCAATCGGAATTAAGGTAGAAAAAATCCTATTGGCTGATGCAATCAGCCAATAGAATGCGAGCTCAATCCTATTGGCTGATTGGATCAGCCAATAGGATTGAACTTCCATCCTATTGGCTGATTGCATCAGCCAATAGGATTTTTTCTACCTTTTTTTTTTTTTAAACCAGGTATGCTGGGCCGGATTAGTGCAGAGCGTACCTGGTAGAAATTTGATAACTAGCAAAAGTAGTCAGATAGTGCCGAATTTGCATTCGGAACATCTGTAGTGACGTAAGCATCGATCTGTGTCGAACTGAGACTGGTGGATCGTATGTTACGTCACAAAATTCTACTTTTGCCAGGTTGTAAGCTTTGATAACTAAGGGGAATCAGGCTTGCCACAATTACGCTGCGGAATTCCAGCGTATTTGCGGTTGTCGGATTGATAAATAGGCCTCATTGACTGTACTCATTGGATTTGTAAAAAAAATAGATTTATTTTGTTATATCATAGTGATGTCTCGGGATCCACAGACCCCTTCCTCAGACCCTTTCCTCAGACCCTCAGACTTCTGAGGAAGGGGTCTGTGGATCCTGAAACGTCAAGATGGCGTCCCTCGGATAGGATTCTATCAGCTTGAGCTTGCATTCTATTGGCTGATCGGAACAGCCAATAGAATGCAAGCTCAATCTGATTGGCTAATTGGATCAGCCAATCGGATTGAACTTGAATCTGATTGGCTGATTGCATCAGCCAATCAGATTTTTCCTACCTTAATTCCGATTGGCTGATAGAATCCTATCAGCCAATCGGAATTCGAGGGACGACATCTTGGATGACGTCACTTAAAGGAATATCCATTCATCGGGTAGGTGTCATTGGAAGAGGATGGCTCCACGTCGGCTCGTTTGAAGAAGGCTCCGCTCCGGATGGATGAAGATTGAATTTAGAATAGGGTAGGGCATTTTTTTTATTTTGGGGGGCTTTGTTATTTTATTAGGGGGCTTAGATTAGGTGTAATTAGCTTAAATATCTTGTAATATTTTTTTATTTTTTTGTAACTTAGTTTTTTTTATTTTTTGTACTTTAGTTAGTTTATATAATTGTATTTAATTGTAGTTACTTGTAGTTAATTAAATTAATTTATTTAATGATAGTGTAGTGTTAGGTTTAATTGTAACTTAGGTTAGGATTTATTTTACAGGTAATTTGTATTTATTTTAGCTAGGTAGTTATTATATAGTTAATAACTATTTAATAGCTATTGTACCTAGTTAAAATAAATACAACGCTACCTGTAAAATAAATATAAATCCTAAGATAGCTACAATGTAATTATTAATTACATTGTAGCTATCTTATGGTTTATTTTACAGGTAAGTATTTAGTTTTAAATAGGAATAATTTATTTAATGATAGTGTAGTGTTAGGTGTAATTGAAAATTAGGTTAGTTTTTATTTTACAGGTAAATTTGTCTTTATTTTATCTAGGTAGCTATTAAATAGTTAATAACTATTTAATGGCTATTGTACCTAGTTAAAATAAATTTAAATTTGCCTGTAAAATAAAAATAAATCCTAAAATAGCTACAATATAATTATTAGTAATATTGTAGCTATATTAGGGTTTATTTTATAGGTAAGTATTTAGTTTTAAATAGGAATCCTATATAATAAAAGACAAGAGTTTGTCTGAAGCCGTCATGCGCAGTTCAGACAAACTCTTGCCGCGAGGACCCGGCAGCAGCTCAGCTGTAGGATGCGCGCGAGGACCCGGCAGCAGCTCAGCTGTAGGAGGCGCGCGAGGACCCGGCAGCAGCTCAGCTGTAGGAGGCGAGCGAGGACCCGGCAGCAGCTCAGCTGTAGGAGGCGCGCGAGGACCCGGCAGCAGCTCAGCTGTAGGAGGCGCGCGAGGACCCGGCAGCAGCTCAGCTGTAGGAGGCGCGCGAGGACCCGGCGGGGGGGGGGGGGGAGAGGAGAGAGAGAGAGAGAGAGAGAGAGAGAGAGAGAGAGAGAGAGAGAGAGAGAGAGAGAGAGAGAGAGAGAGATAACACGGCCCGTGTCAACGGGCTTTAGGACTTGTAATTAATATAATAAAAATTATATTTATTTATATTTATTTAATTAATATTTAAGATAGGGGTTTATTAGAGTTAGTGTTAGACTTGCGGCGGGTTCTGGGAGTGGCGGTTTAGGGGTTAGCATGTTTAATATAGGTTGCGGCGGTGTAGGGGAGCATATTAGGGGTGTTTAGACTCGGGGTACATGTTAGGGTGTTAGGTATAAACACTTCCCATAGGAATCAATGGGATGTCGGGCAGCAGCGAACATGAACTTTCGCTATGGTCAGACTCCCATTGATTCCTATGGGATCCGCCACCTCCAGGGTGGCGGATTGAAAACCAGGTACGCTGGGTCGGAAAAGTGCCGAGCGTACCTACTAGTTTTTTGATAACTCCCAAAAGTAGTCAGATTGTGCCGAACTTGCGTTTGGAACATCTGGAGTAACGTAAGAATTGATCTGTGTCGGACTGAGTCCAGCGGATCGAAGCTTACGTCACTATATTCTACTTTTGCCGGTCTGTAGGGCTTGATAACTTAGGCGAATCAGCCTTGCCACAAATACACTGCGGAATTCAAGCGTATTTGAGGTTGATGGCTTGATAACTAGAGGCCTAAATGTTTTGCTATATATATATATCTAATAATGTGAATCTAAAATATATATCTATACCTATATATATCTATAGGAATAGATAACAGTATAGGTATATATATATATATATATATATATATATATATATATATATATATATATATATTTGCAATAAAAATGACATTGTAAGTGAAGAACATCGGAATAACTCCTGTCAGGTTAGCATGCCCAAAGTATGTCTGAAGTTCTGCAGATTGTGCATCAGTTTGCCTGAATACCCATCATTTCTCTGCCCAGACTTTAAACATTTCATTTTTCTTTTGGTCCCTGATCCATACAATTTCTCTGTTTTGAACTAATTTCCCTTTAAAACGTCTGCTCAGTCTTTCAACATTTCTCCTTTTTTTGTTAACCCTAATACTTGCTGATCTCCCCAAATTCCCCGTAAGCTTTGGCATGTTTCCATCCTTCTCAGCACAAAAAGCAATTTAAATATGAGTTGAGGAAAACCTGCTCAGCTCATTCAGATTCTAATTAAATATATACAGTTTAATTTTTCACTACTGGCCTTATTATGAAAAGGACAATAAATTAGCCCTGCTGAATCTGTTGGCGCTCTACAAATAACTGATAATAATAAACATTAATTATTAAATCTAAGGGCTCAATTCTGTGACCCTTGAACTTTTTCCTGATAATATTTATTATCTTTAAAGCATCATTTAAATAGTTAAATTTAACCCTCTAATGTTTCTTTTAAAAGCACCCTCAGGCTTCCCCCTAGCTGACATTATGTGTCTTTTTTTTAACTCAGAAGGTGGTACAACCAATGAGAAGCTGCTCGCCTGCTCCTTTGACTTACTATTGTGCACACTCCTGGTTACCAACAGTATCTTCTGGATTGTTTGTGCAGATGCTCAGATCTAGTTGAAAGGAGAGCACTGAGCATTAGCACCTGTATTGCATGTGTAACTAGGAAGGCGCACAATAGTAAGTCAATTGAGATTCTCATGTTACAAAAGAAAAAAAAGAAAAATGTCAGCTGAGAGGTAAGGAGGAAAACATAATTTATGTAAGAACTTACCTGATAAATTCATTTCTTTCATATTAGCAAGAGTCCATGAGCTAGTGACGTATGGGATATACATTCCTACCAGGAGGGGCAAAATTTCCCAAACCTTAAAATGCCTATAAATACACCCCTCACCACACCCACAAATCAGTTTAACGAATAGCCAAGAAGTGGGGTGATAAGAAAAAAGTGTGAAAGCATAAAAAATAAGGAATTGGAATAATTGTGCTTTATACAAAAAAATCATAACCACCACAAAAAGGGTGGGCCTCATGGACTCTTGCTAATATGAAAGAAATGAATTTATCAGGTAAGTTCTTACATAAATTATGTTTTCTTTCATGTAATTAGCAAGAGTCCATGAGCTAGTGACGTATGGGATAATGACTACCCAAGATGTGGATCTTTCCACGCAAGAGTCACTAGAGAGGGAGGGATAAAATAAAGACAGACAATTCCTGCTGAAAATAATCCACAGCCAAAATAAAGTTTAATAAAAACATAAGCAGAAGATTCAAACTGAAACCACTGCCTGAAGTACTTTTCTACCAAAAACTGCTTCAGAAGAAGAAAACACATCAAAAATTGTAGAATTTAGTAAAAGTATGCAAAGAGGACCAAGTTGCTGCTTTGCAAATCTGATCAACCGAAGCTTCATTCCTAAACGCCCAGGAAGTAGAAACTGACCTAGTAGAATGAGCTGTAATCCTTTGAGGCGGAGTTTTACCCGACTCGACATAGGCATGATGAAATAAAGATTTCAACCAAGATGCCAAAGAAATGGCAGAAGCTTTCTGGCCTTTTCTAGAACCGGAAAAGATGACAAATAGACTAGAAGTCTTTCGGAAAGACTTAGTAGTTTCAACATAATAATACAAAGCTCTAACAGCATCCAAAGAATGCAATGATTTCTCCTTAGAAGTAATAGGATTAGGACATAATGAAGGAACCACAATTTCTCTACTAATGTTGTTAGAATTCACAACCTTAGGTAAAAAATTCAAAAGAAGTTTGCAGCACCGCCTTATCCTGATGAAAAATCAGAAAAGGAGACTCACAAGAAAGAGCAGATAATTCAGAGACTCTTCTGGCAGAAGAGATGGCCAAAAGAAACAAAACTTTCCAAGAAAGTAATTTAATGACCAAAGAATACATGGGTTCAAAAGGAGGAGCTTGAAAAGCCCCCAGAACCAAATTCAAACTCCAAGGAGGAGAAATTGACTTAATGACAGGTTTTATACGAACCAAAGCTTGTACAAAACAATGAATATCAGGAAGATTAGCAATCTTTCTGTGAAAAAGAACAGAAAGAGCAGAGATTTGTCCATTCAAGGAACTTGCGGACAAACCTTTATCTAAACCATCCTGAAGAAACTGTAAAATTCTCGGTATTCAAAAAGAATGCCAAAAAAAATGATGAGAAAGACACTAAGAAATATAAGTCTTCCAGACTCTATAATATATCTCTCTAGATACAGATTTACGAGCCTGTCACATAGTATCAATCACAGAGTCAGAGAAACCTCTTTGACCAAGAATCAAGCGTTCAAACTCCATACCTTAAAATTTAAGGATTTGAGATCCTGATGGAAGAAAGGACCTTGCGACAGAAAGTCTGGTCTTAACGGAAGAGTCCACAGCTGGCAAGAGGCCATCCGGACAAGATCCGTAAACCAAAACCTGCGAGGCCATGCTGGAGCTACCAGCAGGACAAACGAGCATTCCTTTAGAATCTTGGAGAATACTCTTGGAAGAAGAACTAGAGGCGGAAAGATATAGGCAGGATGATACTTCCAAGGAAGTGATAATGCATCCACTGCCTCCGCCCGAGGATCCCGGGATCTGGACAGATACCAGGGAAGTTTCTTGTTTAGATGAGAAGCCATCAGATCTATTTCTGGGAGTTCCCACATTTGAACAATCTGAAGAAATACCTCTGGGTGAAGAGACCATTCGCCCGGATGCAACGTTTGGCGACTGAGATAATCCGCTTCCCAATTGTCTATACCTGGGATATGAACCGCAGAGATTAGACAGGAGCTGGATTCCGCCCAAACCAAAATTCGAGATACCTCTTTCATAGCCAGAGGACTGTGAGTCCCTCCTTGATGATTGATGTATGCCACAGTTGTGACATTGTCTATCTGAAAACAAATGAACAACTCTCTCTTCAGAAGAGGCCAAGACTGAAGAGCTCTGAAAATTGCACGGAGTTCCAAAATATTGATCGGTAATCTCACCTCCTGAGATTCCCAAACCCCTTGTGCCGTCAGCGACCCCCACACAGCTCCCCAACCTGTAAGACTTGCATCTGTTGAGATTATAGTCCAGGTCGGAAGAACAAAGAAGCCCCCTGAACTAAACGATGGTGATCTGTCCACCACGTCAGAGAGTGTCGTATAATCGGTTTAAAGATATTAATTGAGATATCTTTGTGTAATCCCTGCACCATTGGTTCAGCATACAGAGCTGAAGAGGTCGCATGTGAAAACGAGCAAAGGAGATTGCATCCGATGCGGCAGTCCTAAGACCTAAAATTTCCATGCATAAGGCTACCAAAGGGAATGATTGTGACTGATGGTTTTGACAAGCTGATATCAATGTTAAACTTCTCTTGTCTGACAAGGACAGAGTCATAGACACTGAATCTATCTGGAAACCTAAAAAGGTTACCCTTGTCTGAGGAATCAATGAACTTTTTGGTAAATTGATCCTCCAACCATGATCTTGAAGAAACAACACAAGTCGATTCGTATGAGATTCTGCGAAAATGTGAAGACTGAGCAAGTACCAAGATATCGTCCAAATAAGGAAATACCAAAACCCTGTTCTCTGATTACAGACAGAAGGGCACCGAGAACCTTTGAAAAAATTCTTGGAGCTGATGCTAGGCCAAACGGTAGAGCCACAAAACTGGTAATGCTTGTCTAAAAAGAGAATCTCAGAAACTAAAAGTGATCTGGATGAATCGGAATATGCAGATATGCATCCTGTAAATCTATTGTAGACATATAATGCCCTTGCTAAACAAAAGGCAGGATAGTCCTACAGTTACCATCTTGAATGTTGGTATCCTTACATAACGATTCAATATTGATAGATCCGGAACTGGTCTGAAGGAATTGACCTTCTTTGGTACAATGAAGAGATAGAATAAAACGCCAGCCCCTGTTCCAGAACTGGAACTGGCATAATTACTCCAGCCAACTCTAGATCTGAAACACATTTCAGAAATGCTGAGCCTTTGCTGGGTTTACTGGGACACGGGAAAGAAAAAAAAAATCTCTTTGCAGGAGGCCTTAACTTGAAGCCAATTCTGTACCTTTCTGAAACAATGTTCTGAAACCAGAGATTGTGAACGGAATTGATCCAAATTTCTTTGAAGAAAACGTAATCTGCCCCATACCAGCTGAGCTGGAATGAAGGCCGCACCTTCATGGGTACTTAGGAGCTGGCTTTAGGTTTCTATAAGGCTTGGATATATTCCAAACTGGAAATGGTTTCCAAACTGATACCGCTCCTGAGGATGAAGGATCAGGCTTTTGTTCCTTGTTGTGAGGAAAGGAACGAAAACGATTATTAGACCTAAATTTACCTTAGATTTTTTATCCTTTGGTAAAAAAGTTCCCTTCCCTCCAGTAACAGTTGAGATAATAGAATCCAACTGAGAACCGAATAATTTATTACCCTGGAAAGAAAGGGAAAGCAAAGTTGACTTAGAAGACATATCAGCATTCCAAGTTTTAAGCCATAAAGCTCTTCTAGCTAAAATAGCTAGAGACATATACCTGACATCAACTCTAATGATATCAAAAGATGGTATCACAAATAAAATTATTAGCATGTTATAGAATAATAATAATGCTATAAAATTATGATCTGTTACTTGTTGCGCTAAAGCTTCTAACCAAAAAGTTGAAGCTGCAGCAACATCCGCTAAAAATATAGCAGGAGTAGAGACAGCCCCATTAACCTTAGGGATTTTGTCCCAAAAAACTCTAATCTGTCAGATGGCACAGGATATAATTGCTTAAAACGTTTTAGAAGGAGTAAATGAATTACCCAAATTATTCCATTCCCTGGAAATTACTTCAGAAATAGCATCAGGGAGAGAAAACACTTCTGGAATAACTACAGGAGATTTAAAAACCTTATTTAAACGTTTAGATTTAGTATCAAGAGGACCAGAATCCTCTATTTCTAATGCAATTAATACTTCTTTAAGTAAAGAACGAATAAATTCCATCTTGAACAAATACAAAGATTTATCAGCATCAACCTCTGAGACAGAAACCTCTGAACCAGAAGAACCATTATCAGTATCATAATGATGATGTTCATTTAAAAATTCATCTGAAAAAAGAGAAGTTTTAAAAGACTTTTATGTATACTAGAAGGAGAAATAACAGACATAGCCTTCTTAATGGATTTAAAAATAAAATCTCTTATGTTATCAGGAACACTCTGAAAATTAGATGTTGACGGAACAGCAACAGGTAATGTAACAGTACTAAAGGAAATTTTATCTGCATTAATAAGTTTGTCATGACATGCAATACAAACAACAGCTGGAGAAACAGATACCAAAAGTTTATAGCAGATACACTTAGCTTGGTAGCTCCAGCACCGGGCAGTGATTTTCCTGAAGTATCTTCTGACTCAGTTGCAACGTGGAACATCTTGCAATATGTAATAGAAAAAACAACATATAAAGCAAAATTGATCAAATTCCTTAAATGACAGTTTCAGGAATGGGAAAAAAATGCTAGTGAACAAGCTTCTAGCAACCAGAAGCAATAAATAATGAGACTTAAATAATGTGGAGACAAAAATGACGCCCATATTTTTTAGCGCCAAATAAGACGCCCACATTATTTTGCGCCTAAATGCTTTTGGCGCCAAAAATGACGCCACATCCGGAACGCCAACACTTTTGACGCAAAAAAACGTCAAAAAATGACGCAACTTCCGGCGACACGTATGACGCCGGAAACAGAAAAAAAAATTTGCGCCAAAAATGTCCGCGCCAAGAATGACGCAATAAAATGAAGCATTTTCAGCCCCCGCGAGCCTAACAGCCCACAGGGAAAAAGTCAAATTTTTTAAGGTAAGAAAAAATGATTGATTCAAATGCATTATCCCAAATATGAAACTGACTGTCTGAAAATAAGGAATGTTGAACATCCTGAGTCAAGGCAAATAAATGTTTGAATACATATATTTAGAACTTTATAAAAAAGTGCCTAACCATAGCTTAGAGTGTCACAGAAAATAAGCTTACTTACTTACCCCAGGACACTCATCTACATGTTGTAGAAAGCCAAACCAGTACTGAAACGAAAATCAGCAGAGGTAATGGTATATATATAAGAGTATATCGTCGATCTGAAAAGGGAGGTAAGAGATGAATCTCTACGACCGATAACAGAGAACCTATGAAATAGACCCCGTAGAAGGAGATCATTGCATTCAAATAGGCAATACTCTCCTCACATCCCTCTGACATTCACTGCACGCTGAGAGGAAAACCGGGCTCCAACCTGCTGCGGAGCGCATATCAACGTAGAATCTAGCACAAACTTACTTCACCACCTCCATAGGAGGCAAAGTTTGTAAAACTGATTTGTGGGTGTGGTGAGGGGTGTATTTATAGGCATTTTAAGGTTTGGAAACTTTGCCCCTCCTGGCAGGAATGTATATCCCATACGTCACTAGCTCATGGACTCTTGCTAATTACATGAAAGAAACAATGCTTTGAAAACAAGGTAAAGGTTCAAAACACATAATCAACGTGTATGTATTAATAATGTATGTTTAATATCCCTTTAAACATTCAACAAGATTACAAGTTTTGCGCTGTACCGGGTACGTAAATAACACAAACAAATGAGCGTTATCGCACTTTCCATAGCGCTACCATTACAAGTTACTGAAAAACCTTCTCTTGTAGTGCGGTATGGTGTGATAAGCTCCATATAGCACAAAACCCAAGGCCTGACTTTACGTGCTCGTGCACGCTTTCTCCCATAAACATCAATGGGGAGAAAGTGTCAGAAAAAAACTAACACCTGCAATCGCGGAATGCAACCCCATTGATGTCTATGTGGAAAAGAAAGTTATATTAAAACACCCTAACATAAACCCCTAGTATAAACACCCCTAATCCGCCGCTCCCCCACATCGCCGACACTAAATAAAATGATTAACCCCTAATTCGCTGCCCCGACATAGTCAATACTAAATAAACCTATTAACCCCTAAACTGCCGCACCCCACATTGCTACTAATAAAATAAACCTATTAACCCCTAAACCTAACACCCCCCTAATTTTAAATTAAATGTACAATATAACTATCTTTAAAAACATACCTGTGAAATAAAAGAACCTAAGTTTAAACTATAAAGTAACCTAACATTACTATTTTGAAACAATAAAATTAATAAAAATTACAAATTAAACAAATACTAACATTACAAAAAAAATTTAAAAAAATACATTACCCACATATACAATCGCTTACCAAATCCTGCCGTTCACACCTACACAACATTTTCAGAATTCGTCCCTTCCTTACTCAAAAAAAACACAAAAATACTTATTCATCCCCTCATTTTGTCACGCATTGATTATTGCTATCTACTTCTAAATGGCCTTCCAAAACACCGCCTCTTATCCCTCCAATCTATTATGAATGCCTCTGCTAGACTCATCCACCTAAGTTGCCGATGTACAACAGCTGCTCCGCTCTGCCAGTCTCTACACTGGTTCCCATACACTCCAGAATACAATTTAAAGTATTAACCCTATCTTACAAAGCACTCAACAGCTAACTTCCAATTATATTTCCTCTCTCATCGTGAAACATTCCCCATCCTGTCTTCGATCAACCTCTGACCTACGTCTCTCCACTCCTGTTATCTCTACGTCCCACTCCTGTCTCCAAGACTTCGCATGTGCTGCTCCTGTCCTCTGGAACTCTCTACCCAGCTCCATAAGACTGTCTTCAACCTTGTATAGCGTCAGACGTTCCTTGAAAACCCTCCTATTCAGAGAGGCTTACCATCTCTCCTCCATCTCTCGTCCTAACCAAACTAATACGTGAACTGCCTGACTCACTGCTGCAACTACTAAAACCTCTAAGATTATAAAAAATAATAAACGAAATTATCCAAAATAATAAAAATTAAACCTAATCTAATATCCCTATAAAAACAAAGAAAGCCCCCCAAAATAGACACCCTCTAACCTAACAATAAATTACCAATAGCCCTTAAAGCAATCAGCTCTTTTACCTTAAAAAATGTCAAAGCCCCCTTAAAGTAAAACCCCCACCCAACCAACTCCCCAAAATAAGAAACCTAAGTTTAAAAAAAACCTAAGCTACCCATTGCCCCTAATTTGTATGGACATTGCCCTTAAAAGGGCATTCAGCTCTTTTGTGCCCAAAGTCCTAATATAAAAAAAACACTCAAAAAACTAACACTAAACCCAGGAATTCTACTCACAGTTCCTGAAGTCTGGACATCCATCTTCATCCAGGCGGTGAGAAAGTTTCATCCAGGTGGCGACATCTTAATCCATCGCGGGGGCGACGCAGAGCTGTGAAGGAGCGGAGCTGTGGAGGCGTGGATTTCAGTAGCCAATAGGTTTTCAGTAGCTCTCATCCTAGTGGCTGATTTGAAAATGTCAGCCAATAGAAATAAAAGGCACCCCATTTTTAAACGGGTACATTGCATTCAAGCTTCAGTGTACGGCGGTGATCATATTAAGAGGATCCCTCACACTGGATGTTCACACCACCGGCGACAATGCTCTGCACCTCCACAGCTCCGCGCCTCCGGGATAAAGATAGGAGATGCCCCCACAATGAATGAAGATGTCGCCGCCTGGATGAAGACTTCTCAACCGCCTGGATGAAGATGGATGTCCGGACTTCAAGAACTGTGAGTAGATTTCCTTGGGTTAGTGTTAGGTTTTTTGGGTTTTATTTAGATTAGGGGTTTGGCCACAAAATAGCTGAATGCCATTTTAAGGGCAATGTCCATGCAAATGCCCCTTTAGGGGCAATGGGTAGCTTAGTGTTTTTTTTAGACTTAGGTTTTTTATTTTGGGGGGTTGGTTGGTTGGGGGACTTTGTAATTTTGTAAGGTAAAATAACTATTTGCTTCAGGCAATGCAATACAAAAGGCCCTTTCAATGGCTATTGGTAGTATATTGTTAAGTTAGGGAGTGTTTTTGTTTTGGGGGGCTTTTTTGTTTTATAGGGGTATTAGATTAGGTTTAATTTTATTTATTTTTTAAAGCTTTTTATTGAGCATGTAATATACAACAAGGTAATGCGAGAGCATACAGAATTATCATTTGACACCAGACTCTCATAATAGTCAAATTAAGATAAGCAGAGTCAATGTCCTGGATGATAGATGTCTTCATGGTCTTCAAAAGAAATCAGTTAAAAAGTCTTTTCCATTTCTCTCTTTCATAAATACTACGGCTCCGTTTTTAAGTTTTCTATTGTTAACAAACAGCATAATAACAGGTAATAACATAGTTCAAATGGGAAAACCCAACATAAAACTTCGGTCTTATAGAATAATCTGTCTGTTAGTTATTTTCTAAATATTAGATATATATCTTTCAGTATAGTTTGTGAAATGTGAGTAAAAGCAGGAAGGGACTATAGAAAAACAAGGGAATAGAGGAAGATATAGGAGGGTTGAAGGAAGGAAGAGGAAGAGAGAGGAGTATGAGGAGAGAAAAAATATAAAAAAAGAAAAGAAAAAAAAGGGGAAAATATTGTCTATCTAGCTTGTGGAAAGGGGAGAGGGGTTCCAAAGTTCTAGCATCGCCTCATACAATTCCATGTTACCATTTTTCATGTATTGATATCTTTCTACCTGAAGTAATGATGAGACCTGTCTTCTCCATATAGCTAATGTGGGGACCCCAGCAGACTTCCATCTCTGCGGGATAAGGGCCTTGGCACTATTTAACATAATATACAACAAAAGTTTTTTAGGTTTGTTTCGGATCTTAGGTATGTCTAGAAAGATAAGGGATACTGTATGTTAAGTTTAGTATTTATCTCAAAGATCACATCTGACCAGAAGGTGTCCAGCTCTCTGCAGGACCACCATATATGTATTAAATCTGCTTCTTCCCTACATCCCCTCCAGCACTTCCCAGTACTTTTCCTATAAATATGGCGTAATCTGGCAGGTGTTAGGTACCACCTCGCCAGTAGTTTGAAATTCATTTCTGTAATGTTGGAGGAAATCGTAGCCTCCTTATGGCTTGCAAGAGCTTGCTCCCATTCCTCTTGACTGATTTCTCTGTCTAGATCCCTAGCCCATTTATAAGTAAAAGAAGGGTATTCTGTGCCACTATTGGTTAATAATATGTTATAAATTTTAGATATGATATGTTTAGGTTGATTTTGTTGTGAGCACAACGTTTCGAATCTAGTTAAAGGGTGGCTAAAGTTGTCTCTTCTCTTATGTGTCTGTATGAAATGTGCCAATTGTGTGTAGGCAAACCATGGAGGGGGAGATCCCCAGTCACCCTCTGCAAAGGCCTCCCTCTGTACCAATCTGTTCCCCTCCAATACGCTTTTTAGGGTGAATTCCTGTATATGTGTAAAGGGGCATTTTAGAGAGGGGAAACCCGCATTTGGTAGCTCAGGGTTGCATCTGTGTCATAGGAGAGGGCATAGTGGATAAGTGAGTAGACGTTTTGAGGATCTTATCTCATATTGTGAACAGTTCGTGCCATAGTGGGTAACGAGAGATCTCAGAAGGCATTGACCTTGGAGATATCCAGGCCCAAATGCCCATATTTTCTGAGTGTAAGATTGACCTATCAAGCTGAATCCATCTTTTGTCAGCTGAATTGTAGCACCATTCCACCAGACGCTGCAACAATGTTGCTTGTCTGTATAGTTCAATGTTTGGCACCCCCTAAGTCTAGGAAGGAACATTGTGCCCTTAGGGATATGTGGTGTGAGTTTTTGCCAAATGTATTGTCCTATAATATTCTGAAGATTCATAATGTAGTGTCTGGGTAATGGAGTAGGTAATGTCTGTAATATGTACAATATTCGGGGTAAGATGTTCATCTTAATGACATAAACTCTGCCCAATCATGAAATCTGTTTATTGCTCCAGCTGGATAGGTCAGTTGTTATTTGATCTTGTAGGGGCTTGTAGTTAGCTAGGAACAAGTCTTTGGGGTCTGCCGTTAAATATATACCTAAATACTTAATTTTGTGGGGTTGAATGATCAGAGGACAGGAAGCTTTTATTCTAAGTAATGTATCAGAAGATGCGGTAATGTTTAGAATTTTTGATTTAGATGTATTCAAATGGAAGTAAGATAACTTACTGTATTCTTCAAATTCGTCTAGTAATGCTGGCAATGAGTACTCAGGGTTAGTCAACATAAACAGGATGTCGTCAACATACAGGGCGAATTTATGTTCAGAATAATTTATTTTAATGCCAGAGATCAGGGGATTCTGCCTAATCTTTTGGGCCAATGCTTCAATCGACAGAGTAAAAAGGATTGGGGACAGGGGGCATCCCTGAGAATGGCTCAGACAAGATATCATTTACCTTCACTCTGGCGGTAGGGTTAGATTATAGTGCAAAAATCCTACCGATAAAAGTATCACTAAAATTCATCTGCCGTAGGACAGAGCCAGGAAAGCCCCAATTAACCCTATTAAAAGCCTTCTCGGCATCTGTAGAGACCAATATCATAGGGATTTGGGCATTGCGAGTGTATGAGATTAACTGGAGTATCCGGAGCGTGTTATCTTTTGCCTCTCTCCTTGGCACGAACCCAACCTGATCTGGGGCCACCAATTTGGTCAGAATCTTATTAAGTCTGTCTGAAAGAATTTTTGCGTACAGTTTCATGTCCACATTGAGCAAGGATATTGGCCTAAAGTTTTCCGTTCTCGTAGGAGATTTACCCGGTTTGGGGAGAACTGTAATGTATGCTTCCAACATTTGTCTAGCGAAGCCGCCCACTTCGTCAATGATGTTAAATTATTGTGTAAGGTGGGGAGTCAAGCCGGTGGAAAAATGTCTGTAATATTTACTTCCAAAGCCATCCGGGCCCGGGCTCTTACCTAGGGGGGTATTTTTAATAGCCAACGAGACCTCCTCATATATGAAAGGGTATTCAAGTGTGGCTGAATCTAGTAAGTCTAAACAGGGGAGGTTTAGGCTGAAAGGGTAATTGGACAGATCAGGGGGACCTTGCAAACATTGATTTGAGTTAGTGTTATCTGTCGATTGTTTAATGTTATAGAGGGTTTCGTAATATTTTCTAAATGTTGCTGCAATGGCGAAGCTGTCTGTCTTAGTGTTTCCCTCTTTATCTTTCAGTGTGAGTATATAGGATTTCAAACGTTTTTATCAAAGTGATCTGGCTAGCAAACGACCAGCTTTGTTCCCATGTGTATAGTAATACTGTTAGAGTGCCAAGGTCTGCTTTTGTTGATCTAAATGTAGAAAATCCCTCACGTTTGTGCGTGCTTGAACCAACGAGGGTTGTGTCTTCTGGATGTTGTTTATGAGCTTTTTCTGCATCCGTAAGTGTTTGCAGGAGATCATTATATTTTTCTCTGTGTAGTTTGCGTATCCTAGCCTTATGTTTGATCAATGTACCTCTGACCATGCATTTGTGTGCTTCCCATCTCGTCATTTCCGAGGTTTCTTTTATTGTGTTAATTTGAAAATATTCTGTAATGGTTTTCTCTAAATCTATTTTGACCAGAGCATCATCTAGCAGATGATCATCTAATCGCCATTGGAACGGGACGAGAGGTGTCTCAGGCCATTCTAAGGTGTACAGCACCAGTGCGTGGTCTTACCAGGTGATAGGTAATATTTTAGATGTTTTGATTGTGGACAGAATCACGGGATCTACAAAGAAATAATCTAAACGGGAGTAAACCCTGTGGGGATGGGAAAAGAAGGTGTAATCCCTTCTGGTCGGATTTATCAATCTCCAAACATCATGAATGGCCAAATCTCTAAGAAGATGATTAATGATCTTAAGATCTCTTTTGGGTATTGTTGAAGTTCCCCCAGATGTGTCTAGTTTGGGGTCTATAGGGGTATTAAAATCTCCTCCCACAATAAGTGAATCTTTTTTGTGATCTAGGATATGATTTGAGAGATTTTGCATGAAGGTTTTTTGGGCTTTGTTAGGGAAGTATGCGTTAACAATTGTAATTGGATGTCCATACAGTAATCCATGTACTATAAGGAACCTAACTTCTGGGTCTTTGTCTACTTGAATTTATTGGAATGGAATTGAGTGTTTAAATAAGATTCCTATCCCATTTTTTTTATTTGGCCCTGAAGCGAAAAAGGCAAGGGGGTAGTCCCTATTACACCATCTTGGTTCATGCCCCTTTTTGAAGTGTGATTCCTGGATAAGGACAATGTCTCCTCCCAGCCTACTGAGGTCCCTCACAACTATACTGCGCTTAGCGGGGCTATTCAAGCCTTTAGCGTTTTCTGTTATAAATGAGATCGTTTTACATGCCATGGGAACGAAGGGAGCTATGCAGAGGGGGGAAGAGAGAGAAAAAAAAAAAGGAAGGGGGGGGGAGGTGAGAAGAAATTAAAAGCGGGGGGGAGAAAAGGTAAAAACTATGAATAGAGTGGAACAGACAAAGAAAGTGGGTGGGTGAGGTTGCAGTGGATAACAAAGAGTTTGTAACCTGTCAACTAAAGAGAGTATGCAGTTACTATTGAAGAAGGAGAGGAAAGAGCCCTTTCCCCCTAAGGGTCACTAGAATATTTAAAACAAGTTTGATATAAATAATTAAATCCCGGACAATGAAATCTGTGTATTCAGAGTTGTTATGTCAGGTGGTAGGATGTGTTCTCAAGCATGAGGTGATAGGATGGCCTACTCAGGTATCTACAAGTCTTAAGGTGTAAACACTTAGGTACTGAGTTGGTCTTGGAATTGGGATATATAACAAAGTTATAGACAGATTGCTACAAGTGAAGACTCAGCGTATGTTAGATTATGTCCTAAACCCCTCAAGGATATTATTGGCCCGTAGGTCAGGAAAAAACAAAAAAGTACCTACATTAACATTGTGATTAAACCTTAAAAAAACATACAAGATAACAGATATATAAAGAAAACCTTCAACATACATTTTTAGTATCCAACTGTTAACATAATACAATAACCGTTAAGCTATTAGTGGCACTTTCAGTTACAACATGGCTCTGCCTCTGATCTTGGCTTAGACCAACCAGAAGAACTCTCTAGAGGATCTTACCGAGGGCTGCCAGCAGGGGCTGGCACTGGCCCGCAGTAGAATAGATGTTCTGACTGCGAGTGTAGGGTAACTGATCATGCCAATTGCCAGTACCCCCACAAACACACCCCTGGCACTACTTAAGCCTATGAGGACTATTTCTGGATTAATATATTGTTGTTTTTTTCCCAATAACATAAACATAGCCATATTAAGAACTTTCTCTGTACATAAAAATTTCTTTTGGTGCAGTCATTTCCCAACATTTAGCACATATTGTTTACTGCAATTTCCTACTGTGGATGTGAGGTAAGACCACATCTAAGTATACACTAATTATGTTCTGCCAAACCCCTGGGCCAGTCTCAAAATAGAACAATCTAGTCTTATTTCTTTCTAGTGCCTCGTAAGGTAGAAACTTTGGTGTGTGTGTCCGGGGTGGCAGAGAGTGGTGATGTAGTTTAGTGGGTGTTATACGATACCTCATCCTGGCGGGAGAGTGGAAAGTTGGTTACCATCAGGCTGGGATATAGGGATGGGTCTCGTGTTGTCTGATTCTATGTCAGGAAAGGCGATTTTAAGGCCCATCTTATCATTAAACTTGTGAAGATCATCAGGGTATCGGTATATTATTGTTTCCCCATTTTTTGTGGCAATTTCGGATCCCTGCGGACCTAAGCGTATCAGTGATGAATCTTAATTCTCGCCGCTTCTGAAGGGTGGTTGGGCTGATATCTGAAAATATCTGGATGTTGAAGCCAGCGTGGGTGATAGGGGACTTCGCTCTTGAGTTCTTCAGCACTTCCTCCTTGTCCAGAAAATTCAAAAAGCGAACTATAACGTCCCGTGGGGGTGCTTTTGTTGTTGGTTTTGGCCTCAGAGCCCTGTGTTCTCTCTCCAAGATCATCTCTGGTGCAGTTTGAGTGCCTTTAATAGAACGAAACAGGTCTTGCAAACAACCCTGTAAAGCAGATGGTATTATGGATTCTGGGATCCCCTGATCCTTAAGTTATTTCTTCTGTTACGATTGTCGAGATCTTCGACTTTATCCATCAAAAAGTTAATGGTCTCTTCATGGTTATGCAATTGTTTTGTAGATTGTTGCACATCATTGCATAACATTGTCTGTACGCTTTCCAGCTTGGACACTTTTTGTTTGACCTGTGTGATATATAAGCCTCTGACCTCTTTAAGGACTTCTTTAATATCATCCTTGGATGACAGAGTTTTTAGATCTTCTCTGGTAATAAAAGAGCTAGTGTCTAGAGGAGAATTATTCACCAAGGTCTGAGGCTGTCTTCTAAGAGGACCTGATCCATTGTCAATCTGAGGCTCAGTAGCTTTAAGATATTGATTAAGGGTCGTAGATTTTAGCTGCTCTCTTACAGGGCATCCTAGATCAATCTATATTTAATATAATAAACTCTTGATGTTAGCAATGATGTAAGAGTTAAACAGCCTAAGGCAGCCTGTAGGCCCTGTTGTTAACAAATGCAGGCCGTTTTTATAAAAAAAGTGCGCAACAGGCTTTTTAAGTATGTAAGGCCGCCCTCTAAGCCCTCTGTATACTTTGTAGTTTTCCTGCTATGTGTGAAAAAGGGTGACCCACCGGAACACAACTCGTCCCCTTATAGTCAGGTAAGTATTGGTTATGATATACCAGTTCGTACATATAGAAATAATCTCACCACTGTTCTTTAGGCCAACAGATAACTATGAGCAGCGTTGCTCCGGGTGAGTTCCGGTACAGAGTTCTGCACTGAGTCTTGGTGTAGAGCTTCTATGGATTCTCCGGTCAATCAATAGATTAAGTCTGTAGCTGGTCAGCCACATTGAGGGATCAGTAGGTCCAGCAATCACTGCAGTTACCGCATGTGCACAGCACGATCCGGTCTGGGGCAATGACTTCCACTTCCTGAGTCCGCACCATCCGAGGCAAACACCAGTAGTCCCAAATCATGCAGTAGTAGTTAGAGAGACATGAGAGCTATATTTATTGCTGGGAAGCAGTTGCTATATCCCCTTAGGGAGAAAGTCAGCTACGGAGCCTAGTTAGTGTGCGGCCATTAACCTGCTTGGCCAGGCTCTGCCCCCTAGTTTTAATTTTTAAATATTTTGGATAATTTTATTTATTTTTTGCAATCTTAGAGTTTTTTATTTTTTGTAATTTTAGATTTTTTTATTGTTTTTGTAATGTAATTTTTTAAAAATTTTTTATAGTGTTAGGATTTTTTTTTAATTTGTAATTTAGGGTTTTTTATTTTTCAGTGATGTTAGGTAACTTTATAGTTTAAACTTAGTTTTTTTTATTTCACAGGTAAGTTTTTATTTATTTAAAGACAGTTATATTGTAAATTTAATTTAAAATTAGGGGGGGTGTTAGGTTTAGGGGTTAAGTGTGTTGCAATGTGGGGGGCCAGTGGTTTAGGTGTTAATAGGTTTATTTTATTAGTTGCAATGTTGGTGTGTTAAGAGGTTAATAGGTTTCTTATAGTAGTAGCGATGTGGGGGGGGCGGTGGTTAAGGGCTTTATACATTTATTATAATAGTAGCGATGTGGGGGGCAGCAGTTTAGGGGTTAATAGCTTTATATAGTGTTGGCTATGTGGGTGGGTGGCGGATTAGGGCTTAATAAGTTTAATATAGTATTTGCGATGCAGGAGGGTGGCAGTTTAGGGGTTAATATTTAGTTTATGGGTGTTAGTGTACTTTGTAACATTTTAACTATGAGTTTTGTTAAAAATGTTGTTTCGCAAAATCCATAACTACTGGTCTTAGATCGGTATGGATCACAGTGGTTTAGGCTATAACGCAAGCTATAACGCAAGCATTTTAGCCGGACCGCATAACATGTAATACGGTGCTATGGATTGTTGCGTTACAGGCTAAAATGCATGCGGTATAGTTATACCGCTGCGACTTGTAAAACGGGAGACCTGCCATTCCACATGTAATGGCCAATTTTTCAGTGGTATAGCAGTACCGCACCATCCGCAAAATGCTGTTTGTTTGTGTGATAGAATTTTATCTAATCTGACTTGCAGATTTCCCAATGATTTAATCTGGCAAAATTATCAAAGAAGATAAGTTGTCCTTCTTTGTAAAGGAGATGTGCAAAGTTTCTAACATTTTAAAGAATAGGCTTTGCAAACTAACTGATGGTGAATTTGAATACAGGTCAAAAGTATGTTTTCGTTTTACTTTTCATTAAAATATAATCAACACAATTCAAATCTTAAGGGTTTTATGATTCATGAATGGAAACAACTGAGCATGTGCACAGACAAAAAAAATCCAGATTTGTTCTATATCTGGTCATGGGTTGTTTGGAAAAATTGTCTCCTATTTCCTATAGGGAAAAAAATATATATATTTTTTAATGGGGTCAGGATTGTCAATAACAAAAGTGTAACTTACAAATCATTGGTTGACACAAGAATCAATGAATGAACAAGAATACTACTAGATCCCAAATGCAGAAAACATTTTCCAAATTTTTTTTTATTATTTACATTTTTGTGTCACATGCATTTCTGCACTTGTTTGATTTTGTTGCTGTTTTTTTTTTTTTTTTTGAGGGGAAACTCATTGTTTTATTTTAAATAAATGCAAAGAATACAACAAGAAAAAAAGTTGTGTTTATCTGAATTGGAATGCACATGTCCAGAAAATACTATATTGACATTTAAATTTATGTAGATAGTTGCTTATTTTAAGAGGTAAACTGTATCAAACTAATGAGAGAGCGGCAAAACAAATCTGTGTAAATATGTATGTGAATGACAAAGGCTATTTTTACATTTCTGCAGTGTTTGTGTTTAGCTGTAATTTCCCTCTTACTCATTTACTGTACCCACACATATTATATACCGTTTTTCTCGCCATTAAATGGACTTTCTAAAGATACCATTATTTTCATCATGTCTTATAATTTACTAAAAAAAAATAATAAAATATGAGGAAAAAATGGAAAAAAACACACTTTTTCTAACTTTGACCCCCAAAATATGTTACACATCTACAATCACCAAAAAACACACATGCTAAATAGTTTCTAAATTTTGTCCTGAGTTTAGAAATACCCAATGTTTACACGTTCTTTGCTTTTTTTGCAATTTATGGGGCAATAAATACAAGTAGCACTTTGCTATTTCCAAACCACTTTTTTTCAAAATTAGCGCTAGTTACATTGGAACCCTGATATCTGTCAGGAATACCTGAATATCAGTTGACATGTATATATTTTTTTTTAGAAGACAACCCAAAGTATTGATCTAGGCCCATTTTGGTATATTTCATGCCACCATTTCACCGCCAAATGCGATAAAAAAAAAAAAAGTTCACTTTTTCACAAAATTTGTCACAAACTTTAGGTTTCCCACTGAAATTATTTACAAACAGCTTCTGCAATTATGGCACAAATGGTTGTAAATGCTTCTCTGGGATCCCCTTTTTTCAGAAATAGACTTATATGGCTTTGGGGTTGCTTTTTGGTAATTAGAAGGCCGCTAAATGCCGCTGCGCAACACACGTGTTTTATGCCCAGGAGTGAAGGGGTTAATTAGGGAGCTTGTAGGGAGCTTGTAGGGTTAATTTTAGCTTTAGTGTAGTGTAGTAGACAACCCCAAGTATTGATCTAGGCCCATTTTGGTATATTTTATGCCACCATTTCACCGCCAAATGCGAGCAAATAAAAAAAAAACTTTACATTTTTCACAATTTTAGGTTTCTCACTGAAATTATTTACAAACAGCTTGTGCTATTATGGCAGAAATTGTTGTAACAGCTTCTCTGGGATCCCCTTTGTTCAGAAATAGCAGCCTTATATGGCTTTGGCGTTGCTTTTTGGTAATTAGAAGGCCGCTAAATGCTGCTGCGCACCACACGTTAATTATGCCCAGCAGTGAAGGGGTTAAATTAGATAGCTTGTAGGGAGCTTGCAAGGTTAATTTTAGAGATCAGCCTCCCACCTGACACATCCCACCCCCTGATCCCTCCCAAACAGCTCTCTTCCTTCCCCCACCCCACAATTGTTCCCGCCATCTTAAGTACTGGCAGAAAGTCTGCCAGTACTAAATAAAAGAGTTTTGTTTTGTTTTTTAAATAAAAATAATAAAATATTTTAGCTGTGATGGACCCCTGCCTTAGCCCCAACCTCCCTGATTCCCCCTCCAGCTCTCTAACCCTCTCCCCTACCTAATTACCGCCATCTTGGGTACTGGCAGCTGTCTGCCAGTACCCAGTTTGGCCCCAAAAACCCCCCAAAAAGTATTTTTATTTTATTTTTTACTTAAAAACTATTTCTGTAGTGTAGCAGCCCCCCACAATACCCCCACCACCTCCCCCTCCCAGATCCTTTTATATTTAAAAAAAAAAAATCCCTTTTTTTTCCATTTCTGCCCTCATTCATTGGTGTCAGTGTGGCTAATGGGTGCACGTGCACCCCGTGCACGCGCACATGCACGCTCACGTGCACACTCACCCCTCGTGCACATGCACGCGCATCGCGCACACACCCTCACACCCGGCGGACACTGGCACCATCGCTACCGGTGCAGAGAGGGCCACAGAGTGGCTCTCTCTGCATCGGAGGCTTGTAAAGTGGTATTGCAGGATGCCTCCATATCGAGGCATCACTGCAATACCCTCAGAGGTGCTGGAAGCATTTGTGATCGCTTCCAGCACTCTGTTAGACAACTGACGTACCAGGTACGTCCATTGTCATTAACTGTTAGTTTTTGCATGACGTACCTGGTACGTCAGTTGTCATTAAGGGGTTAAGAATATTCTTATGCTTGCAAGGCTTTATCGTTATAATACTTTTTTTTACATTGTATGCTGAGGGGCCCATTTATCAAGCTCTGGCTGGACCTTGAGGGCCCGTGTTTCTGCTCTATAACCCTGTCCGCCTGCTCTGAGCAGGCGGACACACATCACCGAAAATCTACCCGATTGAGTACGATCAGGTTTATTGACACCCCCTGCTGGCAGCCGATTGGCCGCGAATCTGCAGGGGGCGGTGCTGCACAAGCAGCTCACAAGAGCTGCTCGTGCAATGCTGAATATGGAGAGCGTATTGCTCTCTGCAATTAGAGAGGTCCGCCAGACCTTTGATAAATATCCCCCTATGTCTGAATCATAAAAATGTAATTTTGACTTCAGTCAATGCAGAAAAGGGGCAATATTGTGTTAGCCAGTGTATTCATAGAAAATAAAAAGCCTTTTGTAAGAAAAAAACAAAAGCAATGTACAGGTGATTCCTAATAGTGTAATGGAATGTAGATGGCACACGTCCTATAGGATTCTTTCTGACTTATCAAGATCTCTGATGGTAAAGGAGAAAGGCTTGATATATATATTTACTCAGTAATAAGAGTGCAGTATACTCCATAGAATCTGTATGTTCAGTCCGTCTGAGAAAAGGAGCCCCTCGATTGGTGAAGTAAAGCCAAGCTGAGAAAAAAGGAATACTCCATTGATAAAGTGGTAAAGTGCTCTATATAAAAAGCGAGTAGTAACTTACTCCATTAGAAATCGGGCCTCCTTTTCTCAGATGGGCTTAAAATACAGATTCTATGGAGTGAGTATACTGCACTCGTATTACTGAGTATATATATATATATATATACAGTACATCAAGCCTTTCTCCATTACCATCAGAGATCTTCATAAGTCAGATAGAACCCTATAGGACCTGTGTCATCTACATTCCATTACACTATTTCCACTATACAGGTATACCCAGCTCATACAGCGGGTTAGGGACCGGAGCCCCGCTGTAAAGTGAAAACCGCCTTAAAGTGAAACAAGGCAGTTTTAGCTTTTTATTCACTTGCCAGTGTGTTTAAAGACTTTAAAAAATGTTTGAACTAATATATATTAGGGGTGCATTAGTGCTACGTTTAGTTTAAAACTAGCACAGCACAGTATTCAATTTGGATTCAATAAATTCTGTACCTGTAAAATAGTGACAATTACTGTAGTAAAATTTGCCAGACTATAGCACTGAGACACAGATTGCACTGTAATGCTGTAAACAGAGTGAACTAAACATAACAAAATGGTGCCAGTCACTTTCTCGCAATCTCACAATGATTACAGCACTGTTTCAAAATCCTTGGAGGCTGAACTTCAGCTCCACAGAGCGCTGTATTAGTGAATCGCTGTAAAGTGAAGCGCTGTAAAGTGAGGTATACCTGTATAAGGAGAGTATTTGTTATTTTGTCATTTGCATACAGATTTTTTGTATTAACATCTTACATTATCTGTGCATTTTTTGTTCTATATGGATGCCTAATAGTGGAAATAATTGCAAGCTTTCAGGACTCTGAGGTCCCTTTGTCAGACATTCTTATTTACAAATGAAGCTCATTCATATTTATATACAGTTTACAGGGTAAGGCAGTAAGGTATATGTCCTCATATTAGGCATTCATTCTGCTTTAAAAGAAAACTACACACAAGAGAATGGGGTGTAAAGGCTGCAGCCATTTTTTTATTAAAATTGCTTAATAAATAATTCTATAACAAATAAACTATGTCATATAACTTATGAAACATAATAAACCAGAAGGTACTTGCCACAAGAGATGTAACTTCCACCAGTTTACATGCCAGGTACATTTCCAAATCTCTTCCGCCCCTTTATGGAGGTACCAATTCAGCCATAACTGACAGTAACTAAACAAAAAAAAAACTCCACAGCTGCGAAATAGATAAAACAAACAAAAGGGGAGGGTGGGGAGTTCAACTTGCAGTTGCAGATGAGCAACAGGGAGAGGACTTTCGATATCCTATAAATATTCCTCTTTTACTTATCCCACCCACTCCATTGCCACAAAGAACCCTTTCTTCGATCCCCCTCATCTGTGGTGGTATTGCATTTAAAAATAACAAATGTAAAATATAAACATTTGCTGCAAAGTAGCTGTAAGGTCAAAGCCTTGGGAAAGGATTCAAAGGGATGTGTGAAGTGTTTGTGAACCCTGGCCATGATTACATAGTTATGCAAAACAAAGTGGTTAACACACAGATAACATTTTATTTTGTGTTTGGCCTTGCACGAAAAAAAAAAATGATTATTGTGTATTAAAAGTTATTGGTTAAAATGCATTTTAGCCAAAGGCTTTTGATGCACTGGATACTTTAAATAACACACTATACTTTCAATGGTAATGTGGGCTCAATTTAAGAAGCTTCAGTGTGCCTGCAGCCAAGAGTTAAAGGGACAACATTAATAGGGAAATTGTTGTTACCTCTTTGTGTCCTAATCCTATGAATTCTTTGGAGAGATCCTTACATTCTCTGGATGTTTTAAGATTTTTGAAATATTATGTTGAAGCTACTAAAGATTTCAGGAAGACTTGTAGTCTATTTGTTGTATTTTATGGTCTTAGGATAGGTCAGAAGGCTTCTGCTATTTCCTTGGCATCTTGGTTAAAGCTTTTGATTCATCAGGCTAATTTGGAGTCGGGTCAGGCCCCGCCTCAGAGAATCACAGCTCATTCTACTAGGTCATTTTAAGAATGAAGCTTCAGTTGATCAGCAGCAACTTGGTCTTCTTTGCATACATTTACTAAATTCTACCGTTTTGATGTATTTGCCTTTTCGGAAGCAGTTTTTGGTAGAAAAGTTCTTCAGGCAGCTGTTTCAGTTTGATTCCTCTGCTTATGGTAAGTTTTTTTCTTTTCAATTATGAAAAAAACTTTTTTTTTTTGGATGTCGATTTAATTTTTTCAGCGGAAAATGGCTGTTTTTATTTTTATCCCTCCCTCTCTAGTGACTCTTCTGTGGAGTACCACATCTTGGGTATTACTATCCCATACGTCACTAGCTTATGGACTCTTGCAAATTACATGAAAGAAAACATAATTTATGTAAGAACTTACCTGATAAATTCAATTCTTTCATATTGGCAAGAGTCCATGAGACCCACCCTTTTTATGGTGGTTATGTTTTTTTTGTATAAAGCACAATTATATTTCCAGTTCCTTTTTTTATGCTTTTTACTCATTTTTCTATCACCCCACTACTTGGCTATTCATTAAACTGAATTGTGGGTGTGGTGAGGGGTGTATTTATAGGCATTTTGAGGTTTGGGAAACATTGCCCCTCCTGGTAGGATTGTATATTCCATACGTCACTAGCTCATGGAATCTTGCCAATATGAAAGAAATTAATTCATCAGGTAAGTTCTTACAAAAATTATGTTTTTATTTAATTTTAGATTTTGTTATTTTTTGTAATGTTAGTTTTTTTTGTAGTGTTAGGATTTTTTAATTTTGAAATTTTCATTTTTTATTTTTGGTATATTTTCTTTTCTTTAAATATTAATGTTAGGTTTATTTATAGTTTAAGCTTAGGTTTTATTTATTTCACAGGTAAGTTTTATTTATTTTAAGGTAGTTATATTTCAGTTTAATTTAAATTTAGCGGGTATTAGGTTTAGGGGTTAATAGTTCAATTTAGGTAGTCGTGATTTGGGTGTTTGGCAGTTTTGGGGTTTATAGCTTTAGTTTAGTAGTAGCAATGTGGGGGGCCAGTGGTTTCAGGGTTAATAGGTTTATTTAGGGAATTGTGATGCGAGTGTTTGGCGTTTTAGAGGTTAATGGTATAGTTTAGTATTTGCAAAGGGTTAATAGTTTTATTAAAGTGTTGGAGATGATGGGGGGCGACGGATTAGGGGTCAATATCTTTATTTTGTGTTGGCAATGTCGGGGGACTGCGTATTAGGGGCATTTAGACTAGGGGTTTATCTTAGGGTGTTAGGTTTATACATATCCATCTTATTTCCATAGACATTGGGCTATATCAATCGCCATTCCACAATCACAGGTGTTAGTTTTTTCTAACACTTTTTCTATGGGGAAATACGTGCATGAGCACGTTAAGTCAGGACTTGGCTTTTGTGCAGTATGGAGCTTAACGCACCATACCGCACAACACAAGAAGGTGTTTTTGTAACTTGTAATGGCAGCCCTATGGAAAGTGCGGTACTGGTACATTTTTAGCGTTATTTACTCCCCGGGTTTAGCGCACAACTTGTAATCTTGCTCATATACTATGGAGTTTTATGCTTAGTTGATATATTTTTCTTCAGGATTTTAAATAATATCATATTTATGAAAATTATACATTCTTTATTACATTTATATATGATATTATAGAATGTAATCTATTTAATTTTCTTGAAAATGTAGTTGCATTAAAAGAATTGTGTTTCATGAACAAGGTTCTCTCTATGTAAAATAATACAAAATTCCATTTTGAGAAGTTATAAAAACATGTCATACGAGTAATTATTAATTCAGTATTTTAATATTTAATTTTATTACAATGACATATAAGAAAGTATAAGTACAGACATGATTGCTTTATATGACTTTTCATTAGATATTGTTAATTTATGTAGACATATTTTTGTTATTAATGGAGCTTTTATTAAATTTAACTTTTACCTAGTAGAGGAAGCCAAAAAATTTGAGTGCAATTTAAAATCTCATACAATAGGCCAGAAGTTGTTGATGATTTCTGTGTTAACTGTCCAAACTTAGCTTTCACTTCAAGAATTATCATCCCCAAAAAAATGACAGTCTTGCAAATACCCAGATGGAGGAATATTTTTCTGCCAGCTAAAAATGATTAACACCAGCAATGTAAACTCGACCTATCTCTTTAAATTCCCATGGAATTGGGCTACATTTATCAGCTGCAGCTTTGGAGCCCTTGCAGTGCAGAGGTGGAGTTAAATTACTCATGACTTGTTTTTCCAGGATGATTGACAAGCCCAGCTCTCATGTGATTGGTTTGTGTTAGAGCATGGGGCAGGGCTGCACAAGAGATTGTTTGTGCAATTATAAATGTGGGCAGTAGGAACCTTGTCCACCTGGTAAATGTAAACCATTGTGTATTTTCTATGTTTAATTTAAATATTGTGTTCCACACTAGTCTTTAAAGTAATGGTACAGCAAGGAATTCAACTTTTCATATTATAAAACCATGTAATTATTTCATTATTAAAACTAATCGCATATTCTCATGTGCGCTAACCTGACATGAAAATATGAATATTTCACATTCAAATGTTCTTCACATACAAGAATATGTTCTACTTATTCATAAATACATATTTCTATATTTTTCTGATGGTATTTTGGTATAATATAGATCTATACCTATATATATATATATACATACACACAAACACACATGATTATATATAGGTATAGATATATACAGATATATATGTAGGAATATCTGTTTATAAATACATAGAACATATTCTTCTATGTGCAGAACATTGGAATATTAAATATTTACAGTAAATACACAGTTTAACACTTTACTAAGTATGATTATTGCATAAATATGCTTTTACATGTTTTCATCTAAGGGACACTGAACCCAAATTTTTTCTTTCATGATTCAGATAGAGCATGACATTTTAAGCAACTTTCTAATTTAATCCTATTATCACATTTTCTTCATTCTCTTGGTATCTTTATTTGAAATGCAAGAATGTAAGTTTAGATGCCGGCCAATTTTTGGTGAACAACCTGGGTTGTTCTTGCTGATTGGTGGATAAATTCATCCACCAATAAAAAAGTGCTGCCCAGAGTGCTAAACTAATAAGAAAGCTTAGATGCCTTCTTTTTCAAATAAAGATAGCAAGAGAACGAAGAAAATTTGATAAGAGGAGTAAATTAGAAAGTTGCTTAAAATTGCATGCTCTTTCTGAATCGCGAAAGAAAACATTTGGGTTCAGTGTCCCTTTAACTGCAAAGGGCTCCAATTTACTTCTTTATATGTCTATGTATGTGTACATTTGCATTTACGTGTTTATATTTGTATATATGTTTGTTGATACATACATACACATATAAATACATACACACACACACACACATATATATATATATATATATATATATATATATATACATATACATTTTTAGAGATGTATATGTGTATAGTGTATCTTAAAGCCTTTTGGCTGCTTTTTTGTTCTGACACCTGAAATCTCATATCTGAGCATTTATAACTTTTGTGTGCAATATTTTTTTTTAAATTATTTTTATTAGGTGGTGTTATTTTGAGTGTGTCTTTCTTCTAACGTATTTTTGATGTGTTTTGTGAGATAAATTAGTTATGTGAAACCAGAGGGGTAATCATTCTAGCATAAATCGTGACTGCGCGTGACAAGAACTTTTTGCTTGTGCACAAATGTTAGAACTCCACTCATAATCTGGCCCATTAATTATTATTATTATTATTAAGTTAAAATCTTTTTTAACATGAAAAGTGAAATTTCGAACTTTACCATAACTTTCACAACCCTTTATGCCCACAATAATCCTTTAGTCTATCTTGTCATTTTACAATATTTTCTGTCTAATATATTTCTCTTTCTGATATTATATAGTTACCAACAGTAATATTTAGAATCATTAATAACTGAACATATCTAACTAATGATTGATAAATGCACCAAAGTTCTTTACTGTGAAAGAAAAGCAAACAGCTAAACTCACTTTTGCTATATCATTTAATTAGAGTGAATTCAATTCACTTAAGTAATTTGTGCTTTTATAAAGATCTTGGCTCCAAGCATCTGTGACCAATCTTTGAACTCTTAGCCACTTGACATTTTTTTTTTTATTTGCCAATTACCAGTTACAGGTTAGATATTATTTCACCATTTCTTTTTTCCAACTGTAATCTTGAATAGGAAGCTGGAACTGATTTTTTTTAAAGGAAATCAGCAAAAAAAGGTTGAAAGTGTACTATGTATCAATAAATAGATGGATAGATAACGTCAGACATATCATGGGGAAAAAAATGTATATTGTTGTGTGCAAGATTAGTTCCTGGGGTCATTTGCTTCTGTGGCTTGTTCAAAACATTGTTGGATAATTTACAGAAATTTGTAAACCCCTCATTTCCTATGAGGAACATCTTCAGGGCAGCACAGGAACAGCTGAACACCAGCATAAAACTTAAAGTTTCAAACAACCTTATAACAAATTTTTAAAACTCAAACAATAAAATATATGTTTGATTCGGTATCTTTCTTGCAATCAGATCAGTTGTTATATATTAAAGAAGTCATCAGAGCAAGGCATTGAGTGGAAGGTTGGGTGGGTGGGTGTTAGGTTGGTTGATTGGGTGGGTGGTTGATTTGGTGGGTGGGAGGTTGGTTAATTAGGTGGGTGGGAAGTTGGTTGATTGTGCGAGTGGGAGGTTGGTTGATTGGGTTTGGGTGGTTGAGTGATTGAGTGGGTGGATGATTGACTGAGTGAGTGGGTGCTGAGTGTATGTATGTAATTCAGGTGAGTGTGCACTGAATTGCTGGAAGATTAGTTACTAGTGAATGGTGGTCTGATAAATAATCAGAATGTTTTATACATTTTGTATGAGGGGACATAGTTGGAAGGGCTTCTAGCTACAACGTTGAGAATATGGGGCCTATTTATCAAGCCATCAACTGTGCTGCATTCGCCGGCACCAATACGCTCGCCTAAGATCGCCTAACTTTGCTGCCGCGGACCTGAATACGCTCTCCAAAGTTACCAAAAAAGCTGTCAAAAAGCATTGCACCAAGTACGGGGCAATGAACAGTGAACTGTTGTTAACTAACAGTCATCGATCTCGCTGCTCTTTGGCTTTTCCCCAGCTTTATTTGTATACTGTCACTAAACACCCACATTATACTAAAATGTTTAACCCCTATACCACCTCTCCCGGACCCCGCCGCAACTAAATAAACTTATTAACCCCTATCCCGCTGCTCCCGGAGCCCATTGCAACTAAATAAATGTATTAACCCCTAAACCGCCAGTCCCCCACATCGCCATAAACTAAATTAATCTATTAACCCCTAAACCTAACAACCCGCTAAAATTACATTAAACTATATTAAACTATTAATTAATCTACCCTAACTATTATAATAAAAATACATTAAACTATATTAAATTAATTATTAATCCAACCTAACTTTTATACTAAAATTACATAAAACTACAAATTAAATTAAATATATTATATATTTAAACACCTAACCCTACTCAAATAATTTAAATCTACACTACAAAATTACAAAAGTTACAAAAAACTAAGTTACAAAAAATAAACACTAAAAATAAAAAAGAAATTATCAAAACTTTAAACTAATTACACCTAATCTACGGGCCTTATGAAAATAAAAAAAGCCCCCCCCCCAAATAAAAAAATCCCTAGCCTACAATAAACTACAAATAGCCTTTAAAAGGGCCTTTTGCGGGGCATTGCTCCAAAGTAATCAGCTCTTTTACCTGTAAAAAAAAATACAAATACCCCCCCAACAGTAAAACCCACCACCCACACAACCAACCCCCCTGAAAAGGGCATTTGGATGGGCATTGCCCTTAAAAGGGCATTTAGCTGTTTTGCAGCCCAAAACCCTAATCTAAAAATAAAAATCCTAACACTAACCCCTGAAGATCAACTTACAGATTTGAAGATCCAACATCCATCCTCCAAAAAGCCGGGAGAAGTCTTAATCGAAGCGGCAAGAAGTCCTCCAAGAAGCCGGCCTAAGTCTTCATCCAAGCCCGCAGAAGTCTTCACCCAGACGGCATCTTCTATCTTTATCCATCCGGCGCGGAGCGGGTCCATCTTCAAGACATCCGACATGGAGCATCCTCTTCTTCCGACGGACTAAAGATGAATGAAGGTTCCTTTAAATGACGTCATCCAAGATGGCGTCCCTTAGATTCCGATTGGCTGATAGAATTCTATCAGCCAATCGGAATTAAGGTAGAAAAAATCCTATTGGCTGTTGCAATCAGCTAATAGGATTGAGCTTGCATTCTATTGGCTATTCCAATCAGCCAATAGAATGAAAGCTCAATCCTATTGGCTGATTGGAGCCGCCAATAGGATTGAATTTCAATCCTATTGGCTGATTGCAACAGCCAATAGGATTTTTTCAACCTTAATTCCAATTGGCTGATAGAATTCTATCAGCCAATCGGAATCTAAGGGACGCCATCTTGGATGACATCATTTAAATGAACCTTCATTCATCTTTAGTCCGTCGGAAGAAGAGGATGCTCCGCGACGGATGTCTTGAAGATGGACCCACTCAGCGCCGGATGGATGAAGATAGAAGATGCCGTCTGGGTGAAGACTTCTGCGGGCTTGGATGAAGACTTCAGCCGGCATCTTGGAGGACTTCTTGCTGCTTCTATAAAGACTTTTCACGGCTTCTTGGAGGATGGATGTAGGATCTTCAAAACTGTAAGTCGATCTTCAGGGATTATTGTAAGGATTTTTTAAGGGTTTATTGGGTGGGTTTTATTTTTAGATTAGGGTTTTGGGCTGCTAAATGCTGCTAAAGGCTCTTTTAAGGGCAATCCCATCCAAATGCCCTTTTCAGGGCAATGGGGAGCTTAGTTTTTTTTAGTGAGGGTTTTATTTGGGGGTTGGTTGTGTGGGTAGTGGGCTTTACTGTTGGGGGGGTATTTGTATTATTTTTTACAGGTAAAAGAGCTGATTACTTTGGGCCAATGCCCCGCAAAAGGCCCTTTTAAGGGCTATTTGTAGTTTATTGTAGGCTAGGGTTTTTTTATTTTGGGAGGGCTTTTTTATTTTCATAGGGCCCTTAGATTAGGTGTAATTAGTTTAAAGCTTTGATAATTTCTTTTTTCTTTTTTGTAACTTAGTGTTTATTTTTTTGTGTAACTTAGTGTTTCTTATTTTTTGTAACTTAGTTTTTTGTAACTTTGCAATTTTGTAGTGTAGATTTAAATTATTTGAGTAGGGTTAGGTGTTTAAATATATAATATATTTAATTTAATTTGTAGTTTTATGAAATTTTAGTATAAAAGTTAGGTTAGATTAATTTTTATTTTAATATAGTTTAATGTAATTTTAGTTTAAAAGATAGGTTGGATTAATCATTAATTTAATGTAGTTTAATGTATTTTTATTATAATAGGGTAGGTTAATTAATAGTTTAATGTAATTTTATTATAATAGTTAGGGTAGATTAATTAATAGTTTAATATAGTTTAATGTAATTTTATTATAAAAGTTAGGGTAGATTAATTATTAGTTTAATATAGTTTAATTTAAAACTAAAGATAAGTTTAAATTTATTATAAGATAGGGATGAGTTAATATTAAGTTAGCGAGTTGTTAGGTTAAGGGGTTAATAGGTTAATTTAGTTTATGGCGATGTGCGGGCTGGCGGTTTAGTGGTTAATAGGTTTAGTAAGTGGTACTGATATGGGAGGTCAGGGGTTTAGGGGTTAATAACTTTATTTAGTTGCGGTGGGCTCCGGGAGTGGCGGGATAGGGATTAATACTTTTATGTAGGTGGCGGCGGTGTCGGGGCGGCAGATTAGGGGTTAATAAGTATAATGTAGTTGGCGGCGGTGTAGGGGGCTGCAGATTAGGGGTTATTAAGTATAATGTAGGTTGCGGCGGTGTCGGGGGCGGCAGATTAGAGGTGTTTAGACTCGGGGTACATATTAGGGTGTTAGGTGTAAACGCAACTTTTATTCTCCCATGGGAATCAATGGGATATCGGGCAGCAGCGAACATAAGCTTTCGCTGCTTTCAGACTCCCATTGATTCCTATGGCGTCCGCCGCCTCCAGGGCAGCAGATTGAAAACCAGGTACACTGGGCCGGAATAGTGGCGAGCGTACCTGGTAGTTATTTGATAACTAACAAAAGTAGTCAGAGAGTGCCGAATTTGCATTCGGAACATCTGTAGTGACATAACAATTGATCTGTCTCGGACTGAGACCGGCGGATCGTATGTTATGTCACAAAATTATACTTTTGCCGGTCTGTAGGCTTTGATAAATAAGGGGAATCAGGCTTGCCACAATTACGCTGCGGAATTCCAGCGTATTTGCGTTTGACGGCTTGATAAATAGGCCCCCATGGGTGAGGGTGGATACTGAGGTCATATAAGTAAAGAGGACAGTGGAAGTACTGGAAAATAAAAAGTACAAAAAATAAAAGGAATACGTTTCCAAGGTTTTATTTATACCCACAGTTTGCAGTTAAGATGAGAGGGATCGGATGTCCATGGGAAATATGGATAATGAATGGAGAAAATGAAGTAGTGGAAAATAGTAGAAACAAAATAAAAGGCATACATTTCCCAATATTTATTTGTATATGCAGCTTCTAATTCCCAAGAGATTGATATGATGTGCTGAGAGGCTGATAGTTAATAAATGTTAGTAAATGTCAGTCTCTAGCTTGTAATTCAGGTGAGAATGGTGGTCTGTGGAACACAGTTTAAGGAACATAAAACCCAAAACATTTCTTTCATGATTCAGATAGAGCATGCAGTTTTAAACAATTTTCAAACTTTTTTTTATGATCACATTTTCTTTGTCTTGGTATCCTTTTATTGAAAAGTAGGTATGGTAGGCTTAGGAGAGTGCATGTAACTGCAGCAGTTTGCAAGAATATTATCCATTTGCAACAGCACTAGATGGCAGAATTATTTCCTGTCATGTAGTGTTCCAGACACCAACCTAGGTATCTCTTAAACAAGACAAATTTGATAAAGTAAATTGGAAAATTGGCAGTTTTATATCCCTTTAACCCCTTAATGACCACAGCACTTTTCCATTTTCTGTCCGTTTGGGACCAAGGCTATTTTTACATTTCTGCGGTGTTTGTGTTTAGCTGTAATTTTCCTCTTACTCATTTACTGTACCCACACATATTATATACCGTTTTTCTCGCCATTAAATGGACTTTCTAAAGATACCATTATTTTCATCATATCTTATAATTTACTATAAAAAAAATTATAAAATATGAGGAACAACTACCAAAAAACACCCGTGCTAAATAGTTTCTAAATTTTGTCCTGAGTTTAGAAATAGCCAATGTTTACATGTTCTTTGCTTTTTTTGTAAGTTATAGGGCCATAAATACAAGTAGCACTTTGCTATTTCCAAACCATTATTTTTCAAAATTAGCGCTAGTTACATTAGAACACTAATATCTTTCAGGAATCCCTGAATATCCATTGACATGTATATATATTTTTTTTAGTAGACATCCCAAAGTATTCATCTAGGCCCATTTTGGTATATTTCATGCCACCATTTCACCGCCAAATGCGATTAAATACAAAAAATCGTTCACTTTTTTACTAATTTTTTCACAAACTTTTGGTTTCTCACTGAAATTATTTACAAACAGCTTGTGTAATTATGGCTTAAATGGTTGTAAATGCTTCTCTGGGATCCCCTTTGTTCAGAAATAGCAGACATATATGGCTTTGGCGTTGCTTTTTAGTAATTAGAAAGCTGCTAAATGCCACTGCGCACTACACGTGTATTATGCCCAGCAGTGAAGGGGTTAATTATGGAGCATGTAGGGAGCTTTTAGTGATAATTTTAGCTTTAGTGTAGTGTAGTAGACAACCCCAAGTATTGATCTAGGCACATTTTGGTATATTTCATGCCACCATTTCACCGCCAAATGCGATCAAATTAAAAAAAACGTTAAATTTTTCACAATTTTAGGTTTCTCACTGAAATTATTTACAAACAGCTTATGCAATTATGGCACAAATGGTTGTAAATGCTTCTCTGGGATCCCCTTTGTTCAGAAATAGCAGACATATATGGCATTGGCGCTGCTTTTTGGTAATTAGAAGGCCGCCAAATGCCGCTGCATTTCACACGTGTATTATGGCTAGCAGTGAAGGGGTTAATTATGTAGCTTGTAGGGAGCTTGCAGGGTTAATTTTAGCTTTAGTGTAAAGCTCAGCCTCCCACCTGAAACATGAGACCCCCTGATCCCTCCCAAACAGCTCTCTTCCCTCCCCCACCCCACAATTGTCCCCGCCATCTTAAGTACTGACAGAAACTCTGCCAGTACTAAAATAAAAGCTATATTTGGGCTTTTTTGTGTGTTTTTTTTAGCATATTTACATATGCTGCTGTGTAGGATCCCCCTTAGCTCCCAGCCTCACTGATCCCCCACCAAACAGCTCTCTAACCCTCCCCCTCTGCCTTAATGGGCGCCATCTTGGGTACTGGCAGCTGTCTGCCAGTACCCAGTTTAGTAAAAAAAATGTGCCTTTTTATTAAAAAAAATGCCCTTTTCTGTAGTGTAGCTTCCCCCCCCCCAAGATCAACCCCCCACCCCTTCCAGGTCCCTTAGCTGTTTATTTACAGCTTTTAAAACTTTTTTTTTTTAACTTTTCCCAGTTTATTTTTCTGTAGTGCAGCGGTTCCCTCCCACTCCCGCCCCGTGCACGCGCCCGCCCGCCGCCCCCCATGCACGCGCGCGCTCCCATGCGCGCTCCTGCCCCCCCCCGCTCCCGATTCCGCCCCCCTCCACTCCATTCGGCACATCGATGGCCGCCCACCCGCCTCCCAGACTTGCTCCCACTCACCAACGTTACCGGCCACCGATGTCCGGTGCAGAGAGGGCCACAGAGTGGCTCTCTCTGCATCGGATGGCCAAGGGGGGTTATTGCAGGATGCCTCGATATCGAGGCATCACTGCAATAACCGGAAAGCAGCTGGAAGCGTGCAGGATCGCTTCCAGCTGCTTTCCAGACCAAGGACGTACGCCACACGTCCTCGGTCATTAACTGAATTTTTTTGAGGACGTGTGGCGTACGTCCTTGGTCATTAAGGGGTTAACAAATAATCCAGAGAGAAAGACATAACTATAACTACATGAGGAGTGACAAGTACAAAGATGCACAAAAATAATTTGATATAAACAAAAGTGATAAGTTGATTACTATGGAACAGTTAGTTGAACTGATTTTGAATATACAAACAAGAGTAAAACAAGGAATCATCACTTCCTAAACTCTCCAAAACAAAACATCTGTCATAGTGCATTCCACATTAATTTGTGTAAACATTAGCCTAGGGGTTATTAAACCTGTCCTCATGCCTCCCTAACAGCCCAGATTTTCAGGATTGCTGTAGGTGAGACCAGGATAATAATATTTACTAATCAGCTGAATATTTCACCTGTGCTCCAGTTCAGACATCCTGAAAATCTGGCCTGAGAATTCATTTACACTCTCAAGATTCCATACAGCAACTGCATCCAGCTACAGATAAATCAGGAATAGAGAACCAATGTGCATAAAAACATATTTTTTCTTTACTGCCTCATAGTAAAATGAAGTACATACAATGCAAAGTAGATCAGACGTGTTTTGTAAAGTGCCTACATAATTTTTTTCAATGTCCGCACACAAAAATGCTCATTTATAAAGGGGTGCACCCTTCCACCTATGTATAATGGACCAGTGATCATTTACGTTATACTATAATTCAATGTATGTGAGCAAACGTTTTATTAAAGGGAATATTTTCAATTTGAAACAACAAATCTTAACATTTACAAAGCACTAATCAATTATTAGAAAATAACTTATATAAAGAGCTGATATATTACTCACAAAATAAATAGCCACAGAGAACATATAATTATGACATTAAACGGACCGCTTAACATCCCATTCTGAATTAAGTCCCATTGGCATTCTGGTCTTCATTTGGAATAGCCAGAATACTTCACGTTAGCTCAATATTTCAATGTTGTGTCATCTACCACCTCACATGCTGATAGGAGCTTGATATCGGCTGATGGGAGTCTGCCGGACGACTCTGAGGATCTGTTTTGTTTTTTTGCACTCATGATAATATTTTATTACATCTGAGTTGCCACTTTGGATTTTGAAGTTTAAGGTGTACAATTTGTATGTTAAATAATACACAATGAGGCACCTCCTTTTCGTGGAAAGAAAAGCTTCGTAATGCAGCCCCATTAATGTCTATGGGGAAAACAAAATAACGTTTAAACCTAACACCCTAACATAAATCCGAGTCTAAACACCCCTAATCTGCCCCCCACCGACATCACTGGCACCTGCATAACACCCCAACATTGCCCACACTATAATACATCTATTAACCCCTATTCCACTGCTCCCCGACATTGCCACAACTAAATAAAGCAATTACCCCTAAACCTCTGGCCTCCCACATCGCAACAACCTAAATTAAACTATATCAACCCCTAAACTTAACCCTAACCCTAACGTAACCCTAAACCGAACCGTAACCCTAACCCTAACACCCCCTAACTTTAACATAATTAAAATAGAACTAAATTAAAGTTACAATTATTAACTAAATAATTCCTATTTTAAACTAAATACTTACCTGGGAAATAAAACCTAAGCTAGCTACAATATAAGTAATAGTTATATTGTAGCTAGTTTAGGTTTTATTTTTATTTCATGGGTAAGTTTGTATTTATTTTAACTAGGTAGACTAGTTAGTAAATAGTTATTAACTATTTAATAACTACCTAGTTAAAATAAATAAAACGTATCTGTGAAATAAAACCTAATCTACCTTACACTAAAACCTAACATTACAGAAAATAAAAAACACTAAAATTACAAAAAATAAAGAAACCTATTATAACAAAAAATAACAAACGAAATAATACAAAACAATAAAAAATATTCATATTCTAATACCCTTTTTTTTTAAAAAACACCCAAAAAAAACTAAAAAAAACTAATCTATAATAAACTACCAACTGCCTTTTGTAGGGCATTGCCCTAAAGACAATAGCTCTTTTTCTACAAAAGAAAAACAAACACCCCCAACAGTATACAAACCCCCCACCCCAAACACACAAAATAAAAATAAAGTAAAACCTAATCTACCCATTGCCCTGAAAAGGGCATTTTGTAGGGCATTGCCCTAAGTTAAACAGCTCTTTTACCTAAAAAAAATACAAAGACCCACTAACATTACAACCCCCCCCCAAACCCACAAAATAAAAAAGCAGCTCTCATTCTATTGGATGATTAATCATCCAATAGAATGAGATATGCTAAAATACTATTGGCTGATTTGAACAGCCAATAAGATTTTAGCAGCTCTTATTCTATTGGATGATTAATCGTGTCTTCAGGATGGACCTGCTCTGTGCCGTCGGGATCAAGATAGAAGATGCTGCCTGGATGAATATAGAAGAGGTCGTCTGGATGAAGACTTTTTGCCGCCTGGATGAGTACTTCGCCGCCTGGATGAAGATAGAAGAGGCCGTCTGGATGAAGACTTCTCGCGCCTGGATGAAGATCGTTCAAGCAGGACTTAAAAAACTGTAAGTGGATCTTCGGAGGTTAGTGATAGGTTTTTTTAAGGTTTTTTTTTTGGGTGGGATTTTTTTTTAGTTGAGGGCTTGGACAGCAAAAGAGCTAAATGCCCTTTTAAGGGCAATGCCCATACAAATGCCCTTTTTAGAGCAATGGGTAGCTTAGGTTTTTTTATTTTAGAGTTTGTTTTTTTATTTTGGGGTTCTGGTTGGGTGGTGGGTTTTACTGTTGGTGGGGGGTTGTATTTTTTTTTCCAGGTAATATTGCTGATATCTTTGGGGCAATGCTCCACAAAAGGCCCTTTTAAGGGCTATTGGTAGTTTATTGTAGGCTAGGTTTTTTTTTATTTTGGGTGGGCTTTTTTTATTTTGATAGGGCTATTAGATTAGGTGTAATCCTTTTTTTATTTTGGATAATTTTGTTTGTTATTTTTCATAATTTAGTGTTTGTTATTTTTTTGTATTTCAGTATTTTTTTTTGTAATTAGATACTATGTGTTAGGATTTTTTTAATGTGTAGTTTAGTTTAATTTAATTGGTAGTTAGTTTAATATTAGTTTAATAGCTATATTAGGTTAATTGTTAGGGGGGGGCGTTAGGTTTAGGGGTTACTAGTTTAATTTAGTTTATTGCAATGTGGGAGCTTTCGGTTTAGGGGTTAATAGTTTACCTTAGTATATTTCGTTGTGGGGGGCTTGCAGTTTAGGGGTTAATAGGTTTATCATAGTGGCGTCGGAGTTGGGCTTAATAACTTAAGTATAGTGGGGGCGGGATGGCAGATTAGGGTTAATACGTTTATAATAGTGGTGACTATATCGGGGAGCGGCGGAATAGGAGTTAATAATTTTTTTAGTGGCGGCAATGTCGGGAGCTGCAGATTAGGGGTTAATAAGTTTAATATAGTAATTGTGATGTGGGAGGACCTCGGTTTAGGGGTTAATAGGTAGTTTATGGGTGTTAGTGTACTTTGTAACACTTTAGTTATGAGTTTTATGTTACAGATTTGTAGCGTAAAACTTATAACTACTGCTTTTAGATGGCGTTACGGATCTTGTCCTTTTCGGCTGAAGCGCAGGCTTTCTAGCCTCACCGCAAAACTCATAATGGCAACGCTATGGGAATCTCATGAAAAAACTTCATTTTTACGAGTGCGGGTCTGACTTTGCGTTACAGACTAAAAGACTTGCGCTACACCTATACCGACAAGACTTGTAATGACTGCAGTGCTGTTTTAATGCTGAAAATGCCATATTTTCAGCGTTAAGAGCCGTAACACACAACTCATAGTCTAGCTGTCTGTTAATACTCAAAAAAATGAGGAATGTCTTTCTCCCATCCCTTCCAAATGAACTACCTTTGCAGCTTCATAAAGCAAGCCTATAGCCTCATCATTTTTAATCCAAGAAATCTGTGTATAGAAAAATGTGTATTATACAAATAATATAAAAAAGTGTTGATTTTATTATCCCTTAACATCCTATTTTAAAAGTTAGAACTGTGTTCAAGTTTTAGCTTCAGCAGCCTGTATTTTCAGTTTAGCTCATGTTAGCAAGCCATAAACAAATCAGCGAAGTGACCTTCTCGAGCTGATCTAAACAAATACATCACATCATTGTACCTAGGTAATCAGATAGCTGTTCATCTGTTGATGAATTAATGTATCATCTTCCGATCAACCAATAGCAATAAATCATATTAAGCATACATTGGCGAAATAATGTATTGCTTGCCATCTATGCCCTAGCTGGCTGGAGCAAATTCTAGCTACAGAAAATTGGCAGAATTATTGAAAGACTTTAAGTTGTCAACACACTAGGGTTTTGTGATGCCGTTTTTTTGAAGACTAATGAAAAATACATCCAAAATGTTATTAACAAATATAATATTAGTTGAACTCTGTCTAGTAAGTAGAAGAAAACTTGTCATGCCCACAATATTGTAATAAATTAACTTAATAAATTAGTTACATAAAAACATTTTCTCATTTTAAGTTTATGCCAATGGGAAATGTTTATACTCTAACAAATGCTCCAAATAAACTCATTACAGTAAAAAAGCTCGACTGTTGTTTATAATAATTTATAGGAAACACATTCATTAATCACAAAAATATTATTTTAACCTCTTTTCTGCAGCAATTAAAACAAATTTGCTGATACTTAAAAACTGCACTTTAGTTCCTTATATTCAAATGTACATTCCTGCAATTCTTAATAAAAGGCAATTTTTTGCTGACTAGTTTATTGGAAAGAATATTTTATATTAAAGGGGTGTTTTTAGATAAATCATTTGATAAGCCTTTTTAAAGGATTGTAATTAACCATGGTTTTAAAAAAAAAAAAAAATCCATTAAAGGGACATGAAACCCAAATGTTTTCTTTCATGATTCAGATACGGAATGCAATTTTAAACAACTCAAATTTACTTTTATTATGTAATTTGTATCCTTTTTTGAATATCACACCTATGTAGGCTCTGTAGCTGCTGATTGGTGCTTGCCCATATTTGTCTCATGTTATTGGCTCATCTATGTGCATTGCTGTTTCTTCAACAAAAGATGCCAAAGGAAGGAACAAAACAAATTAGTTAATAGAAGTAAATTGGAAAGCTGTTTAAAAGTGCATTGTCTATCTGAATCATGAAAGACAAAATCTGTTTTTTTCTAAACGATTTTGGTCAACCCAATATTAAATCTCAGATCCAGAGCAACAACAAATTACTGGAAGCTAACGGTAAGCCAATGACAAAAGGCATAAACTTGTAGCCACCAATCACCAGGTAACTCTCAGTAGTGCATTGCTGCTTCTGAACCTACCTAGGTATCTGTCTGACCAAATTTTACTAAGGCACAAAGTAAATTTGATAATAGAAGTAAATTGGAAATTCTCTTAAAATTGCATGCTCTGAGTCATAAAAGATTCCTTTTGTCTTAAACTTCCTTTAAAGATTACATTGCAAATATTTCCTTCCTGCTATTGGTTCACCCAGGGCATTAGCTAGCTCACAATAGTGTATTGCTGCTTCTTCAACGAGGGATAAAAAGAGAATGAAGCAAATTAAATAATATAAGTAGGAAAGTTGTTTAAAATTGTATTCTCTAAAAAATAAAGATTCCTTTGTGAATAGCCCTTTTAGAACAGCTAAGGAGTCATTAAAGTATTTAGGCATAGTAATACCTATTAATCCGCAGGATCTATATAATCTTAATATTTCTCCAATTATGACCATAATTAAAAATAAACTCAGACTCTGGGAAAATCTACCTCTCTCTATTTCAGGATGGATAGCCTTGTTTAAAATGGTTCTTCTCCCCAAACTATTATATGTATTACAGAACACAGCATTAATACTTTATGATAGGGATATTCGAGGGCTAAACAGCTGGCTCAGACGCTTCATCTGGCAGAAGAGAAAACCCAGGATAGCCCTGAGCAAACTAACACATGCCAAAACATTTGCTGGTTTTGCACTACCTGATTTACGGCTCTACAATCTCGCTTTCTTAGCACGAATTGTGGCAGATTGGATCTTCTGTAATAATTATGTTTTAAACAACGCATTGGAAGATAGTGTTTGTGATCCATATCTTCCATGTGCACTGCTGCATTGTGACTTAAAAGGTTTGCCATCCAAAATCAAGGAGAATAAAATGATTCTTAATCCTCTAAAGGCCTGGTGGAAGATAGGGAAGCTTCTTTCTATTAACTGTAAGGTCTCAAAATATCTCCCTATTCTGGGTTACCCATTATTTCAAGCAGGATTAGATTCTGCAATTTTTAAGAAGTGGCAAATGGTGGGACTGAATACAATGATTCAATTTATTGATAAAGAAAAAAAATGCGTTAGAACTTTTGAAGAAATTAAAAATAGCTTCAACCTCTCTAATAAGGAGTTCTTTGCGTTCTTGCAAGTAAGGCACTATGCATTAGAGCTAACGAGGGAGGGAGAGTGGCAATGGGATTTGGGAGATCTAGAGGATTGGCTCACGTTAGTTAAGAAGGGACGTATGTCCATCTCTTTTTGTTACTATCTTTTAGGAGCAAACAGAGCAAGTCATACTCTAGAGAAAATTGCTCAAGATTGGAGACTAACTTTGGCCCAGGATTACATTGACCATAAATTTATACAAAAATCTATTCATAAAGTGGCAATGGCTACTCTTTCAGCAACATGGAGAGAGGCTCATCTTAAGTTACTACATAAATTTCACTATACTCTGGAAAAAGGCTATAAGCTCCAGAACATGAATTTTTTTAAATGTCCTAAGTGCTCCTTAACTGCGGCAGATCTCTTACATATGATAGTTAATTGTCCCCTGATTAGGCAATTTTGGCGCAAATTAGAATTCTGGATCAATACTACTCTTAGGATCTCCCCTCTAGAGATATCAGCAAGCTTAATTATATTTTGTTGTGACAATCAGATAGAACAACAACCAAATGAAAAGATAATAAGTGTCTCTATAATGGCAGCTAGGTATTTAATATTTAAAAAATGGAAGACTAGAGAAATCCCTAGTGTGGTGGAAATAAAAAATTTCCTCAAAAAACAATGCATATTAGAACAACGTGACACGGATATTAATAATGATTCTGACATCAGAATTTTTTTTAGTAAATGGGCACCATTTATTAAATCTCTCCCGGCCACAGAGATAGACTATATTGTATTTCCCTTCCAAAACACAGAGCTAGTACAATTGGGGTTGTGGTAACTGGATAGGAATCGGAGGTTTTTTTTTGGGGGGGGGAGGATGAATGGGGAATTTCCCTCTCCTTTCCCCTTCCCCCCTACCTCTTTTTTTTTTTCCCTCTATCTCTTTGGTGGAAGTGTTGAGAAGTAACAGATGTGAGTCTGGATTGCAATAATAATGGTATAAAATTGAATTGAGGATGATCAATTAAGAAAAATTATTTTGAGCATATTAATTCTTGATTAACTTGAAGATAATTTAGGAGTATTATTGGTTATAAAAAGCATAAACAACATACTAGTTTGTTTTGTTGACTGTACGCATAAAGTATAGAAGGGAAATGGTGCTGTTTTCCCCTGTAAATTTTTTTCTTTTTTTTTTTGTTGTTGTTTGTTGTTGTTTTTTGTTTAGGGAATTATAGAAATAATATAATTCAATAGGAAACTTTAGATATGAAGGATTGTTAGAATTATTGAATCCTTCACGGTTGTTTGGTTGTTTCTTTCATTGTTTATGTAATTTTCTTTGTTTGCTGGAAACTGTTTAAAATGTATAAACATGTTGAAATTTAATAAAAATGAAATAAAAAAAATAAAAAATTGTATTCTCTATCTAAATCATGAAAGAAAAAAAATTGAGTTTCATGTCCTTTTAAAGAGACAGTCTACAACAAAATTCCTATTGTTTAAAATGATAGATAACACCTTTACTACCCATTCCCCAGGTTTGCACAAAATACATGATTATATTAATATACTTTTTATAACATTTACACCTCTAAATTTCTGCCTGTGTCTAAGCCACTACAGGCAGGTTTTTATCATATGCATTTTTATTAGATTTTCACAACAAGAGACTGCTCGTTCATGTGGGCCATATAGATAACATTGTGCTCAAGTCAATAGATATTAAATACATATCCATGAGATAAGGGGGCTGTCTGCAGAGGCGTAGATACAAGGTAATCACTGAGGTAAAAAGTATATTAATATAACCATGTTTGCTGTGTATAACTGGGGAATGGGTAATAAAGGGATTATCTATCTTTTTAAACAGTAAAAAATTTGGAGTAGACTATCCCTTTAAGGTCCAGATTACAAGTGGAACAGTATTTAACGCTCCTGCTCTCCACTGGAAGTAAGCTTTTTTTGCATCTTTCAGGTAGTGCTCGTATTACCAGTTGAATGTAAAGTGTTTTCGCACAAGCCCTAACCCGATGTGCGGAAAAAGCCCAACAAGATATAGCACTGCGTTAATGTAATCCCTCATAGAAAAAAATGGAACACCCTACTTGCGGACAAACCCAATCGCATATTCTCAAGTGCACTAACCCGATATTAAATGATACATTTATCACATTCCAATGTTCTTCACATAACAGAATATGTTATATTTTTTCTTAAATATTTATATATATGATGTTTTTTGCACAAATATATATTTATTATTATATTATATATATTTATATTTATTACATTACTTTATATAGGTAAAGATATATATAGATATTAAAATACATAGAGCATATTCTGCTAGTTGCAGAACATTGGAATGTGAAATATTTACAGTAAATACACAGAATAACACCTTATTAAATATGGATATTGCATAAATATGCTTTTTCATGTTTTCATCTACTTAACTGCAAAGGGCTCCAATGTACATTTATATATATATGTGTGTGTGTACATATGTATTTATGAGTTTATATGCTCTGTCCCAACGAGCGTTAGCATAAAAATAAATAATACAAGAGTTAAGCCCGACGCGTGCAAACAGCCACAATAAACCCCTTTTCGCTTATGCATAACCGTTAGCACACCACTCGCAAGCTGGCCCTAAGTCATGTATATTCCATGCACATTTTTCAAAAGGAGAGAAAAACTATTAAGCTTGTATTACATTTATCTCCCTCTGTATAAATTTAGCACTGGGTATATTATGCATGCAAAGAAAAAAAAAAACCTGGAGATATATCATTTTCTAGATTTAGTTGTTTCATTACCAAGTGAGCAGTTTAAATATATTTGCATTTTTTAAATTGGAGTTTAATGGAAAAATTGTGTTAATGCATCTTCATGTATAATGTAGCTCAATAATTGTACATTTTAGTTTACAGTTCCCCTATCTTACAATTTTTGTCTCTTCATCTGTAAGAGGAATAAGGATTATGAAGCACCAGCAGGTGACTTTATCAGCTTCAGGTAAAAAGTGGAAAAGAAGAGACATTTGCCTTACTCGTAACAGGATTTATATGATTAGTTTAACTGTCTCTCAAACTTGGGAACAGATTGTAAATGGAGCGCAAAAATGAAAACAGTATGGGGCATTAACATCTCTGGAGTGCAATTAATTCTGATAGCATTTTTGTGCAGGAATTTACAAGACCATGGTTAAAAAATAACTTGCAGGTGGTAGTGTACTGTGTGCATCAATGCTTATGTTGAATAGTGCAGGTGCATTGTTTTCTGCAGATAATTGATTTCTATGACAGCTGACACTAAAAATCATACAGGACAATACTTAAGTGATTAAAAAATGAAGTGAAAAAACTCTGCTCAAGTAGTGGAGTTTTTGGTTAAAAGGACATGAACCCCAAAATTTTTCTGTCCTTATTCAGATAGAGCATACAATTTTAAACAACTTTCCAATTTACTTCTATTATCAATTTAGCTTCAGTCTCTTGGTATCTTGTATTAAACGAGTAGTGATGCACTACTTGTAGCAAGCAGGACACGTCAATAAGTCAATGATAAGAGGTATATTTGTTAAGCCAACAATCAGCAGCTAGCTCCCAGCTCCTGAGCCTATCTAGATATTCAACAGCAGATACCAAGAGAACAAAGCAAAGTAGATAATATACAGGGAGTGCAGAATTATTAGGCAAATGAGTATTTTGACCACATCATCCTCTTTATGCATGTTGTCTTACTCCAAGCTGTATAGGCTCGAAAGCCTACTACCAATTAAGCATATTAGGTGATGTGCATCTCTGTAATGAGAAGGGCGTGGTCTAATGACATCAACACCCTATATCAGGTGTGCATAATTATTAGGCAACTTCCTTTCCTTTGGCAAAATGGGTCAAAAGAAGGACTTGACAGGCTCAGAAAAGTCAAAAATAGTGAGATATCTTGCAGAGGGATGCAGCACTCTTAAAATTGCAAAGCTTCTGAAGCGTGATCATCAAACAATCAAGCGTTTCATTCAAAATAGTCAACAGGGTCGCAAGAAGCGTGTGGAAAAACCAAGGCACAAAATAACTGCCCATGAACTGAGAAAAGTCAAGCGTGCAACTGCCAAGATGCCACTTGACACCAGTTTGGCCATATTTCAGAGCTGCAACATCACTGGAGTGCCCAAAAGCACAAGGTGCGCAATACTCAGAGACATGGCCAAGGTAAGAAAGGCTGAAAGACGACCACCACTGAACAAGACACACAAGCTGAAACGTCAAGACTGGGCCAAGAAATATCTCAAGACTGATTTTTTTAAGGTTTTATGGACTGATGAAATGAGAGTGAGTCTTGATGGGCCAGATGGATGGGCCCGTGGCTGGATTGGTAAAGGGCAGAGAGCTCCAGTCCGACTCAGACGCCAGCAAGGTGGAGGTGGAGTACTGGTTTGGGCTGGTATCATCAAAGATGAGCTTGTGGGGCCTTTTCGGGTTGAGGATGGAGTCAAGCTCAACTCCCAGTCCTACTGCCAGTTTCTGGAAGACACCTTCTTCAAGCAGTGGTACAGGAAGAAGTCTGCATCCTTCAAGAAAAACATGATTTTCATGCAGGACAATGCTCCATCACACGCGTCCAAGTACTCCACAGCGTGGCTGGCAAGAAAGGGTATAAAAGAAGAAAATCTAATGACATGGCCTCCTTGTTCACCTGATCTGAACCCCATTGAGAACCTGTGGTCCATCATCAAATGTGAGATTTACAAGGAGGGAAAACAGTACACCTCTCTGAACAGTGTCTGGGAGGCTGTGGTTGCTGCTGCATGCAATGTTGATGGTGAACAGATCAAAACACTGACAGAATCCATGGATGGCAGGCTTTTGAGTGTCCTTGCAAAGAAAGGTGGCTATATTGGTCACTGATTTGTTTTTGTTTTGTTTTTGAATGTCAGAAATGTATATTTGTGAATGTTGAGATGTTATATTGGTTTCACTGGTAAAAATAAATAATTGAAATGGGTATATATTTGTTTTTTGTTAAGTTGCCTAATAATTATGCACAGTAATAGTCACCTGCACACACAGATATCCCCCTAAAACAGCTAAAACTAAAAACAAACTAAAAACTACTTCCAAAAATATTCAGCTTTGATATTAATGAGTTTTTTGGGTTCATTGAGAACATGGTTGTTGTTCAATAATAAAATTAATCCTCAAAAATACAACTTGCCTAATAATTCTGCACTCCCTGTAAGTAAATTGGAAAGCTGTTTAAAATGGTATTCTCTATCTGAATCATGAAATACATTTTTGGGGTTTTATGTTCTTTGTTATACACCTTGCATGTTTTTGAATGCTCCATAGCAAGCAGTAACAGTTATAACATGTTTTTTTAAAAGTACTAAATGAAAAAGCTTTTTTTGGATTGGGCACAATACTTAAAGGGATATTAAACAGTGCTCTTATAGTAAAAACATATATGTTAAATCAAAGTAAACATTAGAAAACAGCAAACAACTTGCTTTCAAAATGAGCACTTAGAAATGATCATTGTAGCCCCTTTTAGGGAAGAAATGTTTTGAACTTAAGTTGCATTCTGTCTCTACTGAGCACTATCAAAACAGACTTACTGTCTCTCTATAACAGGGGCCTCCAACCTTTCGGACCTCATGGACCACTAAACTCACAATGTTGAATCCCGTGGACCACTAACATGATTTGTTTTTTTTAACGGTACAAACCTCTATAATGTGTGTGTGTTTGTGTATATATATATATATATATATATATATATATATATATATACATACATATATACACATACTGTACATAACTAGTATAACCATAACTAAGTTTAGATTATGTATATATTTACACATTTTTAAGAATTATTTTTTGGAATTAACTAACTGAATGACAGAACTGAGAGAATACTTCCAAATGACAGATGAAGGGTGAGTGCCAACTTCTGAGCTGGAAACAGAGAGGCAGAAAGTGGGGAAAAAAATATGTTTAAAAGGACCACAAGACTTCCAAGTTACCTCCCCAGTGAGGAATTATTCAAAACTACTTGTGATCATGGACAGACATTGGAGTCATAAATTAAGTTTATATCAGAAAGCTCTCAATATGGATGTGAGCTAACAACGACTGATGTTACTGGCAAATAATATAATACTGGTGGGATATGGTTGATCTGCTGGATGGCAATTACTGGAATTCAGGTGGAATGGCTTTGTGCGCAGGAAAATTATTAGAATGAAAAATAATTAATATTTAATAAAAAAAAAGAAGATGGAGGAGGAGAGGAAGACAAACAGTGATGTGAGTCCATCTGAAGGAATAAGGAAAACTACTACAAAGAGACAGGTAAAGGGAAAAAAATAAATGAAATATAAGAGACATTGTTTTAATTAAGATTTTCTTTTTTTTATATACTTTAATTCTACTATTTCAAGCCAAGACTATACAAACCTCTGCTGGCTTTAGAATGGAAGCATCTTTCTTTGAGCAGTGCGCCAGACGGGAGGAGTTAAAAAATACAATCTAGCTACGCAAGTTGCGCAGTACTACGCAACATGCGTAGGGAGATCTTAATTTAACTTCTCCATTGGTTTTCACTGATGTCCAGCCAGGCACTGTAGGGAGTTGCAGCAGGACGGGGGTGAAACCATCAGAGGAGATTAATTCCTGCTTGATGGTGTCAAGGACCACCAACATCTTCTCTTAGACCACTAGTGGTCCATGGACCACTGGTTGGCGACAACTGCTCTAGAATTATTTGAATAGAAAACCAGCTCAAGTAACTCTAGAAGTTTTATTACAATAAATTAGATTAGCCTCCTTGTAGGGCTGTGAAAGGAAGTAACACTGCTCAAATTAAGTTAAAAATAAGAACTGAACAAAATCCTTTTAAAATGATGAAAAATACATATTGCAATGATTTATATTAAGTATAACCCAATGCTTAGTGCTTTTTTTAATTACAACAATCAATACGGACTACCACTTACCATTGAAAGTATAGTGCTCCTTTTCTATATATCTAGTGTATTTAAATGATTTGGTTAAAGATTTTGCTTAGGTCAAAATGAATTTTAACCAACAACTTTTATTACCCAATCATGCCTTATTGACTGCGCAATGCAAAGCACAAAAAAATTGTATGAAAACTATTAATGGCACTCAACCTTTGTTTAATAAAACACAACGCAAGTGTCAAAGATCAAAGAATTTTGATTGCCAAATTTAAAACCCTTTAACTTACGACTTAAGTTTGAAAACCATGGCCAAGACTTATCCTGTTATTCTTGGAAAAATGTTGTAACTAAGGAATAATTAGGTCCCAACCCTATGCCAATTAACAAAGCATCTGTTAGTGCTTTATGTGGCTGTTAAAAGACCCATAGATTGCTTAACAAACGATGAACTTGATGACCAAAAACTTGTCAATGGATAGAAATTTTGCAATTCATGTTTAGAGATATATGCCAATGCACTAGTATGTGCTAAACCAGATGGGGTTGATTCTGGTCCTTGACTTCTAATAGATAGATAGATAGATAGATATATAGATAGATAGATAGATAGATAGATAGATATTCCAATGGCAAACTGTGGCAGGGTATTTCACTTTAAAGCTATTAACTATCATCATCAGAGGAGTATTATTAGCTAAAAATCTTGTCTATTCCCGCTTTCCACTTCCTTACACCTCCTATAATGTGTATCAGGTAAACTGTGACTCTATAGCTAATAGAGTTCTGTTCTTTTATGTTGATTGTTAATATTTTAAAATAATAAACTTGGGCTATGTAATGGACCTGTAATATTCAGTGATGCTGCTGGTCTTTTACTAATACTCATTGAGAGTGTAACACATTATGTTTATGCAAGGCTGGATTGGCCTACCAGGACGCCAGGAGATTTCCAAGTGGGCCGTAGCAGCTGGAGCTGGCCAGCCAGCTGATGGTGAGGGAATGCAGCACCTCTTTTATTTTCTCCTCTGAGCTATAAGTATTAAGGTACAAAGTATGTCATGGTAAGTTTTATTTCCTAGACCATGTACCATTTTAGTAGTCCTCCATCAAATGGCTTCTAGTGTCTAGGCAAGCCAGACTATGAGACAGAGTAACACTGTTTTGAGTGATCACACTATGATAATAATTTTTACACTGTCAGAGTAAATCATAGATGAAATTGGGTTGTCGGTTGCCTATATAACAACAATATTTTTTATTCAACAAACTAATATAATTTAATTCTAGAATAAAAAATATAGGGAAGGAGTATCCTGTTATCCCCTTGAGAAAAATGGGCCTTCTATGGAATCAATGTAAAATAGCGCTGCTCCTCAAATTTTATCAGGGCTGCTTCTTATTCCCAGTCTGGCCCTGTGTTTATGCATAAAAAGAAAACTTTGCAGTAGATGTTAATCACCCCCCTTTTTCATGTGTTTTTTTTTATTCTGAGAATTGGAAGAGCGCACTGAAGAATTCAAAAGTATACAATATACCAGCACTGAGTTAAAGAATAATATAATCGTTATTTAAGACCCATTAAAAGTAGCGACGTTTCGGGGATTAACCCCTTAGTCATGATAGCATGACTAAGGGGTTAATCCCCGAAATGTCACTACTTTTAATGGGTCTTAAAAAATATTATATTATACTTTAACTCAGTGCTGGAATATTGTATACTTTTGGATTAAATATAGGGTTAATGCAGTTTACCCTAATACCGTGCACTTAGACAGTGGTGCTGTTTTCCCATCCCTTTACACTGAAGAATTCATAAGCTTAAACTAACACACCTCTGTCCCAAATTGGCCTTAGTAGAGGAAAAATGCTAATATACAGTACTGCAAAACAAGGGGAGTTTTAATAACAAGATGACAGTGGTCTACTGCATTAAAAAAATTCAAATTGGATTCTTCAAATAAAGCAAGTAGCGGTAGAGTTTAAACATTGAGAAACAAATAATGTATAAGGGGAGTTTTCATATGCTAATCTGGTATCTGAAATGAAATAACAAACAGCACAGCTCCGACTCACGTAAATTTATTAAAACAAATCATAAGCACACACATTTAATGCACTTACAGGATAAAAAAAAAGGTTCAGGCAAATCACAAAAAAGAAAACTTCTCTCCCGAATATTCCTCCATGCGCTCACTAGCCCGTCTGTGATAACGTTTAGTCTGCAGCAAACCCCAGTTGTTCAATCTCCGCGATATCGATGTAACCGCTATTACAGGTTGCCAGGTGACGTTGCTTATTAGAATACGGTGGCACAGGCAGGACAATAAGTGTCATTGCGTTTCACTCACCAGGCGTGCAGGTTTTCTCAAAAGGAGCAGTGAGCGGAGGCTTCACTCACTGCCAGAATGGTCTTATTTATGCACAGATAATGTTCTTAGTGGCATAATTAATTATCCAAAAAAACACTTTACATAATATAGCACCACTGCACTGATATATATCTCTATCTTTCTATTATCTATCTGTCTATCTATCTGTCTATCCGTCTGTCTAGCTACTCAAAATCATTATGAAGAGGAGCATGTATATTAGTACTATAACTACTGAGTTACCTTTGGGGGCCCAAAACATGTTTTGCACCAAGACCCTCTGTTAAGTAGATCTGCTACCGCATATAGATTACTAGTATTTTACTGCAGATTTCCTGCAGTTATCAAATTACTCAATTAAAAGAGTAGACATGCTCAGTGTAGACAGTGATTCTGATCAACAATGATTACAAGAGGGAACCACTTCTATCTGCACAATGTAGTGAGGAAGAAGGATACAGAGGAATACCAAGAAAGGGTATTATTCAGCCAGACCTTTGTGTAAATGGAATTTTACATGAGTTTGGGTTGGAGGGGATTTAGGTTTGGAGTTGTATTGGGAAGAAGATCACTTAAGGAGAACAGTGTGAAAGGACATTTTGTGATGGGGATAGATTAAGAAGGGGAAATGTAAAGGAAAGAAGGTATCATAAGGTAGGGGAAGATTGAAAGTTTATTAAGTGCCCATCAGGAGTAAATGGAGTGGGGTTAGTTTGGCGGGATAGAGTTAGAGTTAATATAAGGTAGGGGAAAGATCAGTAAGTATTTAAAAGGACAATGAACTGTAAAATGTGTTTGTGCTTAATGTGTTCAAAATTATTTATTTTACTTACTGTAGAGTATTACATGAATGATATATTTTGCCTATCATGTTTATTTTTGTATTTGAAATAGCTAATTTTTCCAGCAATTATTGTTCTGAAGGATATGCCCATTTAAATAGGCTGGCCCTGTAGAAAGATTGGACCTGCTTGGGTTATTGTCTTTTGTACACAGAGTCTAATAGTTTCATATTTAAATCCTAATTAAGGCAGGGGGATTTCAGCAAATGGATCTTTGGGAACGCCTCTAAGGGGTTTAATATTGATACCTGTGTTAAAGTGTCTAGGGTAAGGAGCTCCCTGGCAGACTCATTATATATGGAATAGCTTGTTGTTTCTTTGTTGTCTTCTCTATATTAGTTTCAGTACAGTATGACAACTCCGTTGCTAAGCTGGTTACAGCAGCTGTCTCATAAGCTCTGATACTCATCTTAGTACAATTTCCTGATCTACAAAGGAAAATGCACTAAAATCTGGAGAACAGCAGCAGAATATAAATCTTAGTGAACATATAAAAATGCCCAGACATGATTTGTGCTAGTAGAACATTTTTCCATGGAACTGTTTTGTTTTTTTTTCCATTGAAAACAAAAATAATCAATTTTGGAGGACACTGAAGTGAACTTAGGGCCCACTTTAAGACAAAAGTGACTCACTGTGTTGATAATTCTAAAGGGATTTTTGTGATTCTATGAGTTTTTTTGTAATATCCGGTTTTGAATTGTAATAAATTTAATTTTTGTTTAAAATCCACTCAAGCTAAATGAAAATAGTAAAAATTCAGAGTTCTGGAGATGTAAACAGAGAAAGGTTTAGGTAAAAGTATATTGAACAGCATTGATACTTTTTCAGAAATGTAATTCAAATTAATTGCAAATCAGATACTTGAAATATGCGCTTGCCACTCGTGCCCTTGTTACAAGTAAGGAATATTATTATTATTATACTTTATTTATTAAGCGCCAACATATTCCGCAGCACTGTCCATGGATACAATTCGTTTAAATAAAACAATACAAGACTTGTAAGATACAGGACAAAATTTACAAAGACATACAGGAGGGATTGAGGGCCCTCTTCCCGTGGGAACTTACAATCTAGAAGGGTAGGAGGTGATGAGGACTGCAAGATTGAGAAAGATACTAATACAGAGTTAGATGAGGAAAATGTTAGGTAAGTGAAATTAATTTATTATTGAGTTGGGTGGTAGGCGCTCAGAAAAGGGCGAATTTTGGAAATATTGCGTAGATGATTGCGGCAGGATGTAGAAAGTGATTGGATATGGGGGAAAAAGGATAGGCTTGAGTCAAGTGTGACTCCGAGGCAGCGGACTTGGGGCGATGGGGAAATGGTGATGCCGTCAACAGGGATAGAGAAGTCAGAAGACGGCGTAGAGCTTGAGGGGGGGATAAGAAGGAGCTCAGTCTTGGACATGTTAATCTTTAGGTGGTGAGAGGCCATCCAGGAAGAAATACCAGATAAGCAGTTGCTGACATGAGAGAGAGAGCAGGGTTGGAGAGGTAGATCTGGGTGTCATCAGCATAGAGGTGATATTTGAAGCCATAACTCTTGATAAGTTTACCCAGTGAAGAAGTATAGATGGAGAAGAGTAGAGGACCCAGAACAGATCCTTGAGGTACTCCAACAGACAGAGGCATAGGAGAGGAGGAGTCGCCAGCAAATGACACAGAAAAAGACCTGTGAGAAAGATAGGAGTGAATCCAGGAAAGAGCAGTGTCACAGAGGCCAAAAGAGCTAAGGGTCTGTAGGAGGAGGGGGTGGTCAACTGTGTCGAAGGCAGCTGAGAGGTCAAGTAAGATGAGTATAGAGTAGTGGCCAATATTTTTAGCAGAGAGAAGATCGCTTGTGACCTTGGTAAGGGCAGTCTCAGTTGAGTGTTTTGGGCGGAATCCGGATTGCAGTGGGTCAAGCAAGGAGTTGGCGGACAGGAAGTGGGTTAGGCGATTGTAAACTAGTTTTTCAAGGAGTTTTGATGTTAGTGGAAGCAGTGATATGGGGCAGCAGCTTTCAGGAGAATTAGAGTCAAAGGAGGGTTTTTTGAGTATGGGAGTGACTTTTGCGTGTTTGAAAGAAGATGGGAATGAGCCTGTAGAGAGAGATAGGTTGAAGATGTGGGTAAGAGCAGGAGTGAGGGTGGAAGATAACGAGGGTATTAGATGGGAAGGGATAGGGTCGAGTGGGCAGGTAGTGAGGCGTGAGGAAGATAGTAAGGAAGAAAATTCATTCTCAGTGGCTGGATGGAAGATACAGAGGGTGGCAGAGGGAGTAATTGGGCCTGTTGTTAGAATATTGCAGGTTGGTGTTGGGATGTTGCTTCGGATAGTACGGGTTTTGTTTAAAAAGTAGTCTGCCAGGTCTTGAAAACTAAAGACAGGTGGGGGTGGTGGAGCAGGTGGGTAGAGGAGAGAGTTAAAGGTGGAGAAGAGTCGTTTGGGTTTGAGGAAAGAGTAGATATGAGAGAAGAGAAGTAAGTTTGTTTGGCTAAGTGAAGGGCGGAAGTGTATGAACGAAGAATAAACTTATAGTGTATGAAATCGGGTTCAGAGTGAATTTTCCTCCAGACACGCTCAGCAGTATGGGAGCATTTTTGCAAATAGCATGTTTGCTGAGCATGCCAGGGCTGTAACTGACGGCGTGGTGTTTTGCGCAGCTGGGGAGGGGCAAGTGTGTCTAATGCAGAGGAGAGAGTTTTGTTATAGTGGGCTGTAGCGAGATCAGGGCAGGTTATAGTGGGAGGTGTGAGGGAGGAGATTTTGAATGATTTTTGAATTTTTTTTGTGTGTGTGTTGCTACCTATCCCTACGTGTGTGTGTGTGTGTTTATCCCGGCATGTGTGTGTGTGTTTGGCTGTTACCTAGTTAGGCTCAGGTGGTGCAATGCACTGATGGGAGATAGCTGCTGATAGGTGGCTAAACACATATACATCTTGTCATTAGCTCATAAGATGTGCTCAGCTAGATTCCAGCAGTGCATTGGTAAAACAAAAAGGGGTCTATCACAATCCTATAGCTAATGACATATCTACATATGCTGAAAACCATTAGATAAGATTTACTAAAGGAATGTGATTAACCCCATATTTTTGTGCATGCAACAGTGCAATAATAAATTGCTATAACACATTAGAACATTTTCTTTTAGCACTTTTATTTCACTTTTAATTACCTTTTAAATGATTTTTATTATAATATATTTGGTCCAAAAACAAGTATTCACATATTTTGTAATGCAAATATATCTATTAAAAATAAAAATATGATATTATAATGCATTGCAAATAAAAATAATAGAATATATAGTCATGTAAAGCTTTACACATTATACATTTCAATATCCATTAGGGCTATCAGATAGTAATTATTTCACAGTTACAAGTTATTTTACACACTTTAAATTGGCTTGTGGACAAAATATTTGATGAATTCTGCAAAGAGATTTAATCACAGTTTTTTGTTAATAAAGTAGGAACTATTCTTTGTTAAACTATTAAAATAATATATTATAATAAAACATATTCTAACATACAGAAACATATTTTTTAGCAAAAAAAGCAATAGTAAAAAAAAGCAGTTGCTTGTCATAGATAACAATAAACAAGAGAGGGAGATCCCAAATATTCCTTCACCTTACAGTGAGCAAAGTTCAACCCACCGACAGAAAATAGTTCTACTATGCAGATAACGGATTATTCCATATGGCCCTGTGGTGTATAAACTGTTGACAGCCACAAATGCAGATAGAATGTCTCCAGCTCATAAGCTCATTGGAGCGATGATCAAATATATAGCCAAAACTCTTGCGATGTATATGTGTATATGCCAAAACACAGTCAAAATCAAAGTTAAGAGTAAATCCAGTTCACCTCCTTGATGTGGCGGTCAAATTTGCAGCAAAAACAAAGGCCCCAGATTGGATGGAAACTCAGCTCCAGCTGAGCCTGCTCACGGAACCGCTCTGGTAATTTGTGGCGCCCATATGGAGCACTGCGTCCTTCTCAACAGTTGGCCTCATCTGATGCCGCGTAGAGGTAGCGTCCTGGTGTTCTGCGTTGCAGGGGATGATCACGTGTGAGCTGTAGAACCAATGCTGTCCCTTGCACAAAGAATCCAATACAGGCAGAATATCAGTGGAATAAGTGAAAAAAATAGGAGCTTTCTTTGTAAAATAAAAACAAATTTATTTGAATTCCTTAAAACAAGTCAGCAGACAAGAAGTAGCGATAGGTGGCTGTGTGTCAGACTGGCTTACTCGTTTTGGCGGAAACCGTAATCATAGTCTAGTAAGTCTGACACACAGTACCTATTTAAACATATATAGTGCCTAGTAATTGGCTAAAACCAAAATTAAAAAAGCACACCCATTTATATGTAAATAAATGCACAATGCTAATACCATATTGTATGATAGCACAATATCACTTAATACATTCAAAGATTAAGGTTACAAATTGATGTCAGAAAATAATTATATCAATTCATCATCACACAAGAGTAATGATACTTAGTAAAAAAAAAAATATATATACAATATATAACATTCAATTTGTTACATCGGTAAATATATACTCACATATGTACAAGTGAATAGCATGTGTGTGGTACACACGCATGAAAGTGATCTTCATGACATGCACAAGCAGAGAGCTATACATATATATATATATATATGTAGTTACCCATGACTGTCAATCATCACACTATAGTAGTAATGATGGGGATTGAGGAAATATATACATATATTCTCCCTCCTAAAAGGGGTCATAGATATCAAAAGAACAACAAATTGAGTTCAATACATAAACATTTGAAAAAAGGAGGTCAAAGACACAAAAATATTATAAATATATATATATATATATATATATATATATACATATATAATATATATATATATATATATATATATATATATATATATATATATATATATATATATATATATATATAAGGAAAAACATTATAAACTGAATAATGCAATTATATAACGACATACACTTCCTTATCAATATATAAGATCAGTAGGTTATAGTCATAAGTATCAACCTGACTGTTAATCAGCTAGAGGGAAGCCATAACCACCACTGAATACTCAAGGACATATACACACATTCGCTACTGCATGTCATATGTATGTGAAGAATAGGAGAGACAGGAGATGTTTCTGCCAATAATTTATGAGATCATATTCAGAATTCAATCCCCCATGGGATACAGGCTTTTAGTTTAAAGATCCAGTACATCTCCTGTCTCTCCAATTGCCTAATCCTATCTCCCCCTCTGTCCACAGCTGATATCTGCTTAATAGCACACCAAGCTAGACTATTGCTACTTTTTTGATATGCTTGTACAAACTGTTGCACCAAAGCAGTCTTAGCCTTTCCAACATGGATTGTGCAAAGGTGTTCTCTGATGCTTGAATTAACATCCCTTGTTGTAAGACCCACATATTGAAGGGAACATAAGGTACAGCTTATCAAATACAACACCTATTTGCTTCTACAGTTCAAGCAAGATTTAATCGGAAATTCTTCCCCCGTAAATACTGATTTAAAGATATCTCCTACGATGGTATGTTCACAGGGTTTGCACCGAAAGCGACCACATTTATAAATTCCTCTATGTTGTAGCCAAGAAGAATTACTCTTCTTTTTCGGAAGCTGCGATGGGGATACATAGTTTGCAATGGTTTTTGCTCTTCTGTATGCACACCTAATTCAATTTTCTACTGTTGTAACTAAATGGTCATCAGCTGCAAGTATACCAAAGTGCTTTATTTGATCATATTGTGAGCTATAGCTAGTGACAAAAGTTACCCCACCAATTTTGTGTTTGTCAGAGACCTCCTTATTTTGTAATATCTTATGCCTATCAAGGCTAGCTACCTGTTTTTTAGCTCGTGTTATAACTGATTTTTTTTGTATCCACGTTTCTGTAAATGTTTACTCAAATCTTGAGCTTCTTTCTCAAAAGTGGTCATTCTCTGTACAATTTCTCTTGATGCGGGTAAATTGGCCTTTAGCTACAACATGTGGCACATGTCTAGGACAGCTATCTGCTCTTAGTAGCGTATTGCCCAAAATGTGCTTCCTGTAAACCTCCAACCTGACTTTGCCATAAGACAAGCCTATTCTTGACTACCTAACCATACAAATAGCAAATAGTCTATATATATCTTATAGACAGAAATATGAGACCTGTATGGATTAGAATCTGCAAAGATGTGGGACAGCTCCCACCAGCCCATAAATAAATTGGCATAGGAGGTGCAAACTTCGCCCCTATTACTGTCCCACACCTTTGCACACCAGAGATCTTCAGAACTATGTCTTAGTTTTTTTTATTTTGAAGGCCCAATATATCTGCAAATGTGTGAAACAGCAATGGAGGTGAAGTTTGCCCCCTCTTACACCAATTTATTTGTGGGCTGGTGGGAGCTGTCGCACATCTTTGCAGTTTCTAATCCATACAGATCTCATATTTCTGTTTATAAAAGATACATAGATGATTTGCTATTTGTATGGTCAGGTAGTCAAATACAGGCTTGTCTATTCATTGAATGGCTAAATACCAATGTTTTGGGCCTCAGGTTCACCTCCAATTACAACAAGGTATCCATCAATTTCCTTGATTTTAAACTGATAGGTTTGTCTGATGGCAAAGTCAGGTCGGAGGTTTACAGGAAGTCCATTTCGGGCAATACTCTACTAAGAGCAGATAGCTGTCACCTTAGACATGTGCCGCATGCTGTAGCTAAAGATCAATTTACCAACATCAAGAGAAATTGTACAGAGAATGACCACTTTGAGAAAGAAGCTCAAGATTTGAGTAAACGTTTACGGAAATGTGGATACAAAAAATCAGTTATAACATGAGCTAAAAACAGGTAGCTAGCCTTGATAGACATAAGCTATTACAGGATAAGGAGGTCTCTGAAAAACACAAATTTGATGGGGTAACGTGTGTCTCTAGCTATTGCTCACAATATGAACAAATATGTAAGGTAGTTTGCAAGCACTTTGGTATACTTGCAGCTGATGAAACAACAGTAACTAATAACTAATTCTTATTGGCTATAACATAGAGGAATGTATAAATGTGGTCGCTCTCGGTGCAAACCCTGCGAACATACCATTGTAGGAGATACCTTTAAATCAGTATTTACTGGGGAAGAATTTCTGATTAAAACTTGCTTGAACTGTACCAGCAAATATGTGGTATATTTTATTACTTGTAACTTATGTGCCCTTCAATATGTGGGTCTTACGACTAGGGATGTTAATTCCCACATCAGAGAGCATCTTTCCACAATCAATGTTGGAAAGGGTAAGACTCCCTTGGTGCAACATTTTGTATAAGTACATCAAAAAAGTAGCTATAGTCTAGCTTGTTGTGCTATTGAGCAGATATCAGCTGTGAACAGAAGGGGAGATAGAATTAGGGAATTGGAGAGACAGGAGATGTACTGGATCTTTAAACTAACAGCCTGTATCCCATGGGGATTTGAACTCTTAATATGATCTCATAAATTATTGGCAGTAACATCTCCTGTCTCTCCTATTCTTCACATACATATGACATGTAGTAGTGAATGTGTGTATATGTCCTTGAGTATTCAGGGGTGGTTATGGCTTCCCTCTAGCTGATTCGTTAACAGTCAGGTTGATACTTATAACTATAACCTGCTGACCTTATATATTTATAAGGAAGTATATGTAGTTATATAATTGCATTATTCAGTTTATAATGTTAATCATTTGAAATATATTTTTGTAATATTTTTGTGTCTTTGACCTCCTTTTTTCAAATGTTTATGTTTTGAACTCAATTTGTTGTTCTTTTGATATCTATGACCCCTTTTAGGAGGGAAAATATATGTTTTTATTTCCTCAATCCCCATCATTACTACTATGGTGTGATGATTGACAGTCATGGGTAACTATATATATATATATATATATATATATATATATATATATATATATATATATATATATATATATATATTTATAGCTCTCTGCTTGTGCATGTCATTCAGATCACTTTCATGCGTGTGTACCACACACATTCTATTCACTTGTACATATGTGAGTATATATTTATCGATTTATCAAATTGAATGTTATATATATATATATTTTTACTAAGTATCATTCCCGTTGTGTGATGAATTGATATAATTATTTTCTGACATCAATTTGTAACCTCAATCTTTGAATGTATTAAGTGATATTGTGCTGTCATACAATATGGTATTGGCATTGTGCATTTATTTGCATATAAATGGGTGTCATTTTTTAATTTTGGTTTTAGCCAATTACTAGGCACTATATATGTTTAAATAAGTATGTGTGCCAGACTTAATAGGCTATGGTTATGGCTTCTGCTGAAACACATAAGCCAGTCTGACACACAGCCACCGATCACTATTTATTGTATGCTGACTTGTTTTAAGGAATTCAAATAAATTTGTTTTTATTTTACGAAGAATCCTCAGATTTTTTCACTTATTTCACTTGTCATAGGTACACAGTGCAACTACATTTGAGTAATGTAAATAAATAATCTAAACAAATATCTTAAATACTAATGAATACAAATGAAAATAAAACATATATAACATACAGACAGACAGAGATAGATAGATAGATAGATAGATAGATAGATAGATAGATAGATGGATGGATGGATAGATAGTTGTAAATTGTGTGTATATATTTCTAATAGAAAATCTAAGCGTGGAAACATAATGGACATATTTTCTATTCGCTTGTACCAGGTAATATAATTTTAAAGATTTTAATTACATTTCAGTAGGATCTTTTCTTAAAGGGATAGTATATAACATAAAAGGTTAAAGGGATAGAATTGTTATTGTTTAAAAAGATAGATAATCCCTTTATTCCCCTGTTTTACATAACCAACATGGTTATATTAATATACTTTTTACCTCTGTGATTACCTTGTATCTAAGCCTTTGCAGACTGCCCCCTCATTTCAGTTCTTTTGACAGACTTGCATTTAGCCAATTAGTGCCCTCTCACTTGTTAATCCACGGGCGTGGTCACAACGTTATCTGTATGGCACACATGAACTTGTGCCCTCTAGCTGTGAAAAACTGCCAAATGCATTGAAATAAGTGGCGACCTTCAAGGTTTTAGAATTATGAGCCTACCTAGGTTTAGCTTTCAACAAAGAATACCAAGAGAACAAATAAAATTTGATGATAAAAGTGAATTGGAAAGTTGTTTAAAATTGCATTCCCTCACTATGGAAATAAAACAGGGAATCTCTTGGCAAACCTAGTTAAACGGGATAAAGCCCCCTCTATGATAAATACTATATGCTCCGAAGATAAAAAATTCAAATCAGCAGAAGAACTGCTGAAAGTGTTCTCGGATTATTCTAAGGGTTTATATTCGACCAAGGTCTCAAATATTTCTGAACGTGAAGACTTTTGGCACAAAATTACTTTTCCATCCTTAACTCCCGAATTACTTGAAACTCTTTATTCCCCTATCTCGGATCTTGAAGTTGCTACGGCAACTCAGAACCTCCCTCTAAATAAATCCCCGGGGCCGGATGCTCTTCCAAATGAATTTTACTAAATATTATCCCCCTCAATAATTACACATTTAACTTGTTTATTTAATGATATGTATATAAAAGGCACTGAGCCAACAACTAACTTTGTCGCTTCATATACTGTTCTAATCTTAAAGCAAGGGAAAGACCCAGCCAGAAAAGAGTCTTACAGACCTATTGCACTTCTTAACATGTATTACAAACTGTTTACTGCTATTTTAGCGCAAAGGCTTCAACCTCTTCTCTCCACTATCATTCACAAAGATCAAGCTGGGTTTCTCTTGAAACGCAACTCTTCTGCTAAAATTAGGGAAGTTTTTCTTACGATAGATTACTTTAAAACAATGGAGGACATGCAGTTGACAGGGAGAGAGGATACCCCTGATATGGCAATTATTTCTATAGACGCTAAAAAAGCCTTTGATTCGGTGCACCATGGTCATTTTTTTATTTACTTTATACCAGTTTGGTCTTAGAGGTAATTTTCTCCATCTTATCAATAATCTTTATAAAAATACCGCTACAAGAATCTTAGTTAATGGCTCTATGTCCCAGGACATTATGCTAGCAAGGGGAACTAGACAGGGGTGTCCTCTCTCTGTACTTCTCTTCGATCTCTCTATCGAACCTCTCGCTATCCTAATTAGGCAACAACTTGAAGGAATCAAAATACAGAGAAATGAACTCAAAATAGCACTTTATGCTGATGATATTTTGATTTATATATCGAATATATCTACAAACATCCTAAAGCTTCTCTCAATAATAGAACAGTTTGGATCCTTCTCTGGCTATAGGGGTAACACCACAAAGTCGGAGCTTCTCTGGATCAAACAGACCAAAGATTCATATCCACATATACCTTTCAGTATAGTTCAGGACTCATTTAAGTATTTAGGTATTATCCTCTAATCCTGACAATTGGTATGATCTGAATATCTTGCCAGTACTTAATAATGCAAAAGAAACCTTCAAGAATTGGCAGAAGCTTCCCCTCTCTCTCTCTCTGGGTGAATAACCCTCTACAAGATGATCATTCTTCCCAAAATTCTCTATGTTCTTCAGAATACTCCGTTGATCCCTAAGACAAAGGACATCATTCTCTTTAACTCAGCTTTACGATCCTTTATCTGGCAAAATAAAAAACCTAGAATTCCACTTTCCAAACTATTTTTACCTATGAAATTCGGAGAGCTAGCCCTTCCTGATCTTCGCTCTTATGACCAAGTATTTATTGCACGAGTTGTAACAGACTGGATATTTACCAGGGATTATGTAATGAATAATGAGCTTGAAAATAACATAACCTATCCTCACTCCCCGGTAGCGCTAATACACTGTAATTATGATATAATACCTTTTGAAATAAAAAAGCTAAGATTCATTTACAACCCAATCCAGATGTGGTAAAAGATATGTAACTCCTTGCTTATTGAATACAGGGTCTCGAGATACATTCCACTCTGGGGTAACCCCCAGTTCCAAGCAGGGTTAGATTCAAAACTTTTTCTTAAATGGAAATCTCTCAGTCTTGCTAATGCTCACCAATTATTAGATTTTGAGAGAAGATGTATCAAATCATTCAATTCTCTAAAGGAGGAATTTCATCTCTCTCATAAAAACTTTTTTGCTTATCTTAAAGCGAGACATTTTGTACTCAAACTGGTCACTGATTTTGGCTGGAATTGGCTACTCAGGATTGTTGAGAATTGGCTTTTACTAATTAAAAATGGACTTATGTCAGTCTCCTACATTTATCAAACTTTAACCTCAGTCAAGGGCCCCGGCATAATGGTAACAATCCATTCTAAATGGGCTGCAATGATGGCTCAAAACCCCCTGGACTTGAGAATACCTTCCCTTTCAATTCAAGAGGTTTCGCGAGTGACTCTCTCTGCTTCTTGGAGGGAGTCACATATTAAACTACTTCATATGTCTTATTTTACTCCAGATAAAGGGCTAAAATTTGGGAATATCAATTTTAATAGATGCCCAAAATGCTCATTTGCCTCAGCTAATATTCTGCACATGCTCTGGGACTGCCCAAAAATTAAAAATTTCAGGCTTAAGCTACAATATTGGCTCTCCACCTCACTGGGTATCTCCCCCTTGACTTTGTCGTCGACAAATGTAGTTTATCTTTGTTTTGACATAAGGGAACATCAGCATAATTATAAAACGATTAACCTGGTGATATTAGCTGCTAGATATCTAATTTTTAAGAAATGGAAATCAAGAGCAACTCCCAGAATTCTAGAAATAAGGAACTGTTTGAAGAAACAATGTATTATTGAACAATTTGATACCAATCTATATAGTGATCAAGACGTAAGGTCTTTTTTTTTCTAAATGGTCACTGTTTATTAAAGCTCTTCCCCCTAGCGAGGTGGAACATCTTATTTAACCCTTTAGAAACACAGATTTGGTATTGTTAGGTGTATGGTAACCTGCCGTATTTAACTCTGGAAATCTTTTTTTTTTTGTATTGTTTTGTTTTGTTTCACTTTTGTTTCTTTTGTGTTATGGTGTTGACATGCAATTTGTTAAGCCCTAACTGAACAGTTATAAATTAGAGTAAGAGTGAGAGTTTGTGGGAACACTGATGTTAAGGATTGGCCTGCATGGCGTGTTAATCAGACCCCCCAGTAAGTATTTTGATTTAGATATGCGATGATTGACTACCAATAGACAGCAACATCTAGTTTCTGGGCCTATTGATGTATAATTTTTCTTTTCTTTTTTGGGGAACCTTCCAGAAGCTTTAAATCTAGGTCAAAAGACACCTAGAGCTCTTACGAAGGATATAATATGATATGCAAAGTTTAGGTGTGGCCATAGGAATTTAGATTTGGACTATGTTTTGGTTTATGATTTATGATATTTTAATTAATTTTACTGTAAAATTGACCTCTGAAAACCATATAAAAAAATTACATTCCCTATTGGAATCATAAAAGTTTAATTTGACTAGACTGTCTCTTTACGTTGTGCATTGTAAAACAACTTTGCATTATTCTATCATTACTTATTTTTTCCCATTTCATTTAATTTATCACTGAAAAGCGGTGGGCTGCCCCACATCACTGGTGGGCCTCCTGGAAGTGTTCCCCAAAGAATAAATTTCTGAGGACACAACTTTGGAAAAGTGGGGATTTTCTAATTCTCAGAGCTGAAAATATGCACTGCATATTTCTGAAGCCTGGATTCTCTCCTCAAAATGCGGCAAATGATGGTTGAAGTTTGGCTATTGAAATTGTAGCACACAAGATGTTAATTTGCTTTACAATGTTTAGACTTTGTTAATATGTAATTCTATAGCAAGATAACAGAATTGCAAGCGTTTACTGTCCCTTTAAATGCACAATCAGTAAACAGTAAAACATGCATATTCTAAGTATATAAGTACTACTAAATTAATTTGCCCATGTTGAGGTTTTTACAAATGTACACTCCCTGCTCCTTCTCTTTGCAAAAATATGAATGAAAATAAAATGTAATATTAAATGAAAAAAGTTATTTTAAAACTCTTAGCTTTGAAGCTGCCAATATCTTTTTGGTTGGCTGAACAGGGTGAACGTCAATCAGGATAGACTGGTCAAATCCATTTCAATCCATGATTATTATACACTTCATTGCACAGTGACCTAGACTTCTACCAAGTCAAACTTGGAAATGTAAAAAAGATTTGCATGTTATCTTTATTTCATGACATTTTTTTTCTTCAGAATCAGACCAGCATACTTTAATCTTTTTTTTTTTTTTTTTAACCGTCATACTAGTGTATGCTCCATTACATTATTTTAGACGTCTGTGCTAAATAAATATATTAAAAAAATGCTAAGATGAAATAAAAAATGAAACTCAACAACTGGGGCTGAGAGGAATATTGATATTAAACATAATGAGTAAATTTAAAGAATAATACAAACAATACGTTTCATGAAATCATCTTGGTTTAACATTAGCTTAAAATGTGACCATGCTGAAAGATACTGTATATTGGTATGTTTTTATCTCAAGCACTAGTTAGACCACATAGTCAACTTGCTTCATTTTGCATAACTATGTCAACTCAAAATAAAGCTTTCATGGTTTACATAGAGTAGGGGAAAAAAATAATAAATTTTTGTTATTAAATTATCTTTCTTATTTTATGTATTCCCCTCTTCCAAGCCTTCTGAAATTTGTGTTTAATATTGAAAAAACAGGATTGGCCATAATATATATATATATATATATATATATATATATATATATATATATATATACATACACAGTCATGGCCAAAAATATTGGCACCCCTGCATTTCTGTCAGATAATGCACCACTTAGAAACATAGAAACATAGATATTGGTGGCAGATAAGAGCCATAGGCCCAGCAAGTCTGCCCGACCTTACCTAACAGTATAAACTTATCTAGTTTGTAGGATAGCCTTATGCTTGTCCCATGCATTTTTAAAGTCCCCCACAGTGTTTGTTGCTACTACCTCTTGAGGAAGTTTATTCCATAAATCAATCACTCTTTCTGTAAAGAAGTGCTTCCTCAAATTACTCCTGAATCTACTACCCTTTAGCTTGAGCTCATGACCCCTTGTTCTTGAATTTTCCATTTTATGTAAAATACCCACAGCCTCAGTTTTACTAAACCCTTTAATGTACTTGAAAGTTGCTATCATATCACCTCTTTCCCTTCTCTCCTCTAAGCTTTACATATTTAGGTAATTGAGCCTATCCTGGTAAGTTTTATTTTTTAGACCATGTACCATTTTGGTAGCCCTCCTTTGCACAGATTCAAGTTTGTTAATATCCTTCTGAAGATATGGCCTCCAGAACTGCACACAATACTCAAGATGAGGCCTAACTAATGATCTATAAAGTGGCATAAGAACCTTACTATTTCTGCTGCAAATACCTCTACCAATACATCCAAGCATTCTGCTAGCCTTACTCACTGCATTACTACATTGTTTACTAAGTTTTAAATAATCTGAAATAATAATTCCCAAGTCCTGTTCCTCATCTGTAACAGTCAGTAAAGTGTCATTGAGTCTGTAATTAACATTTGGATTTTTCTTCCCTAAATGCATTATTTTACACTTTGCTGTGTTAAACTTTAGATCCCAGTCGTTTGTCCAATCCTCCAATTGTTGTATATCACTTCTCATTTTGTCTACCCCCCCCTGGAACATCCACTCTGTTACAAATGTTTGTATCATCTGCAAAGAGACATACTTTCCCCTGTAGCCCTTTGCTGATATCGCAGATAAATATGTTAAACAAAACAGGCCCCAGAACTGACCCCTGAGGAACACCACTAGTAACCGCCCCCTCTGCTGAATGAACTCCATTTACTAAGACACTTTGTTTTCTGTCCTTAAGCCAGCATTCAGCGCTAAAAATGTGGACCTATGGCTCCTGTCTAGAGTGGGTCCCCAAATACCCACAATTGGAAAGATATACAGAATGTTAGTCAGAAAGGAGCGCCAATAAAGGCAAGGTCCGATAAGGTTAAGTGTGGATAATATAACTCACAATATAATACTGAGATTCAGCTACAATTATGGTGATTGTATTGTATCAATATATATACATAGATTGAGACATATATGTTGCACAAGATTCTAAAAGGTACATAAAAGTATTTAATATTAAACATTAAAACATGAGTATCATTAAAACAAATGTAATTGACGTGAACAGCAAGAAATGTTATATAAAACCATATAAAACAGGAATACACGTGTATAGCTTGTTTGCTTAGAATTGATAGTGGTATATCACAAAATGGGTTGTCAAAGTGTGAACCTCATACTAAGATAAGCACTAGATGTTGGTGGTGCTAAATGATGTTAATGCAGAAACGCCAGCAGTATTATATATAGAGTTGTGGCACATATATATAATGTCTCATAAACAATAATAATACATAAACAGAAAAAATAATAATCAAAAATAATAATACTGACAATTAGCATAAAAGTGGTGATATCTAAGTATCACGTACAAAAAGTGAAAACTAAAAATTAGTGACTGAGAATTCTCTTAATTAGTCCAAAAAATGTTAAACCATCCAATTTGTTGTGATCCACTGTGGTGATTCAAACAAAACCAAAAAAGTTCAAGAAATTCGAAAAATTCAAAAAATAATTAGTCCAAATATTCAAACAAAAATGGTGATATGCATGGGTCCAAAAAATAAATCCACAAATTAAATCCAAAAGTTAAATCAACTAGTGTGTACACAAACTAGTGGGAGTGATCACAAAAAAGTCATTAGCATCTAAAACGATTCTGGATGTGAAAAAAGGGGATATACACAATTGTATGTTAAAGTTGTAGTCCCAAGTGAAAGGATGAAAAAATAAAAAACATATATATATGAAAAATAAAAATTGAGAATGAAAAGGGAATAAAAATAGCCAAAAATAGAAATAAGAATAATTCTGGGAAATCTTCAATACCTGTAGATGAAAAATAACAACATAGTATAATACTGTATTGTAATTTAAAAATCAAGGAAAATAGCTCACCATAACTTTGTCAACGCGTTTCGGCCCACAGTAGAGGCCTTTATCAAGACTTTCATCTACAGGTATTGAAGATTTCCCAGAATTATTCTTATTTCTATTTTTGGCTATTTTTATTCCCTTTTCATTCTCAATTTTTATTTTTCATATATATATGTTTTTTATTTTTTCATCCTTTCACTTGTGACTACAACTTTAACATACCATTGTGTATATCCCCTTTTTTCACATCCAGAATCGTTTTAGATGCTAATGACTTTTTTGCGATCACTCCCACTAGTTTGTGTACACACTAGTTGATTTAACTTTTGGATTTAATTTGTGGATTTATTTTTTGGACCCATGTGTATCACCACTTTGGTTTGAATATTTGGACTAATTATTTTTTGAATTTTTCGAATTTCTTGAACTTTTTTGGTTTTGTTTGAATCACCACAGTGGATCACAACAAATTGGATGGTTTAACATTTTTTGGACTAATTAAGAGAATTCTCAGTCACTAATTTTTAGTTTTCACTTTTTGTACGTGATACTTAGATATCACCACTTTTATGCTAATTGTCAGTATTATTATTTTTGATTATTATTTTTTCTGTTTATGTATTATTATTGTTTATGAGACATTATATATATGTGCCACAACTCTATATTTAATACTGCTGGCGTTTCTGCATTAACATCATTTAGCACCACCAACATCTAGTGCTTATCTTAGTATGAGGTTCACACTTTGACAACCCATTTTGTGATATACCACTATCAATTCTAAGCAAACAAGCTATACACGTGTATTCCTGTTTTATATGGTTTTATATAACATTTCTTGCTGTTCAGGTCAATTACATTTGTTTTAATGATACTCATGTTTTAATGTTTAATATTAAATACTTTTATGTACCTTTTAGAATCTTGTGCAACATATATGTCTCAATCTATGTATATATATTGATACAATACAATCACCATAATTGTAGCTGAATCTCAGTATTATATCGTTAGTTATATTATCCACACTCAACCTTATCGGACCTTGCCTTTATTGGCGCTCCTTTCTGACTAACATTCTGCTTAAGCCAGCATTCCACCCAGTTCACAATTTTTGAATCTAGACCAAGGAGATACAGTTTGTGAATTAGTTTATTGTGTGGGACGGTGTCAAATGCTTTGCTGAAATCTAGATATGCTACATCAACTGCTCCACCCTTGTCTAATACTTTTGTTGCATAATCAAAGAAGTCAATTAGATTAGTCTGACATGATCTCCCTGAAGTAAAACCATGCTGATTTTGGTCCTCTAAATTGTTTGTCTTTATGTAAGTCATAATTCTTTCTTTTAAGAGGCTTTCCATTAATTTCCCTACTACTGAAGTTAAACTAACTGGCCTGTAGTTGCCAGATTCTTCTCTACTGCCCTTTTTATGAATTTTCACCAAGAAAATTGTTGCAATTACAAATGTTTAGGCATTCTCATGTTTATTTCTTTTGTTTGTATTGGTATGAAACAAAACGTGGAGAAAAGCCAAATCAGACACATTCCATGCAAAACTCCAAAAATGGACTGGACAAAATTACTAGCACCTTGCATTCCAAGTCTGTGATGCTCCTGTAATTTGTAATTAAACTCATCTGTATCAAATAACAGGTGCTGAAAATATAGAAATAACACCGGCAAACAGTTAAAATGGTGAAACATTTACTCAACCTTTCTGTTGTTTGAGGATTTGAGAACAAAAATGGTGGAAACGCATGGAAATTCTCAAGGTTACAAGTCCATCTCTAGAGATCTTAATGTTTATGTGTCCAGTGTACAGCCCATGACATTGTAGCTAATCTCCCAGGACGTGGACGAAAGAGAAAAAATGATCAAAGATTGCAATGAAGGATTGTTTGAATGGTGGATAAAGAACCTCAATCAACTTCCAAACAAATTCAAGCTGACCTTTAGGCACAGGTTACAAATGTGTCAGCTCCCACTATACATCGCCATCTGAATGAAAAGGGACACTATGGTAGGAGACCCAGGAAGACCCCACTGCTGACACAGAAACATAAAACACCAGATTGGAGTTTGCCAAAACTTACTTCAGGAAGCCAAAATCCTTTTGGGAGAATGCACTGTGGACAGAGGAAACATAACTACAGCTTTTTGGTAAAGCCCATCATTCTACTGTTTTCAGAAAAATAAATGAGGCTTTTAAAGAAAATGATACAGTCCCTACAGTCAAACATGGTGGATGTTCACTGATGTTTTGGGGTTGCTTTGCTGTGTCAGGCATAGGATGTCTTGACTGTGTGCATGGCATTATGAAATATGAAGACTACCAAAGAATTCTGTGGTGCAATGTAGGACACAGTGTCAGGAAGTTGGGTCTCTGACAGAGGTTTTGTGTCTTACAGCAGGACAATGACCCAAAGCACATGTCAAAAAGCACAGAGAAATGGTTAAAGACAAATCTCTGGAGAGTACTGAACTGGCCAGCAATGAGTCCAGATCTCAATCCCATAGAGCACCTGTGGAGAGATCTCAAAACAGCAGTTGGGAAAAGAAACCCTTAAATCTGAGAGACCGGGAGCATTTGTCGAGATAGAGTGGTCCAAAATTCCAGTAGAGAGGTGTAAGTAACTCATTGATGGTTAAAGGAAGCGAATGATTTCAGTTATTTTCTCCAAGGGGTGTGCTACCAAATATTAAATTAAGGGTGCCAATAATTTTGTCCAGTCCATTTTTGGAGTTTTGCGTGGAATGTGTCAGATTTGGCTTTTTTTTCTCCACTTTTTTGTGTCATACCAATACAAACAAAAAAATATATACATGAGAATGTCTAAACATTTGTAATTGCAACAATTTTCTTGGCAAATTGGTGCATTATCTGACAGAAGTGCAGGAGTGCCAATATTTTTTTGCCAGTCCAACAAGGATATGCTCAGTCCTAACCTACAAAAGTATGCAAAGTCAGCAGTGAAAGTGATAAATGCACAAGTCGTGGTGCGATATACACAGGTGGTGCTGTATAGTACAAGAACAGTATCAGTCTCAGTTCAAATATAAAGTGAAACGGTTAAACCCCATCGGTGTGGTAGTTCAATAGTGCTAAACAGGCACATACCTCTCTACTTCACTGTATCGGTCTGCAGATGTTGCAGGAGGAAAAGGCAAGCAGGGAACTGTGTTCGGTTTGCCTACAATAAGCATTCACTGTGGATGAGGTAAGGTAGTGACCACCCGTCAGGAATACTCCTGAGTTAATGTGCGCAGATGGTGTCGCGTCTGGCTCCTCCTGGTTATGACGTCAGAGAGAGGCGGCCGAATAAAGGGTAATACTCGCAGCTACGAAGGGGGTACCTCTGTGAACAGTCACTGCTGGTTGCAAAGCCATATACTTAGTGGGTTCCAATCCTCAAAGCAAGCTCAGCTATAAATGCACGAAACAAAAGGAAACGAGGACAAACAGGAACCATAAAACAAGTGGTTTTATTCAAGCTTTCAAAGTGGGGCACAAAACAGTGTGCAACGCTTAGTGGTTACAGAACTGACGCATTTCGTGCATGCTCAATGCGCTTCATCAGAGATCTACAGGTGTTTTCTAAAGGTGCATTAATATGTTGTACATCATCCAATCAGAGAACAAGCAAAAAGTGGGTGTAAAAAGGCAATAAATATGGTGAATTAACGTGATTAGAAAGACAAGATATTAATAAATAAATGTGCATGAAGGCTGATTTACATATATACATATGCATGAGTATAATACTCCAAATGTAGCTAAATGAACTATAAAATAAGATCAAAGATAAGTATAAAGTTATATTCAAATGCATAAGTGTAATATACCAGACATAACTAAATAAGAATAATAGTACAAATTAAATATTGACGCCGCAATCATCATAATAAAAAGGTCACATTTTCTAGCATAGACAAGGATGCTGGCTATTCGCTATCCATCTTGTCTACCCCCAGTCAAACTCAGGGGTCTCCAGCACCAGAGCCTAATGCTTCAAATGTCACATCTGAACTACAGTCTGTTACCTCAGTTAGACCGACACTGGCCACTCTGGTAAAAATGCCAAACCAGACTAGCACCCCAAAAAGTGCTAACCAGACTGCCTCAAAAACCAAGAAGAAGTGAATAATGTTATCAATCTTTGTGATACCCCCCTCACTTTGGCACAAATTTCAATACTGAATAAAGGTCTCACCTTTGCACCTAGTACTAACTTTGATGTCTTCACTACCATGATTGATGTCAATAGACTAGTACACAAGTTCACCCTTAGGAAACACTTTTCTGATGAAAATAATGCCAGTTCTTCTTCACTTCCCTTTTCTACTCCTCTCACTCTTACTCAACACACAGGGTTGATTTGTAAAGATCTCTGTGACTTTAATTTACTTATTACTTTACAACACACAGATACACGTTGCACCCCCACTAATGTTGGGCTTATACCTAAAGATCGTTCATATTTTTACCCGGTCCAAGCCAGAAGTCCTTGCATAGAGATGTACCAAGAAGCAGTACAGAGGGACATCCTAATGTTACATGACACTCTTAGAGACTCACATCCCACCGGTAAACATAACATCTCTTATTCAGAGAGATTGGCTCTTAAGCAATTACAGGAAAATCCTAATATAGTGGCCACCCAGGCAGACAAAGGGGGTCCATAGTAATATTAAACACCAGTGACTATGTTAAAGAAGCTACCTCTCAATTGAATGACTAAAATACGTATACAAAACTTAATTTTGATCCCACCCACTCATATGGCAGAGAACTTCTGAATTTCTTGGACACGGCACTGGAAGAGGGTTTCCTTACTAGGGAAGTCTTTGATCACTTACTTATAGATGATCCCCTAATACCCACCTTCAGGGTCGTACCCAAGATTCATAAAACTCTATACCCCATATAGTCAGCAATATCAGAAAATTTGCGATATAATACTCAAATATCTTCCTATTTTACAGAGTGATAATAAATTAAAATCCATATCCAAAAAACATATTACATGTAGCCAAAAAGGTGCCCACTGTAGGAGACAGGGTCAAGAAACATTTCTTTAGCAAACCTGGTCAATCTCCCCATTGGCTTACAGCACCTAATGTTTTTTTCAAATGTGGTCATATTTGCAAAAGTTGTACTTATACCAGCAAAACTGACCATTTCACTTCCTCTCAAACAGGTTTAAGTTACCGCATTAACAATAGGATAGATTGTACCAGTGTCTTTGTGATTTATCTTGTCACACGCCAACAGTGCTCCCTTTAATACGTGGGTCTCACTTCTCGCCCTCTCAAAGATCGTATTAAAGAGCACCTGTTGTCTCTTGATGAAGAAATCCCCAGGACCCCTGTTGCACAACACTTTCGTTCTCACGGCACTCACACCAAACATCTTTTCCACTTTGTAGGTATAGACCATGTAAGGAAGGATATTAGGGGAGGAGATAGAATAGGTAAACTACTAAGACAAAAAGCTTACTGGATTTTTACCCTACAAACTAAATATCCCAGTGGCATCAATAAGAGACAGGACTTAAATCTATTTATTGATTAGTCCCTTTCCCCAACTATCACCATTCTGTTCATATTCTAGCAAACATTAGCTTTTATTATTTTAGATCCTTTCCTTACTCCTATTATCATTATTACTTATTATCTGTAATATAATCATCTAGTCTTTTCCTTTGGTTCATTATGTAGATATATTTATTTTATCATATTTTATTTTTTCCTTATTCTATAGTACACATTATATGATATATATGAGTGTTTTTTTTTCCCTTTTTTATGATAATTCCGTGTTCTCCTTTTTCCCTCTCATACGGCTAGATTTAGAGTTTTGTCGGTAACGACCCGCGTATCTAACGCTGGCTTTTTTCTGGCCACACCTTTAAAATAACTCTGGTATTGAGAGTCCACAGAATGGCTGCGTTAGGCTCCAAAAAAGGAGCGTAGAGCATATTTAACACCACTGCAACTCTCGATACCAGAGTTGTTTACGGACGCGGCCAGCCTCAAAAACGTGCTCGTGCACGATTCCCCCATAGGAAACAATGGGGCTATTTGAGCTGAAAAAAAACCTAACACCTGCAAAAAAGCCGCGTTCAGCTCCTAACGCAGCCCCATTGTTTGCTATGGGGAAACACTTCCTACGTCTGCACCTAACACTCTAACATGTACCCCGAGTCTAAACACCCCTAGCCTTACACTTATTAACCCCTAATCTGCTGCCCCCGCTATCGCTGACCCCTGCATATTATTATTAACCCCTAATCTGCTGCTCCGTAAACCGTCGCTACTTACATTATCCCTATGTACCCCTAATCTGCTGCCCCTAACACCGCCGACCCCTATATTATATTTATTAACCCCTAATCTGCCCCCTACAACGTCGCCTCCACCTGCCTACACTTATTAACCCCTAATCTGCCGAGCGGACCGCACCGCTATTATTATAAAGTTATTAACCCCTAATCCGCCTCACTAACCCTATAATAAATAGTATTAACCCCTAATCTGCCCTCCCTAACATCGCCGACACCTAACTTCAATTATTAACCCCTAATCTGCCGACTGGAGCTCACCGCTATTCTAATAAATGTATTAACCCCTAAAGCTAAGTCTAACCCTAACACTAACACCCCCCTAAATTAAATATAATTTTAATCTAACGAAATTAATTAACTCTTCTTAAATAAATTATTCCTATTTAAAGCTAAATACTTACCTGTAAAATAAATCCTAATATAGCTACAATATAAATTATAATTATATTATAGCTATTTTAGGATTAATATTTATTTTACAGGTAACTTTGTATTTATTTTAACCAGGTACAATAGCTATTAAATAGTTAAGAACTATTTAATAGCTAAAATAGTTAAAATAATTACAAATTTACCTGTAAAATAAATCCTAACCTAAGTTACAATTAAACCTAACACTATACTTTCAATAAATAAATTAAATAAAATACCTATAATTATCTACAATTAAACCTAACACTACACTATCAATAAATAAATTAAATACAATTCCTACAAATAACTACAATGAAATAAACTAACTAAAGTACAAAAAATAAAAAAGAACTAAGTTGCAAAAAAATTAAAAAATAATTACAAACATTAGAAATATATTACAACAATTTTAAACTAATTACACCTACTCTAAGCCCAATAATAAAATAACAAAGCCCCCCAAAATAAAAAAATGCCCTACCCTATTCTAAATTACTAAAGTTCAAAGCTCTTTTACCTTACCAGCCCGGTAGAAGTCTTCATCCAAGCGGGGCAGAAGAGGTCTTCCATCCGATTGAAGTCTTCATCCAAGAGGCATCTTCTATCGTCATCCATCTGGAGTGGAGCGGCAGCATCCTGAAGACCTCCGACGCGGAACATCCATCCTGGCCGACGACTGAACGACGAATGACGGTTCCTTTAAATGACGTCATCCAAGATGGCGTCCCTCGAATTCCAATTGGCTGATAGGATTCTATCAGCCAATCGGAATTAAGGTAGGAATATTCTGATTGGCTGATGGAATCAGCCAATCAGAATCAAGTTCAATCCGATTGGCTGATCCAATCAGCCAATCAGATTGAGCTCGCATTCTATTGGCTGATCGGAGGTCTTCAGGATGCTGCCGCTCCGCTCCAGATGGATGACGATAGAAGATGCCTCTTGGATGAAGACTTCAATCGGATGGAAGACCTCTTCTGCCCCGCTTGGATGAAGACTTCTACCGGATGGAGGACCTCTTCTTGCTCCGCTTGGATGAAGAATTTGGCTTAGTGTTAAGTTTATTTAAGGGGGGGTTGGGTTAGATTAGGGGTATGTGGGTGGTGGGTTGTAATGTTGGGGGGGGTATTGTATGTTTTTTTTTTACAGGCAAAAGAGCTGAACTTCTTGGGGCAGGCCCCGCAAAGGGCCCTGTTCAGGGCTGGTAAGGTAAAAGAGCTTTGAACTTTAGTAATTTACAATAGGGTAGGGCATTTTTTTTATTTTGGGGGGCTTTGTTATTTTATTAGGGGGCTTAGAGTAGGTGTAATTAGTTTAAAATTGTTGTAATATATTTCTAATGTTTGTAAATATTTTTTTATTTTTTGTAACTTAGTTCTTTTTTATTTGTTGTACTTTAGTTAGTTTATTTCATTGTAGTTATTTGTAGGAATTGTATTTAATTTATTTATTGATAGTGTAGTGTTAGGTTTAATTGTAGATAATTATAGGTATTTTATTTAATTAATTTATTGATAGTGTAGTGTTAGGTTTAATTGTAATTTAGGTTAGGATTTATTTTACAGGTAAATTTGTAATTATTTTAACTATTTTAGCTATTAAATAGTTCTTAACTATTTAATAGCTATTGTACCTGGTTAAAATAAATACAAAGTTACCTGTAAAATAAATATTAATCCTAAAATAGCTATAATATAATTATAATTTATATTGTAGCTATATTAGGATTTATTTTACAGGTAAGTATTTAGCTTTAAATAGGAATAATTTATTTAAGAAGAGTTAATTAATTTCGTTAGATTAAAATTATATTTAATTTAGGGGGGTGTTAGTGTTAGGGTTAGACTTAGCTTTAGGGGTTAATACATTTATTAGAATAGCGGTGAGCTCCAGCCGGCAGATTAGGGGTTAATAATTGAAGTTAGGTGTCGGCGATGTTAGGGAGGGCAGATTAGGGGTTAATACTATTTATTATAGGGTTAGTGAGGCGGATTAGGGGTTAATAACTTTATTATAGCAGCGGTGCGGTCCGCTCGGCAGATTAGGGGTTAATAAGTGTAGGCAGGTGGAGGCGACGTTGAGGGGGGCAGATTAGGGGTTATTAAATATAATATAGGGGTCGGCGGTGTTAGGGGCCGCAGATTAGGGGTACATAGCTATAATGTAGGTGGCGGCTCTTTGCGGTCGGCAGATTAGAGGTTAATTATTGTAGGTAGCTGGCGGCGACGTTGAGGGGGGCAGATTAGGGGCTAATAAATATAATATAGGGGTCGGCGGTGTTAGGGGCAGCAGATTAGGGGTACACAAGGATAACGTAGGTGGTGGTCGGCAGATTAGGGGTTAATTATTGTAGGTAGCTGGCTGCGACGTTGTGGGGGGCAGGTTAGGGGTTAATAAATATAATATAGGGGTCGGCGGTGTTAGGGGCAGCAGATTAGGGGTACATAAATATAACGTAGGTGGCGGTCGGCAGATTAGGGGTTAAAAAAATTTATTCGAGTGTCGACGATGTGGGGGGGCCTCGGTTTAGGGGTACATAGGTAGTTTATGGGTGTTAGTGTACTTTAGAGTACAGTAGTTAAGAGCTTTATGAACCGGCGTTAGCCCAGAAAGCTCTTAACTACTGACTTTTTTCTGCGGCTGGAGTTTTGTCGTTAGATTTCTAACGCTCACTTCAGACACGACTCTAAATACCGGAGTTAGAAAGATCCCATTGAAAAGTAGGATACGCAATTGACGTAAGGGGATCTGCGGTATGTAAAAGTCGCGGCTGGAAAGTGAGCGTTAGACCCTTTTTTGAATGACTCCAAATACCGGCGGTAGCCTAAAAACAGCGTTTTCACGGCTACCGCCAAACTCCAAATCTAGGCCTTAGTCAGTACTTCTATACATATGCTTCAGAATTAATACTTCTGTATTTTCACGTTTTTATATATATCTCAATATTTAATTTTTACTATTATTCTTAATTAGTTATGTCTGGTATATTACACTTATGCATTTGAACATAACTTTATACTTATCTTTGATCTTATTTTATAGTTCATTTAGCTACATTTGGTGTATTATACTCATGCATATGTATATATGCAAATCAGCCTTCATGCACATTTATTTATTAATATCGTGTCTTTCTAATCACGTTAAGTCATCATATTTATTGCCTTTTTTACACCAACTTTTTGCTTGTTCTATGATTGGATGATGTACAACATATTAGTGCACCATTAGAGAACACCTGTAGATCTCTGATGAAGCGCATTGAGCATGCGTGAAACGAGTCAGATCTGTAACCACTAAGCCTTGAACACTGTTTTGTGCCCCACTTTGAAAGCTTGAATAAAACCATTTGGTTTATGGGTCCTGTTGGTCCCCATTTCCTTTTGTTTCGTGTATATATATATATATATATATATATATATATATATATATATATATATATATATATATATATATACAGACAAGCACTCCAGATCACTGTAGAAATGCCTGGGGTGCAACAAAAAGTTTACACAGTTCAATGAAGAGAGTGCACTCACCAGGTCTTGTTACAAGCTTTATTCAGCAGATGTGAACGTTTTCAGGGGTTTAGCCCCTTCCTCAAACATACAAGAGAATAATTTAACTTACCCCAACACCAGACACCCAGTTTTAAGTGCAACTGCCATCACACACGCTCTCCTGGGTAGGAGCGCCACCCACTGGTGATGTCATCATCCCAGGAAATGCGGGACTACGGTTCTAAAGGAAAAAGTGAAACAATAATGTACAATTATCTAAACACACATATACAGTATGTAAGATCAGAATCGGGAACCAAAACACAGTTATAGATACTGCTCATGCACTGTAATCGGCTTCACATAAGTTAACCAATCAGTGTAGGCTAGTAATCATGGCAACTGTAAACAATATGGGAATTAGCCACTCAGATTACTAGAGACTCAGTAGACACCACCCCTATTCAGATTACTGAAATGGAAAATATCATTGTAAATATATCAGTTGAGTCAGGTCATATCTATATTTATAATTAGCCAGACCTAAGAGGCTAAAGGAAAGCAAAGCAATGCACAATATACATTTCAATAGATTAACCTTAAATTGGACATTAAATGCATAATAGATTTCAATCCCATAGAAAAACCAGAGGAAACTTAACTAATGATAGGGTTATACCAATAGCCCAAATGCATCAAAAATAGGCAGACCACATTAGATCAGCCCAAAAGTTCAGAATAGCAAAGAAAAAGAAACAAAGAATCAGATAACGTATAAGCAAGAAGAAATGGAGAACAGAGAAAAGAAAATAGAAATAAATAAAGTTAGAACCGAAACACGGTAGTAAACACATTTACTGGGTACATGCATAAAATCAAATCATAGATGGCCTGAGAGACATGAAAGGGTAATTCAAATGTATAGAAAAATATATGTGAGTAAGTACTGCGCTGGCCAAAAAATATATAGATATCAAACCCTTCTAAAATCACACCTTCCTCCAAAGTGTTTTATATAATTAGAGAACAAATCGAATTTAGTATTTAGAGGGTGCTAGGAGAAGCTAAAGATATCTCAATATGTTACCTAAAATTAGTGTTAAAGAGGATTAGCCTTAATTAGACTGGGATTGTCTGTACGTGTATTTATATAGACTAAACCACAAATACAATACCTAAGGATTTCTAAATTAGTGACTATAGATTGGTGTGAATATAGATTAGTCTTAATTATACTGGATATGTTTATATGCAATATAATAAAATTTACCCCAAGCAGAGTAGGCAAAGATTATTACAAATTTATTTACAGAGATACTTCAGTATTTAATATACATTCACAGTAGCAAAATTTGGGACGTCTCCCATACATATAGGACCACTCCTAAAAAATAACATATAAAATTATTAAAACAATCTCAAATTACAATAAAATGATAAAGCAAAAATGAATTCCAACTAATCATGGATAATATAGTAGATAAAATCAATGTATATGTATAAAACTCTTCCAAATAAACAAATCTGGATAAGTGGATAACCTATGTAAGATAGCCAGCTAGATAGATAACATATGCCATTAACCAATTACAGAAATTATATATTCAGAGATTTAGGAACCGAATACCACCATAGGAAAAAATGTATTATTGAGCCATTTTAGAACTCATCCACTTAGATTAGATTAGATATATCTTTAAGACGTACTTTTAAAAGTTTGTATTGCAGGAACTAAACAAACTTATGATGCCACTTTGGAGGGCTAAATAGAAGCAATGTCTCTTATTGCAAGCCTCTTATAGCGAGTTTCCCACTTCAAAATGTGGTAGCATACATTACTATTGCAAACATAATATTCTCAAGATCGTAAGTGAACTGTTCCACAGGTAAGTGACACTTTGTATCAGCAGTTTTAGTCTACCTGCATGAGCTATGCTCCTAGCTCTTGTTTCTTACCGCAGTTTTTGCAGCGTGTGTTTGGCGTGTTGTGTGGCTCCTCTGTGGCGATCACGTGACTTTACCTTACGTCACAGCTCTGATCCACTATGTAGCGGTTCTGGTTAAGGGCTGGATTGGATACAAAAGAACTTTTCCAAAAGTAATAGCAACCTTAAAAGATTGAAACAAAAAGTCTCCTTGCACTTAGTGCTGATAGCACGCAAGTAGTGTTGGATAAAGCATTATTATAACCCGGGTTATTTTTAAATGTCCCACGATGTTCCAAAGATTAGACACTGGATCAGAAGTTATCCGTAGATTTGTGCCTGTGTTTTAGTAGTCAGAAATGTTCAGTCTGTATACCATCAACATGTTTCACCCTATGATGGGCTTTATCAAGATAGATTACAGGCATGAATGGGCACGCTTTTAAAGGTCACCAATTAGCCCTATTGGCTCAGACATTAATGGCAATTGATTAAGTGGGTATGCTTCCGTTTTCTTTAGACCATTTAAGGTGGTATGTTTTTATAATAGACATTAAGGTTCTTCATTTGTAATAGTTATATAGTTATCTCCACTTGCATATTATAGGCTGGAATCATATTTTATGTCATAATATTTTAGAATATATTCTCATAGCTTTAACTTAGTAGGGCTAGGAAGAGAAAATTATAATAATACAAATTTTATATTAATTATATTAGGTTATTTTAATATTTTTCTCAGTATTTGAGCATATCTAGATATCCAGATGTTCATATTCTTATCTTCTAAAAAATATTAGAATATGGTCTTATGTATAAAAAATAAAGAAAATTTCGTATGGTTAAGTATTGTGTTCCCTGTGAAATTATTTTGATAAATTAGTTAAGTTTATTCCACACTTGAGCATATTTACATATCCAGAGTTTTTTTTTTAAACTAAATATATTGGTCTTACACTCGTCAATCAACGTTAGTATATATACTAGATATATTGGTCTTACACTCTACAATCAACTTTAGTGCTGTGATCTTATATTTTATTCAAAGAGAAATTGTGATAAATCAAGTTCAGAATTTAAACCTCTAGGATACCTTGGCCTCTATTTATCAAGCCATCAACCACAAATACGCTGGAATTCCGCAGCATATTTGTGGCTAGGCTAATTCACCGTAGTTATCAAGCCCTACAGGCCAGCAAAAATAGAATCTAGTGACGTAACATACGATCCGCCGGACTACGTCACTCCAGATGTTCCGAACGCAAGTTCGGCACAATCTGACTACTTTTGGAAGTTATCAAAGAACAACCAGGTACGCTCGCCACTATTCCGGCCCAGCGCCCTGGAGGCGGCGGGTCCCATAGGAATAAAAGGGAGTCTGACAGCAGCGAGAGCTCATGTTCGGTGCTGCCCGATATCCCATTGATTCTTATGGGAAGTGTCTGCACCTAACACCCTAACATGTACCCTGAGTCTAAACACCCCTAATCTGATGCCCCAACACCGCGCCACCTACCTTATACTTATTAACCCCTAAACCTCCGTCCTGACAACGACGCCACCTACATTATATGTATTAACCCCTAAACCGCCGCTCCCGGGACCCCGCCGCAACTAAATAAAATGTTTAACCCCTAAACTGCCACTCCCAGACCCCGCTGCAACTAAATAAACTTATTAACCCCTAAACCGCCGCTCCTGGACCCTGCCGCAACTATAATAAATATATTAACCCCTAAACCGCTGCTCCCGGACCCCGCCGCCACCTACATTATACCTATTAACCCCTAATCTGCCGCCCCCTATACCGCCGCCACCTGCATAAAGTTATTAACCCCTATCTTGCCGATCCCGGACCCTGCCGCAAATAAATTAAATGTTTAACCCCTAAACTGCCGCTCCCGGAGCCCACCGCTACCTACATTACATTTATTAACCCCTAATCTCCCCCCCCTACACTGCCACCACCTACATTATATCTATTAACCCCTAAACCTAAGTCTAACCCTAACACCCCCCTAACTTAAATATTATTTAAATTAATCTAAATAAATATTACTATTATTAACTAAATTATTCCTATTTAAAAATAAATACTTATAAAATAAACCCTAAGATAGCTACAATATAACTAATAGTAACATTGTAGCTATTTTAGGGTTTATTTTTATTTTACATGCAACTTTGTATTTATTTTATCTAGGTACAATAGCTATTAAATAGTTATTAACTATTTAATAGCTACCTAGCTAAAATAAATACAAATTTACCTGTAAAATAAATCCTAACCTAAGTTACAATTACACCTAACACTATACTACAATTAAATAAATTAAATTAATTAACTACAATTACCTAACATTAAATAAAATTAATTAAAGTACAAAAAAATAAACTCTAAATTACAGAAAATAAAAAAAAATTACAAGAAGTTTAAACTAATCACACCTAATCTAAGCCCCCTAATAAAATAAAAAAGCTCCCCAAAATAATAAAATTCCCTATCCTAAACTAAATTACAAATAGCCCTTAAAAGGGCCTTTTGCGGGGCATTGCCCCAAAGTAATAAGCTCTTTTACCTGAATAAAAAAAGAAATACAATCCCCCCCAAATTAAAACCTACCACCCACACACCCAACCCTACTCTAAAACCCACAAAAACCCCCCTTAAAAAAACCTAACACTACCCCCTTGAAGATAACCCTACCTTGAGACGTCTTCACCCAGCCGGGCACAAGTCTTCATCCAATCCGGCCAGAAGTCTTCATCGAATCCAGGCAGAAGAGGTCCTCCAGAAGTCTTCATCCAAGTGGCATCTTTTATCTTCAATCAACCGGAGCGGGTCCATCTTCAATCCAGCTGACACGGAGCCATCCTCTTCTAACGACGCCCTAACACTGAATGACTGTTCCTTTAAATGATGTCATCCAAGATGGCGTCCCTTGAATTCCGATTGGTTGACAGGATTCTATCAGTCAATTGGAATTAAGGTATTAAAAATCCGATTGGCTGGTGCAATCAGCCAATAGGATTGACCTCACATTCTATTGGCTGATCGGAACAGCCAATAGAATGCAAGGTCAATCCTATTGGCTGATTGGCTCAAGGTAGGGTGATCTTCAAGGGGTAGTGTTAGGTTTTTTTAAGGGGGGTTTTAGAGTAGGGTTGGGTGTGTGGGTGGTGGGTTTTAATGTTGGGGGGGATTGTATTTCTTTTTTTTACAGGTAAAAGAGCTGATTACTTTGGGGCAATGCCCCGCAAAAGGCCCTCTTAAGGGCTATTTGTAATTTAGTTTAGGGTAGGGAATTTTATTATTTTGGGGGGCTTTTTTATTTTATTAGGGGGCTTAGATTAAGTGTAATTAGTTTAAACTTCTTGTATTTTTTTTATTTTCTGTAATTTAGAGGGTTTTTTTTTTGTACTTTAGTTAATTTTATTTAATGTTAGGTAATTGTAGTTAATTAATTTAATTTTTTTTAATGATAGTGTAGTGTTAGGTGTAATTGTAACTTAGGTTAGTATTTATTTTACAGGTAAATTTGTATTTATTTTAGCTAGGTAGCTATTAAATAGTTAATAATTATTTACTAGCTATTGTACCTGGTTAAAATAAATACAAAGTTCCTGTAAAATAAAAATAAACCCTTGCGGCTAGATTTAGAATTTTGTCGGTAACGACCCGCATAGCTAACTCTGGCTTTTTTCTGGCCGCACCTTTAAAATAACTCTGGTATTGAGAGTCCACAGAATGGCTGCGTTAGGCTCCAAAAAAGGAGCGTACAGCATATTTAACTCCACTGCAACTCTCGATACCAGAGTTGCTTACGGACGCGGCCAGCCTCAAAAACGTGCTCATGCACGATTCCCCCATAGAAAACAATGGGGCTGTTTGAGCTGAAAAAAAACCTAACACCTGCAAAAAAGCCGCGTTCAGCTCCTAACGCAGCCCCATTGTTGTCTATGGGGAAACACTTCCTACGTCTGCACCTAACACCCTAACATGTACCCCAAGTCTAAACACCCCTAACCTTACACTTATTAACCCCTATTCTGCCGCCCCCGCTATCGCTGACCCCTGCATATTATTTTTAACCCCTAATCTGCAGCTCCGTAAACCGCCGCTACTTACATTATCCCTATGTACCCCTAATCTGCTGCCCGTAACACCGCCGACCCCTATATTATATTTATTAACCCCTAATCTGCCCCCCACAACGTCGCTTCCACCTGCCTACACTTATTAACCCCTAATCTGCCGAGTGGACCGCACCGCTATTATTATAAAGTTATTAACCCCTAATCCGCCTCACTAACCCTATAATAAATAGTATTAACCCCTAATCTGCCCTCCCTAACATCGCCGACACCTAACTTCAAACATTAACCCCTAATCTGCCGACTGGAGCTCACCGCTATTCTAATAAATTTATTAACCCCTAAAGCTAAGTCTAACCTTAACACTAACACCCCCCTAAGTTAAATATAATTTAAATCTAACAAAATTAATTAACTCTTATTAAATAAATTATTCCTATTTAAAGCTAAATACTTACCTGTAAAATAAACCCTAATATATCTACAATATAAATTATAATTATATTATAGCTATTTTAGGATTTATATTTATTTTACAGGTAACTTTGTATTTATTTTAACCAGGTACAATAGCTATTAAATAGTTAAGAACTATTTAATAGCTAAAATAGTTAAAATAATAACAAATTTACCTGTAAAATAAATCCTAACCTAAGTTACAATTAAACCTAACACTACACTATCAATAAATTAATTAAATAAAATACCTACAATTACCTACAATTAAACCTAACACTACACTATCAATAAATTAATTAAATACAATATCTACAAATAAATACAATGAAATAAACTAACTAAAGTACAAAAAATAAAAAAGAACTAAGTTACAAAAAATAAAAAAATATTTACAAATATCAGAAAAATATTACAACAATTTTAAACTAATTACACCTACTCTAAGCGCCCTAATAAAATAACAAAGACCCCCAAAATAAAAAAATGCCCTACCCTATTGTAATTACTAAAGTTCAAAGCTCTTTTACCTTACCAGCCCTGAACAGTGCCCTTTGCTGGGCATGCCCCAAAGAATTCAGCTCTTTTGCCTGTAAAAAAAACACATACAATACCCCCCCCAACATTACAACCCACCACCCACATACCCCTAATCTAACCCAAACCCCCCTTAAATAAACCTAACACTAAGCCCCTGAAGATCTTCCTACCTTATCTTTGTTTATTTCATTGTAGTTTTTTGTAGGTATTGTATTTAATTTATTTATTTATTGATAGTGTAGTGTTAGGTTTAATTGTAACTTAGGTTAGGATTTATTTTACAGGTAATTTTGTAATTATTTTAACTATTTTAGCTATTTCGCAACCTATATTATCCCTATGTACCCCTAATCTGCTGCCACTAACATCGCCGACACCTACATAATATTTATTAACCCCTAATCTGCCCCCCCAATGTCGCCGCTACCTACCTACACTTATTAACCCCTAATCTGCTGACCGGACCTCACCGCAACTATAATAAATGTATTAACCCCTAAACCGCCTCACTCCCGCCTCAAAAACCCTATAATAAATAGTATTAACCCCTAATCTGCCCTCCCTAACATCGCCGACACCTAACTTCAAGTATTAACCCCTAATCTGCCGACCGGACCTCACCGCTACTCTAATAAATGTATTAACCCCTAAAGCTAAGTCTAACCCTAACCCTACGTTAAATATTATTTAAATCTAACAAAATAAAATAAATCTTATTAAATAAATTAATCCTATTTAAAGCTAAATACTTACCTGTAAAATAAACCCTAATATAGCTACAATATAACTAATAATTATATTGTATCTATTTTAGGATTTATATTTATTTTACAGGCAACTTTGTATTTATTTTAACTAGGTACAATAGCTATTAAATAGTTATTTACTATTTAATAGCTACCTAGTTAAAATAATTGCAACATTACCTGTAAAATAAATCCTAACCTAAGTTACAATTAAACCTAACACTACACTATCAATAAATTAATTAAATAAACTACCTACAATTATCTACAATTAAATCAACTAAACTAAATCACAAAAAAAAACAACACTAAATTACAAAAAATGAAAAAAGATTACAAGAATTTTAAACTAATTACACCTACTCTAAGACCCCTAAAAACATAACAAAGCCCCCCAAAATAAAAAAATGCCCTACCCTATTCTAAAATAAAAAGTAAACAGCTCTTTTGCCTTACCAGCCCTTAAAAGGGCCTTTTGCGGGTCATGCCCCAAAGTAAACAGCTCTTTTGCATTTTAAAAAAACATACAATACCCCCCCAACATTACAACCCACCACCCACATACCCCTAATCTAACCAAAACCTCCCTTAAATAAACCTAACACTAAGCCCCTGAAGATCTCCCTACCTTATCTTCACCACGCCGGGTATCACCGATCCGTCCAGAAGAGGGTCCGAAGTCTTCATCCTATCCGGCAAGAAGAGGTCCAGAAGAGGCTCCGAAGTCTTCATCCTATCCGGCAAGAAGAGTACATCCAGACCGGCAGACATCTTCATCCACGTGGTGTCTTCTATCTTCATCCATCCGGTGCGGAGCGGGACCATCTTGAAGCAGCCGACGCGTATCCATCCTCTTCTTCTGGCGACTCCCGACGAATGAAGGTTCCTTTAAGTGACATCATCCAAGATGGCATCCCTCGAATTCTGATTGGCTGATAGGATTCTATCAGCCAATCGGAATTAAGGTAGGAAAAATCTGATTGGCTGATGGAATCAGCCAATCAGATTCAAGTTCAAAATCAGATTGAGCAAGCATTCTATTGGCTGTTCCGATCAGCCAATAGAATGCAAACTAAATCTGATTGGCTGATTGGATCAGCCAATCGGATTGAACTTGAATCTGATTGGCTGATTCAATCAGCCAATCAGATTTTTCCTTCCTTAATTCCGATTGGCTGATAGAATCCTATCAGCCAATTGGAATTCGAAGGACGCCATCTTGGATGACGTCACTTAAAGGAACCTTCATTCGTCGGGAGTCACCGGAAGTAGAGGATGGATCCGCGTCAGCTGCTCCAAGATCCGGTCCGGATGTCCTCTTCTTGCCGGATAGGATGAAACCTTCGGAGCCTCTTCTTGCCGGATAGGATGAAGACTTCGGACCCTCTTCTGGACGGATCAGTGATACCCGGCGTGGTGAAGATAAGGTAGGGAGATCATCAGGGGCTTAGTGTTAGGTTTATTTAAGGGGCGTTTGGGCTAGATTAGGGGTATGTGGGTGGTGGGTTGTAATGTTGGGGGGGTTATTGTATGTTTTTTTAAAATGCAAAAGAGCTGTTTACTTTGGGGTATGCCCTGCAAAAGGCCCTTTTAAGGGCTGGTAAGGCAAAAGAGCTGTTTACTTTTTATTTTAGAATAGGGTAGGGCATTTTTTTATTTTGGGGGGCTTTGTTATGTTTTTAGGGGGCTTAGAGTGGGTGTAATTAGTTTAAAATTCTTGTAATCTTTTTTTATTTTTTGTAATTTAGTGTTTGGTTTTTTTTGTAATTTAGTTTAGTTGATTTAATTGTAGGTAATTGTAGGTAGTTTATTTAATTTATTTATTGATAGTGTAGTGTTAGGTTTAATTGTAACTTAGGTTAGGATTTATTTTACAGGTAATTTTGTAATTATTTTAACTATTTTAGCTATTTCGCAACCTACATTATCCCTATGTACCCCTAATCTGCTGCCACTAACATCGCCGACACCTACATAATATTTATTAACCCCTAATCTGCCCCCCCAATGTCGCCGCTACCTACCTACACTTATTAACCCCTAATCTGCCGACCGGACCTCACCGCAACTATAATAAATGTATTAACCCCTAAACCGCCTCACTCCCGCCTCAAAAACCCTATAATAAATAGTATTAACCCCTAATCTGCCCTCCCTAACATCGCCGACACCTAACTTCAAGTATTAACCCCTAATCTGCCGACCGGACCTCACCGCTACTCTAATAAATGTATTAACCCCTAAAGCTAAGTCTAACCCTAACCCTAACCCTAAGTTAAATATTATTTAAATCTAACAAAATAAAATAAATCTTATTAAATAAATTAATCCTATTTAAAGCTAAATACTTACCTGTAAAATAAACCCTAATATAGCTACAATATAACTAATAATTATATTGTATCTATTTTAGGATTTATATTTATTTTACAGGCAACTTTGTATTTATTTTAACTAGGTACAATAGCTATTAAATAGTTATTTACTATTTAATAGCTACCTAGTTAAAATAATTACAACATTACCTGTAAAATAAATCCTAACCTAAGTTACAATTAAACCTAACACTACACTATCAATAAATTAATTAAATAAACTACCTACAATTATCTACAATTAAATCAACTAAACTAAATCACAAAAAAAAAACAACACTAAATTACAAAAAATGAAAAAAGATTACAAGAATTTTAAACTAATTACACCTACTCTAAGCCCCCTAAAAACATAACAAAGCCCCCCAAAATAAAAAAATGCCCTACCCTATTCTAAAATAAAAAGTAAACAGCTCTTTTGCCTTACCAGCCCTTAAAAGGGCCTTTTGCGGGTCATGCCCCAAAGTAAACAGCTCTTTTGCATTTTAAAAAAACATACAATACCCCCCCAACATTACAACCCACCACCCACATACCCCTAATCTAACCAAAACCTCCCTTAAATAAACCTAACACTAAGCCCCTGAAGATCTCCCTACCTTATCTTCACCACGCCGGGTATCACCGATCCGTCCAGAAGAGGGTCCGAAGTCTTCATCCTATCCGGCAAGAATAGGTCCAGAAGAGGCTCCGAAGTCTTCATCCTATCCGGCAAGAAGAGTACATCCAGACCGGCAGACATCTTCATCCACGCGGTGTCTTCTATCTTCATCCATCCGGCGCGGAGCGGGACCATCTTGAAGCAGCCGACGCGTATCCATCCTCTTCTTCTGGCGACTCCCGACGAATGAAGGTTCCTTTAAGTGACATCATCCAAGATGGCATCCCTCGAATTCTGATTGGCTGATAGGATTCTATCAGCCAATCGGAATTAAGGTAGGAAAAATCTGATTGGCTGATTGAATCAGCCAATCAGATTCAAGTTCAAAATCAGATTGAGCAAGCATTCTATTGGCTGTTCCGATCAGCCAATAGAATGCAAACTCAATCTGATTGGCTGATTGGATCAGCCAATCGGATTGAACTTGAATCTGATTGGCTGATTCAATCAGCCAATCAGATTTTTCCTTCCTTAAATCCGATTGGCTGATAGAATCCTATCAGCCAATTGGAATTCGAAGGACGCCATCTTGGATGACGTCACTTAAAGGAACCTTCATTCGTCGGGAGTCACCGGAAGAAGAGGATGGATCCGCGTCAGCTGCTCCAAGATCCGGTCCGGATGTCCTCTTCTTGCCGGATAGGATGAAACCTTCGGAGCCTCTTCTTGCCGGATAGGATGAAGACTTCGGACCCTCTTCTGGACGGATCTGTGATACCCGGCGTGGTGAAGATAAGGTAGGGAGATCATCAGGGGCTTAGTGTTAGGTTTATTTAAGGGGCGTTTGGGCTAGATTAGGGGTATGTGGGTGGTGGGTTGTAATGTTGGGGGGGTTATTGTATGTTTTTTTAAAATGCAAAAGAGCTGTTTACTTTGGGGTATGCCCTGCAAAAGGCCCTTTTAAGGGCTGGTAAGGCAAAAGAGCTGTTTACTTTTTATTTTAGAATAGGGTAGGGCATTTTTTTATTTTGGGAGGCTTTGTTATGTTTTTAGGGGGCTTAGAGTGGGTGTAATTAGTTTAAAATTCTTGTAATCTTTTTTTATTTTTTGTAATTTAGTGTTTGGTTTTTTTTGTAATTTAGTTTAGTTAATTTAATTGTAGGTAATTGTAGGTAGTTTATTTAATTAATTTATTGATAGTGTAGTGTTAGGTTTAATTGTAACTTAGGTTAGGATTTATTTTACAGGTAATTTTGTAATTATTTTACTAGGTAGCTATTAAATAGTAAATAACTATTTAATAGCTATTGTACCTAGTTAAAATAAATACAAAGTTGCCTGTAAAATAAATATAAATCCTAAAATAGATACAATATAATCATTAGTTATATTGTAGCTATATTAGGGTTTATTTTACAGGTAAGTATTTAGCTTTAAATAGGATTAATTTATTTGATAAGATTTATTTTATTTTGTTAGATTTAAATTATATTTAACTTAGGGGGGTGTTAGGGTTAGACTTAGCTTTAGGGGTTAATACATTTATTAGAGTAGCAGTGAGGTCAGGTCGGCAGATTAGGGGTTAATACTTGAAGTTAGGTATCGGTGATGTAAGGGAGGGCAGATTAGGGGTTAATACTATTTATTATAGGGTTTTTGAGGCAGGAGTGAGGCGGTTTAGGGGTTAATACATTTATTATAGTTGTGGCGAGGTCCGGTTGGCAGATTAGGGGTTAATAAGTGTAGGTAGGTAGCAGCGACGTTGGGAGGGCAGATTAGGGGTTAATAAATATAATATCAGGGTCGGCGATGTTAGGGGCAGCAGATTAGGGGTACATAGCTATAATGTAGGTTGCGGCGGTGTACGGAGCGGCAGATTAGGGGTCAATAATAAAATACAGGGGTCAGCGATAGCGGGGGCGGCAGATTAGGGGTTAATAAGTGTAAGGTTAGGGGTGTTTAGACTCGGGGTACATGTTAGGGTGTTAGGAGCAGACTTAGGAAGTGTTTCTCCATAGGAAACAATGGGGCTGCGTTAGGAGCTGAACGCTGCTTTTTTGTTTTTTTCAAGCTCAAACTGCCCCATTGTTTCCTATGGGGGAATCGTGCACGAGCACGTTTTTGAAGCTGGCCGCGTCCATAAGCAACGCTGGTATTTAGAGTTGAAGTTGCGGGAAAATTATGCTCTACGCTCCCTTTTTGGAGCCTAATGCAGCCCTTCAGAGAACTCTAAATACCAGGGTTGTTTAAAAGGTGTGGGGGAAAAAAAACACGCGTAGCTAACGCACCCCTTTGGCCGCAAAACTCTAAATCTAGCCGATAGGGTTTATTTTATAGGTAAGTATTTAGTTTTAAATAGGAATAATTTAGTTAATATTAGTAATTTTATTTAGATGTATTTTAATTATATTTATGTTAGGGGGGATTAGGGTTAGACTTAGGTTTAGGGGTTAATTCATTTAATATAGTGGCAGCGGTGTAGGGGGGTAGATTAGGGGTTAATCAATGTAATGTAGATGGCGGCAGTGTAGGGGGGGCAGGATAGGGGTTAATAAATGTAATGTAGGTGGCAGAGGGCTCCATGGGTTAAAGAATGTATTTATTTGCGGCGGGGTATGGGATTGGCAGGATAGGGGTTATTAACTTTATGTAGGTGGCGGCGGTATAGGGGGTGGCAGATTAGGGGTTAATAGGTATAATGTAGGTGGTGGCGGGGTCCGGGAGCGGCGGTTTAGGGGTTCATAGATTTATTATAGTTGCGGCGGGGAGCGGTGGTTTAGGGGTTCATAGATTTATTATAGTTGCGGCAGGGAGCGGCAGTTTAGGGGTTAATACGTTTATTTAGTTGCAAGGGGCTCTGGGAGCGGCGGTTTAGGGGGTATAACTGTATAGTATAGTGTGGGTGCTTAGTGATAGGCTAGCAAGAAAGCTGCGAAGAAGCCGATGAGCAGTGAGATCGATGACTGTTAGTTAACAACAGTCCGCTGCTCATCGCACCGTACTTGGTGCACGGCTTTTTGACAGCTTTCTTGATAAATTTGGCGAACGTATTCAGGCCCGTGGCAGCGATGTTAGGCGAGCTTAGGCTAGCGTATTGGGCCGGCGAATGCAGGGAAGTAGACAGGTTGATAAATAGTGGCCAGTGTGTCAAATCTGTAAATAAGTTTGGCTTCCTTAATAAGCAGTTTTTTCTCGATGTCTCCCCCTCTCTAACTTTCTTTAATCTTACATATTCCCCAGTATTTTAGGTCATTACTTCTCCCTTTTTGTACATCTTGAAAGTGGTTATATAAATTACTGAAATGGACCATAACATTGTAAATATATATAGGGGACCATATGAAATGGAGACCAGAAAGACTAAGTCTAAGCATCAAATTACTGGTCATCAGCTGTATAGCACTCAATAGTATGCGCTTAATAATTATTACATAGCACAATTATATCAGCTGAGTCAGGTTATATCTATATTTATAATTAGCCAGACCTAAGAGGCTAAAGGAAAGCGAAAGCAAAGCACAATATACATTTCAATAGATTAACCTTAAATTGGACATTAAATGCATAATAGATTTCAATCCTATAGATAAAAGGAGAGGAAAGTTAACTAATGATAGGGTTATACCAATAGCCCAAATGCATCAAAAATAGGCAGACCACATTAGATCAGCCCAAAAGTTCAGAATAGCAAAGAAAAAGAAACAAGGAATCAGACAACGTATAAGCAAGAAGAAATGGAGAACAGAGAAAAGAAAATATAAATAAATAAAGTTAGAACCGAAACACGGTAGTAAGCACATTTACTGGGTACATGCATAAAATCAAATCATAGATGGCCTGATAGACATGAAAGGGTAATTCAAATGGTCAATTGTAGGACAGTCAGTCCCAATCCTAGAGGCACACTTGCCAGTCAGGCTGGGTGTTAAGCCCATTTGGGATGAGAGTATCTAAAATACAGTATATGTCCAACCTGCTTCCCTTTGCAGGAGCAGTTTGTTCCTGTTTCCATCCCTGGCCAGAGGGAACTATGAAAATCTCACCCAGTCAAACATTGCCCAGCTTGATAACTCAATAATATTCCATCTCTATTTCCTAACAACTTTTAACAATTGTTGAAGGCTGTTGATTAACGAAAACTGAATTGATATGGGTTACTTTTCTGATATCCAATCCAATATTTTTCATATACAAGAATTGTGTTATCATTTGAATTGTGATCATTCTGATGCCAAAAAAGGTGTATTAGGAACCAAAAATCACTGCTGAGCCTACCTTGGCTTACTCTTCAACAAGGTACAAGCCGAATGTAACAAACTGGAATATAGAATTGAACTGGAAATTAGAGATGTGCATTTGTTTTTGGACGAATGTACATTAGTCATGAATGCACCAATGAAAATGAAAGAAAATAAAAGAATACTAACAACTTTTCATCTGTAGCTTTGAAACATTTCCATTCTTTTTAACAAAAACAAATGTAAATGTTTAACCAAAATTCAGTTTTTGTTTTACTTTAAACAAAGCCAGCATTGAATAATGTAGCCACTGGCTGCACATCTTTAAATTGCATGTGCTATCTAAATCATGACATTTTATTTTTTACTGTCCTTGGAACTTACGTGAACATTTCTCAAATTTTCTTATTGTAGAAATAGAATTAATTATTGAAGATGGTGGTAGAGACTGAGAAACTATATCTTGGAAACTATAATTAGCGTAATAAAAGTCAAATCCAGGTATAAATTAACAAAGTGGTTAAGGAGAGAATTATTGCAATTATAAATTATTTATACATCTATGGATGAGTTTTGGTTTATTGGCATAGAAGGAGTGAATATTTGCAGCAGGCCAGTAACTCAATACAGAATAACTAATCTAACAGATAATAAAATAGGGTTGCTATGATTATATGACGTTGAGTGGACTTCTGTAGTTTCACAGTGGTTGAATTAAAGTAATTAATAATGTAAGTTATCTCAATTTTTACCTCCTATTATACACTTTAACAAGTTACCATACAGTAAACAATTAACAGTAATCCAGCAATCCACGCCAAGATTAATTTGTTTTTCAGTTTATATGAAACAAAAAGGTATGAAAAAAAGGTTCTTTAAAAAAAGTAACATCTACATTAAAAAATATGGAATAAAGTGAACGTTTAGCTCATTGTTATTTGGAGCCATTGGTATATCTATGTGTGATACATTTATATTACTTTAATGTTACCTCAGTTAGCTTGCAGTGTTTGGTGGCTACAAAGGGGTGTTTTCAAAGATCATCCACAGTGAAATAGTGTGCATGGTCACTGCCTAGATTAAGTGCACCATGTAAGCCAAAATTTACATATTTTGAATGAAAGGAGATACAAATCGAAGCTTATGTGAATTTGGTAGGTACTGTATAAAACTCTACAGGCAGAGGAAATTACCAGCAGAAACAAAACCTTCCATGAAAATAACTTGAAATCATCAGAATGCATAGGCTCAAATGAAGCCTGCTGCAGAACTTTAAGAACCAGATTAATACTCCAAGGAGGAGCAATTGACCTAAACACAGGCCTGATTTTAACCAAAGCCTGGACAAAAGATTGAACATCTGGTAAAATTGCTAGACGCTTCTGCAGAGGAATCAACAGAGCCGAAATCTGACCATTTAGGTTACTGATGATAAACCCTTCTCCAAGCCCTCCTTAAGAAAGAACAGAATACGAGGAATTCTCACCTGACTCCAAGAAAAACCTAGATCCGCACCAATGAAGGTATTTACGCCATACCGTATAATAAATCTTGCGCATAACAGGCTTACGAGCCTGGATCATAGTCTCAATAACATTCACAGTAAAACCTTGTCGGGACAGAGACGAGGCAATTTCCACGGGGGAAATGACGACATCCTTACTAGGTCCGCAAACCAAGTTCTGTGAGGCCACGCTGGAGCTATTAGAAACACTGAAGCCTGCTCCTGTTTGATACGAGCTATCACATGAGGAAGGAGGGCAACCGGAAGAAACAGATAAATTAGACCAAAATTCCATGACACTGCCATGGCGACTACGAGAGCTGCTTGATGATCTCTTGATCTTGCTCCATATTTTATTTTGGAAGCTTGACATTTAGATGAGATGCCATCAGATCCTGCTCCGGAAATCCCCACTTGAGGGTTAATATTGAGAAAACTTTCAGATGGAGAGCCCATTACCCTGGATGAAACGACGGTGGGATAGGGGTTAATAACTTTATTTAGTTGCGGCGGGATAGGGGTTAATATATTTTATTTAGGTGGCGGCGATGTCGGGGCTGCAGATTAGGCGTGTTTAGACTCAGGGCTTATGTTAGGGTGTTAGGTGTAAACATAAATTTTATTCTACCTTAGAAATCAATGGGGCAGCAGCGAACATGAGCTTTCGCTGCTTTCAGACTCCCATTGATTCCTATGGCATCCGTGGCCTCCAGGGTGGCGGATTGAAAACCAGGTATGCTGGGCCGGAATAGTGGCTAGCATACCTGTTAGATATTTGATAACTAGCAAAAGTAGTCAGATAGTGCCAAATTTGTATTCGGAACATCTGTAATGATGTAAGCATCGATCTGTGTTAGACTGAGACCGGCGGATCGTATGTTACGCCACAAATTTCAACTTTTGCCGGTCTGTAGGCTTTGATAAATGAGGCAAATCAGGCTCGCCACAATTACGCTGTGGAATTCCAGCGTTTGTGCAGTTGACGGCTTGATAAATAGGCTTCCAAGACTTTAACCAAAGGGCTCTTCGGACTAGTATCGCAAAACTAGAAATCTTGGCTCCCAGCCTAACAACCTGCATACTGGAATCACAGATAAAAGCATTAGCCAGCTTTAGAGCCTTGATCTATCCTGAATCTCCTCTATAGTAGTCTCCTCTGAAATTAGATCAGACAAAGAGTCACACTTATAAGAGGCTGCACCAGCAACTGTCGCAATACTAGCAACTGTTTGCCACTGCAAACCCTGATGAAGAAATATCTTTCTTAAATAGCCCTCAAGTTTTTTATTGATAGGGTCTCTAAAAGAGGAACTATCCCAAGAGGAATAGTAGTTCTCTTGGCTAATGTAGATATAGCTCCCTTAACTCTAGGAACAGTGTGCCACAGATCTCGCACTGAATCCGCCACAGGAAACATCTTTTTAATCACAGTAGATGGGTTAAAAGAAACATCCAGCTTCTCCCATTCCTGAGATATAATGTCAGACATGCAATCTGGAACAGGAAAAACCACCACAGATATAGGTTTGACATAAAAAAAACTCTATTCAGTTTATTAGCCCTTTTAGGAGCCTCTATAATTAACTTCCTTAGAATCTATTGTACTAGGAACTGCAGACTCTGTATCAGAGATCTCGCCCTCAGAAGCTGAGTGAGTTATCCTCACTAGATAACTGAGAAAGACTACCCAAATCAATCTTGGTGGAATCAGAACCCATAGAAATGTTCTTAGATTTCCTCTTCCCTTTACAAGAATTAGGAAAGGAATAAGGGCTGCAGAAACTGAAGAAGTCAACTGCACAGCAAAATCTTCAGGCAAACAAACACTCCCAGAGACGGACTGAGAGGAACCACAGGGCACTGCATGTGAATCTGTCAAAGACTGGGACATGTTAACAAAAGACCGAGACAACCCCTGAACAACATTTTCCTGAGAAAAAGGCTCAGATAAGGAATCCTTATCCATACATAATAAAACTTTATTAAGGCAAGGGGAACAACATTTCACAGGTGGTATAACCTGGGCATCTGCACAATAAAGACATATATCAAATAAAAGAAAAAGCTTGGGATTGGCTTCTATAGTAAATAAAATATCCCCTTATTTCCCTTATACTCAAATTTCAATATAAAAAATTAGAATAAAATTCTAAGCATAGATAATTATTAAAACCGGCACTTCTACAACCCAGCCATGCTGGAGAGGCTCACCCAACCAGTTACAAGGAATCCAATCCACACCAGCAGATATATCTATTTCAAAACTGTAGATCCTAGAAAGCTGCAAACATCAGAGATAATCGACAGGCAGGAAAAACGATTTAATCCTAGAAAATCTGGTATCCGGCTTCCAAACAGCCGGTTGAAAACAAACTGTTCAGCACTCAGGAAGTAACAGAGCGGTCACATGATTGCAAATTCAAAAGTAAGGTGCGGTTCAACAACTTTCTTAAAGAGATATTCCCCAAACTAAATAAAAGGTAAACTTGTGCAAACAAACCCCATAGCCAAAATGAAACAAAGCCTTCACATGACAGAACAATGCCCTGAACTGCTGCCCAATAAATCCCCAAACTTTAAAAGGTATATTCAGTCCCATAAGGATCCAACTTGTTCTCTGCATCCTTACCTAGAAGGTAAAAACACTTACCTGTGGATCCGCTGTAGGGCAGGTACAGCAAACAGGTGTGACAGAATCCTCACTGACATAGACCTGTAGATAAAGAAAAAAACAGAGTAACCAACCCTGGTTTTCTATATAGGGGTAGCAAAAATGTTGGAAGGTAAGCAAAGACCACCATGCCGTCTTCCAACTGCTAAAAGCCACCATTACTCTAAATAAAGAGAATTACATGGACACAGCATAACCCCAATTCTTGCTTGCAGGGAAAAGTACTCATTAAAGGATTAACAACTTGATTTCTTCAGACACCTTCTTCGCACATCACCTACAATGTTACACAGGCAAAGAATGACTGGGGACTGTGGTTAATGGGAGGATATTTTAAGCTTTGCTGGGATGTTATTTGCCTCCACCTGGTGGCCAGGAGTTGAATTCCCATTAGTAATTTAATGGATTTGTGGACTCTCCATGCCATTGGAAAGAAATTGTATTTTCTATCTGAATTATGAATGAAACATTTGGGGTTTCATGTTCCTTTAAATTCTAGAGATAGCATTAAATCCATTGCATAACAAAGCATGAATGCACAAGGAGTTAAATTCGTATTAACAAAAATCTGTGTTTATTTAGCGCATAATAGTATTGCTATTTCTACACAACCTGTTATTTGAAGTTTATGAGATGAAATCCAAAAACAGATTGTTTTGAATATTGATTTCAAAGTGAATAAAGGAAAGCTTGATGTTGTCTAAATGTCTAAATTGAAATTTCCTCTGGAATTAAAATGTTGTACATCTGTTAGCTGGGAAAATAAATGAAAGTCAATGTGAAAGTTTAGACAAATGATTTATCCTTCAATATACATTAGTTTAATTATAATTGTGGCTTTGTCAGTATTTTTTATACAAAACAAATTACATTGAAATTAAGTCCCCTGTAAAAGCTAGAGTAAAGCACATTTCACCTTCAAGAGATAATACTTTATTAAAGTTTGTATAAAGCTCACCATAGCTGATTGTAATTTCTAATTCAGAAAACCATGTTATAAATTATAAGAAAAAGATAAAAAAGTCTTTCACAGTAAAAAAACTTTTAGCCCACGGCGCTGAATGAACAACTTAATATTGTTTTAGACAGATATGGTGCTAGAAAGGCAATGATAGGTTACAGAAATATGTTGCAAAAATATTTAATAAAATAAATTATTTATACACATTAAAACATCTCATAAAAAAATACAAAGAAGGATATACTACAATATGTACGTTGATCAGACGTACTGTATATATCTGAGTGTAGTATCTCAAAATATGGCCAATGAAAAGCTAATATAATAAAGCTAAAAAATCAAACAAAAAACATAAAACAATAGAACAAAATATTATAACAAATGGGTTTAATAACGTGTCCAGATAGAGCAGTGGAAGTAGTCATAAAGAAGTTGAGTTGATTCAGGTAACAGCAAGAACCATGATGATATCAACAGGCGTTCTGAAATACAAAGGGATCCCAAATCAAAAAGCGAAAAGAAACAAAACAAACGGTGTTCACTTTTTCTTACACCGGGATGGTTTGCAAGGTGAGTATGATCCCTCCCTTCAAGGGCAACTCCTTTCTGCTGTACCTCTGTTGGAGCGTAACTTTACCGGAGCGTCTTTGCTGTGTTGAGAGGTGCCGGTGTGACCTATTAGCTCTGAGGGTACTTTTACTTACGGAGGCCGTAGAGGGACAAAAGGAGGCAATAGAGAGCAACGCGTTTTAACCCGTGCAGGGTAATTTTCAAGCTCTTGAGTAGTGTACGGTGTCCATTTTTAATGGTTGTATCTTCAATTTGATTGGCCCCTCTCTTTTGCTATGTATCAAATATCTGGTATTTCAGGAGCAGGATACTGAAGCCTTCTAGGGAGGGACTAGTCACTGAATTTCTTCCCTTTGCATTTCATTCTTTCCACTGGCATTATAGTACATATCAGCGCAGAGATCAATTCTTTTTGTGTTTAATAAAGTATATGGTACACTTTTACATAAAATAAATTCTTGCAAAAGTATTCAGACCATTGACTGATTCTTGCATTTCACTGAAAGACTTTATATTGAACTTTTGTTCTGTATGATATTTTGTAAGAGAAAAAAAAATAGAAAGCAAAAAAGAATAATAAGAAACTTACTATAAATTATCTTACATCTGCTCTCCAAATTCAAAGCGTTCATAACCAAGAGGACCAAAAAAACAAAAAAAAAAAAACTTTTAATACTTAGATATTAAAATAAATATTAAAACAAATCAAAAAATGTTGCATAAAAAGTACAGAACCAAAACCCACTCAGTTCCAAGATTGTTATTGTCATAAAATGAGTCTCTTCCGATGTATTGTGAAAGTATTACTATATTACTATGAGAAGGGAATAGGAAGGCTTTATGAAAAATATACTATTATTTATATAAGCTGGGGCAATCAGGTAGGCTTAACACCATATCTAAAGGATGCCCCAAACGGTAACATACTAGATCATATCAAGTCATATTAGAAAGTTCTTTCAAAAGAAAGCAAATACAGGTAGCCCTCAGTTTACGCCGGGGTTAGGTTCCAGAAGGAATGGTTGTAAATCGAAACCGTTGTAAATTGAAACCCGGTTTATAATGTAAGTCAATGGGAAGTGAGGGAGTTAGGTTCCAGGCCCCTCTCAAAATTGTCATAAGTAACTGCTAATACATTATTTTTAAAGCTTTGAAATGAAGACTTTAAATGCTAAACAGCATTATAAACCTAATAAAATAATCACACAACACAGAATATATAATTAAACTAAGTTAAATTAACAAAACCATTTGCTAAACAGCATTATAAACCTAACAAAATAATCACACAACACAGACTTCACTTGCATTTTTCTGCAAACAGTTCTTTCTATGCATTTCAATTTGGACTGATTTATAGACAAGAAGATCTTGTTCCTTTGAAATCTGCTCAATAGCTCAGGTCTGGTTAAACTGATTAATTTCAGCTTGCTTGGCTTTGCTGCAACACAAGCGGACAGCTCCACCTACTGGCTATTTTAATAAATGCACTGCTTCTCAATGCTTTTCAATAGCAGTCACATGACTGGAAAAAAAGGTTGTAAATTGAATCGTTGTAAAACGAGGGCCACCTGTAACTGGGATGGTGTGACTCACACCTAATGCGTGCTTTGACAAATGAGGCTTTCTCAGTCTATGTTGCTTGTTATGTTGACAAAGCTAGCCAATCAAATCAGATTTTAGCATGCACGCCTAACTTGGTAGCCTATCAGTGATGATAATGACATGACATAAATACAATGGAAGAAAAAGGTGTAAAACACATCAAAGTCTCAGGATTTCCCAATTATATAGCTGTTAGCCTCTAAAGATAATTTATCCTTCATTGTATAACCAGAAAAACCACAGCGCAAGTCCTAAGAATGCCAAGGAGTAAATACAGTCACAGCATATCAAGTAAATCATTCGTAGCAACTGTTGTTCTTACCCCTGCCTGCTCCAAGTTCATCATGTTTTTTAACTAAGTATAGCAGGCTGGTGTACGGCCGTGGATCGAAACACGTCATCTGTTTATCAGTTCCCCCATTGATTTGCAGGTTCAGCACTTAGTTTTGTATGTTTTTTGAAGGCTACACACTTTTACCAAGATGGTGCCCCTCACTATCACCTAGATTACGAGTTTTGCGTTCCGGTTTTAACTCTGAAAAAATGGCCATTTCAATGTAAAAACCGGAATGCAGCCATTACGAGTCTTGTCGGTATAGAGTAGCTGTACAGCAAGCATTTTAGTCTGTAAAGCAACGCCAGTCCCGCACTCAAAAAATTAAGTTTTTGCGTACGATTTCCATAGCGCTGCCATTACAAGTTTTGCGGTGAGGCTAAAAAACTTGCGTTCCAGTCTATACCGACATGATCCATTCCGCAATCTGAGAACAGTAGTTATGAGTTTTGCGCCACAAAACTGTTACACAAAACTTATAACTAAACTGTTACAAAGTACACTAACACCCATAATCTACCAATTATTCCCTAAACAGAGGCCCTCTTACATCGCAACACTATATTAAAGTTATTAACCCCTAATCTGCTGCTCCCAACATCGCCGCCACTAATAAAATCTATTAACCCCTATTCTGCCACTCCACGACATCGTCACCACTATAATAAAGTTATTAACCCCTATTCCCCCGCACTCCAATATCGCCCACGCTATCATAAAGATATTAACACCTATTTCAGGAACTGTGAGTAAATTTACTGGGTTTAGTGTTAGTTTTTTGTTAAAAATGTGGGTAGTTTTTTTATAGATTAGGGCTTTGGGCACAAAAAAGCTGAATGCCCTTTTAAGGACAATGCCCATACAAATGTCCCTTTAGGGGAAATGGGTAGCTTAGGGTTTTTTTTAGACTGTTTTTTTATTATGGGGGGTTGGTTGGGGGGGTGGTTTTACTTTTAGGGGGTATTTTGTAATTTTTTAAGGTAAAGAGATGATTGCTTCAGAGTAATGTGGATAGTTGTAGAGGTATATGTGCTCTAAAAAACAGCTACAGGGTTAAATTTATTAAGTTTGTTTCCAAATTGTATTGATATACATCAAAGTGTTTCCAATGTGCTTGTTAGTGCTAGATAATATTTTTATGTGTAAAGTAATTGTTTAAAGTGCTTGATGCTTTAGTGCTTCAAAAAATATTTGTGATAACTTATTAACAGGTACATATAAAAGTTAAAATAATCGACAGATAGAGACTTATGTTTATCAATAAATAGAAATTTAAAGGGACACTAAACCCACATTTTTTCTTTCATGATTCAGATAGAGCATGCAATTTTAAGCAACTTTCTAATTTACTCCTATTATCAAATTTTCTTCGTTCTCTTGCTATCTTTATTTGAAAAAGAAGGCATCTAAGCTAAAGAGCCAGCACATGTTTGGTTCAGGACCATGGACAGCACTTGTTTATTGGTGCTGTACAATCAGCAAGGACAACCCAGGTTGTTCACCAAAAATGGGCCGGAATCTAAACTTACATTCTTGCTTTTCAAATAAACATACCAAGAGAATGAAGCAAATTTGATAATAGGAGCAGATTAGAAAGTTGCTTAAAATTGCATGCTCTATCTGAATCACGAAAGAAAAAAATTGGGTTCAGTGTCCCTTTAATCAATACTTAAAACATACTGCAAGAATTGCTTTTAAATCCTTTTAAAATTCCCCTTAAAGTTTCAGGAACATGACCGGTCATTCCATAGAACAGATAATAAAAAATAAAAATTTCTCTGATAGACTCTAAAATAAATCTAATTTTCTATTAAAACTATACCACCTGGTTAATATATATAATTTAGTGTGATCACTATATATTTAGCTGTTTTTTAATAGCTACCTAGTTAAAAAAAAATACAAAATCACCTGTAAAATAAATCCTAACCTAAGTTACAATTAAACCTAACACTACATTATCAATAAATTAATTTAAAACATTACCTACAATTACATAAAATTAAATAAACCAAACTAAATTTCAAAAAATAAAAAAAGATTACAAGAATATTAGGCTAATTACACCTACTCTAAGCCCCCTAATAAAATAAAAAAGCCCCCCAAAATAATAAAGGTCCCTACCCTATTCTAAATTAAAAAGTAACCAGCTCTTTTACCAGCCCTTAAAAGGGCTTTTTGCGGGGCATGCCCCTAAGTAATCAGCTCTTTTGCCAGTAAACAAAATACAACCCCCCCAACATTTAAACCTACCAACCACATACCCCTACTCTAACCCAAACCCCCCTTAAATAAACCTAACACTACCCCCCTGAAGATCTCCCTACCTTGAGTCGTGTTCACCCAGCCGGGCCCCGATGGACCAAAAGAGGACATCCGGAGCGGCAGAAGTCTTCATCCTATCCGGGCAGAAGAGGACATCCGGACCAGCAGACATCTTAATCCAAGCGGCATCTTCTATCTTCATCCATCCGGAGCGGAGACATCTTCTTCCAGCCATCGCGGATCCATCCTCTTCAACCGACGCCTACTCGCCGAATGAAGGTTCCTTTAAATGACGTCATCCAAGATGGCGTCCCTCGAATTCCGATTGGCTGATAGGATTCTATCAGCCAATCGGAATTAAGGTAGGAAAAATCTGATTGGCTGATTAAATCAGCCAATCAGATTCAAGTTCAATCCGATTGGCAATCAGATTGAGCTCGTATTCTATTGGCTGATCGGAACAGCCAATAGAATGCAAGCTCAATCTGATTGGCTGATTGGATCAGCCAATCAGATTTTTCCTACCTTAATTCCGATTGGCTGATAGAATCCTATCAGCCAATCGGAATTCGAGGGACGCCATCTTGGATGACGTCATTTAAAGGACCCTTCATTCGGTGAGTAGGAGTTGGTTGAAGAGGATGGATCCACGTCGGCTGGAAGAAGATGGCTCCGCTCCGCTGCGGATGGATGAAGATAGAAGATGCCGCTTGGATGAAGATGTCTGCCGGTCCGGATGTCCTCTTCTGCCCGGATAGGATGAAGACTTCTGCCGCTCCGGATGTCCTCTTTTGGTCCATCGGTGCCTGGCTGGCTGAACACCACTCAAGGTAGGGAGATCTTCAGGGGGTAGTGTTAGGTTTATTTAAGGGGGGTTTGGGTTAGAGTAGGGGTATGTGGGTGGTGGGTTTTAATGTTGGGGGGTTTGTATTTTTTTTTACAGGCAAAAGAGCTGATTACTTAGGGGTATGCCCCGCAAAAAGCCCTTTTAAGGGCTGGTAAAAGAGCTGGTTACTTTTTAATTTAGAATAGGGTAGGGACCTTTATTATTTTGGGGGGCTTTTTTATTTTATTAGGGGCTTAAAGTAGGTGTAATTAGCCTAATATTCTTGTAATCTTTTTTATTTTTTGTAATTTAGTGTTGTTTTTTTTTGTAATTTAGTTTAGTTTATTTAATTGTATGTAATTGTAGGTAATTTATTTAATTAATTTATTGATAGTGTAGTGTTAGGTTTAATTGTAACTTAGGTTAGGATTTATTTTACAGGTAATTTTGTCATTTTTTTAACTAGGTAGCTATTAAATAGTTAATAACTATTTAATAGCTATTGTACCTAGTTAAAATAAATACAAAGTTGCCTGTAAAATACATATAAATCCTAAAATAGCTACAATATAATTATTCGTTATATTGTAGCTATATTAGGGTTTATTTAACAGGTAAGTATTTAGTTTTAAATAGGAATACTTTAGTTAATAAGATTTAATTTATTTCGTTAGATTAAAATTATATTTAACTTAGGGGGGTGTTAGGGTTAGGGTTAGACTTAGCTTTAGGGGTTAATACATTTATTAGAGTAGCGGCAAGGTCCGGTCGGCAGATTAGGGGTTAATACTTGAAGTTAGGTGGCGGTGACGTTGGGGGGGCAGATTAGGGGTTAATACTATTTATTATAGGGTTTGCAAGGCGGGAGTGCGGCAGTTTAGGGGTTAATAACTTTATTTGAGTAGCGGCGAGGTCCGGTCGGCAGATTAGGGGTTAATAAGTGTAGGTAAGGTAGCAGCAATTTTGGGGGGGCAGATTATGGGGTAATAAATAGAATATAGGTGTTGGCGATGTTAGGGGCAGCAGATTAGGGATACATAGGTATAATGTAGGTTGCGGCGGTGTCTGGAGCGGCAGATTAGGGGTTAATAGTATAATGCAGGTGTCAGCGATAGCGGGGGCGGCAGATTAGGGGTTAATGAGTGTAAGATTAGGGGTGTTTAGACTCGGGGTTCATGTTAGGGTGTTAGGTGCAGACTTAGAAAGTGTTTCCCCATAAGAAACAATAGGGCTGCGTTGGGAGCTTAACGCTGCTTTTTTGCAGGTGTTAGGTTTTTTTCATCCCAAACTGCCCCATTGTTTCCTATGGGGGAATCGTGCACGAGCACGTTTTGCCAGCTTACCGCTACTGTAAGCAACGCTGGTATTGAGGGTTGAAGTGGCGTACATTCGGCTCAACGCACCCTTTTTGGAGCCTAACGCAGCCCTTCAGACAACTCTAAATACCAGCGTTGTCTTAAGGGTGCGTTGGGGAAAAAAGCTGCGTTAGCTACGCGGGTCTTTACTGACAAAACTCTAAATCTAGCCGTTAGTGTCTCTTTAGTGTCATATCACACAAAGTTGTTTCGTTTTTGGACAATGATATATGTCACTTTGTTTTTGGACAGTAATAAAAGTCACTTTGTTTCTTATATTGGTGATTCAGTGCTGTTCCTATCTGTTTAACTTTGTTAAAAAAGTAGTATGTTGGTTAAAAATAACTTTATATCCGGTTCAAATTATTACACTCTAGGTTTCAGATAAAGCTGTTGACGGTACTGCTAGCAACATCCATACAAACTCATACATCCCTTTCGTTAAAGTGTCTACCTTCTGGCTAGAATGGCTCTCAAAATATCAAAATATCCGTTAGTTACCTTATGGTGAATATGCAGAGCCTTGGCACGGGTGTCTGGAGAGTCTGATATGGCTGCTTAGCCCACTCACCGCTTCTCCAATGCAGTCGGGTTGTTCAGGTTGTTCCGTGTCACCTGATCTTAGAAGCCAGTCGGCAAAGAATATGCGTATTGATCCGTGGTCTGTAATCAAGTCCTTACTCTGCGCAGAGTTTGTAGGTAAAAAGTAGTTCCTTATAATCCAATATAATCCTCCTTCTGTGTACAAAAATCTTTCTTAAAGATATACCATCAACGCGTTTCACCGATAAAGGGCTTTATCAAGATGGTTATTAAGCTTAAAAAACTTCTTTATATAGATACCTTCTAATAGGTGATTGGGTGCCTCTTTCTCAATAAACAATTTGAGTGAGGTTTATTAAGGTGGTATGTATAAGGTGGAATCAACTTGTTGTGGAGACTGTGATCTTTGTTAATTTCCAATGTTTAATCTTATAGAGTCATAATATTATTAAAAACGAACAATAAACATAAATAAAATGGACATGAAAATGAAATAATATATTATATAATACTATGTATTATTTTCATATATAGAGTATATGTTATTATGGATATACACAATATCTTTAATTTAAATATATAAATATATAAAATGCATTCTTCACTGTATACTTAGCAGTTTGTGATATTTTATATCGTAAAATACAGTGCTATGTGTCATATTCAATATATTAAGTTATGGTTGTGTGAAGACTTCTCCCGGTAAGGTGATTTTCATGGGGTTAGTGTTAGTTTTTTTTAAGGGGGTATTGGATGGGTTTTAGAGTAGGGTTGGTTGTGTGGGTGGTGGGTTTTAATGTTGGGGGGGTTGGTTGTAATTTTTTTTACAGGTAAAAGAGCTGATTACTTTGGGGCAATGCCCCACAAAAGGCCCTTTTAAGGGCTATTTGTAATTTAGTGTAGGGTAGGGCTTTTTATTTTGGGGGGCTTTTTTATTTTGTTAGGGGGATTAGATTAGGTGTAATTAGTTTAAAAATCTTGTAATTTGTTTATTATTTTCTGTAATTTAGTGGGGGGTTTTTGTACTTTAGATAATTTTATTTTATTGTATTTAATTGTATTTAATTTAGGGAATTAATTTAATTATAGTGTAGTGTTAGGTGTTAGTGTAACATAGGTTAGGTTTTATTTTACAGGTATATTTGTATTTATTTTAGCTAGGTAGTTAGTAATTAGTTAATAACTATTTAGTACCTATTCTACCTAGTTAAAATAAATACAAACTTGTCTGTAAAAATAAATAAATCCTAAGCTAGCTACAATGTAACTATTAGTTATATTGTAGCTAGCTTATGGTTTATTTTATAGGTAAGTATTTAGTTTTAAATAGGAATAATTTATTTAATGATAGGCATATTTATTTAGATTTATTTAAATTATATTTAAGTTAGGTGGTGTTAGGGTTAGGGTTAGACTTAGGTTTAGGGGTTTATAAATTTAATATAGTGGTGGCGGTGTAGGGGGGCAGATTAGGGGTTGATAAATATAATGTAGGTGGCGGCGGTGTAGGGGGCAGCAGATTAGGGGTTAATAAGTATAATGTAGGTGGCGGTGGTGTAGGAGGCGGCAGATTAGGGGTTAATAAGTATAATGTAGGTGGCGGTGGGCTCCGGGAGCGGCGGTTTAGGGGTTAAAAACTTTATTTAGTTGTGGCAGGGTCCATGAGCGGCAGTTTAGGGGTTAATACATTTATTAGAGTTGCAGTGGGCTCTGGGAGTGGTGGTATAGGGGGTAAACAGTATAGTATAGTGTGGGTGTTTAGTGACAGTTTACCAATAAAGCTGTGAAAAAGCCGAAGAGCAGCGAGATTGATGACTGTTAGTTAACAACAGCCCGCTGCTCATCTCCCCGCACTTGTTGAGCGGCTTTTTGACAGCTTTTTTGGTACCTTTGGAGAACGTATTCAGGTCCGCGGCCGTGATGTTAGGCGATCTTAGGCAAGCGTATTGGTGCCGTTGAATGCAAGTAAGTTGACGGCTTGATAAGTAGATGCCATTGAATTATATTTATAGCAACCAGGTTATGAATCAAACTATACACGTTTATGCTGTTATAATATGCTATACAAAGATCATAAAAATTACCTTATTCATAATAATCTCCCAAATCAGAGTTGCATTTAAATATCACAATGAGATGCCAAGGTATGGTTTGTTAACTTAAAGACAAATATTCTTAAGCTATTTAGCCCACAAATGATTCTATACAACTATAATTAAAACACCAGAAGTTATATATATTCTTAATGTAAACAGACAGTTTATATGCCAATTTATCTGAGCTGAAATAAATTCTTAATTATCTACAATTAAGACAAATTCTAATATATATATATATATATATATATATATATATTTGCAAAGATAAATTATTTAGCATTAATGATTAGTTTAAAAATACACAGGGCTATGAAACACAAGTTTAAAATACAAATTTGGCCCTTTTAAATTTACTAACTGCAATTAGACTGTAGCAATAATGAATGTATTTGCTTTAAAATATCAAATTATGTACTTTACCCAAATAAGCAAATCAGTGTTTCATATTCCAGAGTTTCGTGTGGGTCATATATGGAGGGTTTACTCACAATGTGCACAGGTATAGACTTCAAGAATTGTTAATCTTTCTTTGTTCAAAAAAGTGTCCCCAAAAATGGCAGAGAATATGCTTGGCACCAAAGCCTATGTATTTTCTCTCCAAAAGTTAATGCTTCTTTTAGTCTGCCCCCCTTTTGCAGTGAGCTGTCTGGAACTTTATTCCAAAAATAAAGAATTCCTCCCCCATTTCTTAATCATTCCCACAAGATTTTGATAGGCCCTTTGATGCTTGTCCCTGATCCGCCCTTATTTAAGCTGAGCATTGATTGGTTATTTGGATTTGCATATGTTTTAAACAGTCAATTCGCTTGGCTGTCATACCAGTTTTAATCCCCTAGGGGGCAGTAAACAACCGCAAATTCAGATCTCATCATCAATATTGCTAACAATTTAATACATCCTTATAAACTGATTATTTAACATACTATCGGCTAGATTACGAGTTGTGCGTTAGGCTGAAAAAGCAGCGTTAACAGGTTCTAACACTGCTTTTTCCCTACCACTGCAATTTCGAGTCTTGCAGGTTTAGGGGCACCGCACACTTCTTTGGCCTTACCACAAAACGACTTACGTAAACTTTGTAAAGTCTTTTTTCTATGGGACTTTCATAGAGCTGATATTACGAGTCTGTCCTGGGGGGCCAAAAAGTGAGCGGTACACCCACTACCTCCAAGATCCCTAACGCATTTAAAAGTCAGTGGTTAAGAGTTTTATGGTACAACGCCGTAACATAAAACTCATAACTAAAGTGCTAAAAAGTACACTAACACCCATAAACTACCTATTAACCCCTAAACCGAGGACCTCCCACATTGCAACACTAAAATAAATTTTTTAACCCCTAATCTGCCACTCCGGTCATTGCTGCAACTATAATAAACATATTAACCCCTTAAACGCAGCACTCCCGCCTCGCAAACACTAGTTAAATATTATTAACTCCTAATCTGCCATCCCTAACATCGCCGCAAGCTACCTACATTTATTAACCCCTAATCTGCCGCCCCCAATGTTGCCGCCACTATACTAAATGTATTAACCCCTAAACCTGTCTAACCCTAAACCCTAAAAACCCCTAACTTAAATATAATTACAATAAATCTAAATAAAAATTAATATTATTACCTAAATAATTCCTATTTAAAACTAAATACTTACCTATAAAATGAACCCTAAGCTAGCTACAATATAACTAATAGTTACATTGTAGCTATCTTAGGCTTTATTTTTATTTTACAGGCAAGTTTGTATTTATTTTAACTAGGTAGAATAGTTATTAAATAGTTATTAACTATTTAATAACTACCTAGCCAAAATAAATACAAAAGTACCTGTAAAATAAAACCTAACCTAAGTTACAATAACACCTAACACTACACTATAATTAAATAAATTAAATAAATTAAATACAATTAAATAAATTAAATTAAATTAGCTAAAGTACAAAAAAACCCCACTAAATTACAGAAAATAATAAACAAATTACAAGATATTTAAACTAATTACACCTAATCTAATAGCCCTATCAAAATAAAAAAGGCCCCCCAAAATAAAAAAAAAAAACCTAGCCTAAACTAAACTATCAATAGCCCTTAAAAGGGCCTTTTGCTGGGCTCTTTTTGCAGCTCTTTTTACCTGTAAAAAAAAATACAAACAACCCCCTCAACAGTAAAACCCACCACCCACACAACCAACGCCCCAAATAAAATACTAACTAAAAAAACCTAAGCTCCCCATTGCACTGAAAAGGGCATTTGGATGGGCATTGCCCTTAAAAGGGCAGTTAGCTCTTTTGCGGCCCAAACCCTAATCCAAAAAAATAAAACCCACCCAATACACCCTTGATAGTTTAGTTTAGGCTAGGTTTTTTTTTTTAATTTTGGGGAGCTTTTTTATTTTGATAGGGCTATTAGTTAGGTGTAATTAGTTTAAATATCTAGTAATTTGTTTATTATTTTCTGTAATTTAGTGTTTGTTTGTTTTTTGTACTTTAGCTAATTTAATTTTATTTATTTAATTGTATTTAATTTAGTTAATTTATTTAATTATAGTGTAGTGTTAGGTGTTATTGTAACTTAGGTTAGGTTTTATTTTACAGACAAATTTGTATTTATTTTAGCTAGGTAGTTATTAAATAGTTAATAACTATTTAGTAACTATTCTACCTAGTTAAAATAAATACAAACTTGCCTGTAAAATAAAAATAAACCATAAGCTAGATACAATGTAACTATTAGTTATATTGTAGCTAGCTTAGGGTTCATTTTATAGGTAAGTATTTAGTTTTAAATAGGAATTATTTAGGTAATAATATTAATTTTTATTTACATTTATTGTAATTATATTTAAGTTAGGGGGTGTTAGGGTTAGGGTTAGACTTAGGTTTAGGGGTTAATACATTTAGCATAGTGGCGGCGACTTTGGGGGCAGCAGATTAGGGGTTAATAAATGTAGGTAGGTGGTGGGGATGTTAGGGACGGCAGATTAGGGGTTAATAATATTTAACTAATGTTTGCGAGGCGGGAGTGCGGCGGTTTAGGAGTTAATATGTTTATTATAGTAACGGCGACATTGGGGGTGGCAGATTAGGGGTTAATAAGTGTAGGTAGGTTGCGGCAACATTGGAGGCAGGAGATTAGGGGTTAATAAATTTAATGTAGGTGTCAGTGATGTTGGGGGGGTTAATACTAGTGATGTCACGAATAGTTCGCCGGCGAATAGTTCCCGGCGAACATAGCATGTTCGCTTTCACTGCGGACGGCAAACATATGCGATGTTCGGTCCGCCCCCTATTCGTCATCATTGAGTAAACTTTGACCCTGTACCTCACAGTCAGAAGACACATTACAGCCAATCAGCAGCAGCAGACCCTCCCACCTCCTGGACAGCATCCATTTTAGATTCATTCGGAAGCTGCATTCTTAGTGAGAGGAGGGACTGTGTAGCTGTTGAATAGAATAGAATGCAAGCTCAATCTGATTGGCTGATTGGATCAGCCAATCGGATTGAGCTTGTATCTGATTGGCTGATTCAATCAGCCAATCAGATTTTTCCTACCTTAATTCCGATTGGCTGAAAGATTCCTATCAGCCAATCGGAATTCGAGGGACGCCATCTTGGATGACGTCATTTAAAGGAACCGTCATTCGTCGTCTAGTCGTCGGGGAAGAAGGATGTTCCGCGCCGGAGGTCTTGAAGATGGAGCCGCTCCTCATCGGATGGATGAAGATAGAAGATGCCGCTTGGATGAAGATGTCTGCCGGTCCGGATGTCCTCTTCTGCCCGGATAGGATGAAGACTTCTGCCGCTCCGGATGTCCTCTTTTGGTCCATCGGTGCCCGGCTGGGTGAACACGGCTCAAGGTAGGGAGATCTTCAGGGGGGTAGTGTTAGGTTTATTTAAGGGGGGTTTGGGTTAGAGTAGGGGTATGTGGGTGGTGGGTTTTAATGTTGGGGGGGTTGTATTTTTTTTAAAGGCAAAAGAGCTGATTACTTTGGGGCATGCCCCGCAAAAAAGCCCTTTTAAGGGTTGGTAAAAGAGCTGGTTACTTTTTTTTTTTTTTTTTTAAATCATTTTTTATTGAGGTTATTAAACATATATAACAGGCAATAGTATATCTCATAATTCCAAACATATAAAGTAACAAAAAATACTAACATAGACGTGGAGCCCAGATAATATGTCAAATCAGTTATACAGACAATGCCTAAAAAAACAAGTAAAAAATGTGAACCTCATATTTTCTATTAAGGCGTTTCCCCTTATAATGTAATGAGACATTAGATGGAATAATACCCCCCTAAGATATATAGAGGCCTCTCTTGGACCCCCTAGAATAAGTTTATGATAAACTGGGGGACTTTGGGGAGGAAATAAAATGACAAACTGGGCCACTTTTGGACCCAAATATAATGCAGAATGAAAGTTAATCAATATTATGTAGCACAAGCTGAGCACGTAGAGCAACTTGCTAACTATAGGGATCTATCAAACAAAACTTTTGAACTGGTGCAAGTATTTTAGTGATAAAGTGATTACAATGGTATATGGAGGGCAACCCGTGTATCATAGGAGCGAAATATAGAATGTAAAAGGACAGCTTGCTATAAGTTTGGGTAGTATAGATGTCTTTGAAGCACTATAGCTCATTGGAAATGTGGGTCTCTTTTATTCCAGGGTGTAGTAAATAAAAATATTTAAACTAGTGAGTCTGTTCAGGAGGGCGGGGCTGGGAGAGTATAATAAGGCATGCTAACCCAACAGTAGTTAACAGTGTGTAATATTTTAGGAAAAAAAGTTAAGCTCCCCATAGTCAAGTTAATAAATGCCTCCTGAGAGCATTTAGAGTCAAGTTAGAGTCAAGTACTTATGCCCAAATATAATTCCCTCAAAGTAAGCGTTGAGAACCTGGTAATAAGTTAGGTACCTTGATGCATATTATTGGAAGAGTTTCTGTCCCACTCTTTTGTAGGTTAGGAAATTCAGATGTATATATTCATGTACAGACAAGTCTATTGACTCTGCAGGCACACCAAAAACAGTTTACATACACAAAAAACAAAACAAAAAAAAACTTAACTGACTGCTATAGAACAGGGAAGTGTCAATAACATAGGTATATGCATGGTGAGTATAAGCATGTGGTTAAACATTAGGAAACAGAAATATTATTGCACCAAGATACAAATCACCTCTGAAATATTTTTAGCCTGGGTGCTTGAGCTACTAAATCCTGTGAAAAGTTTAGGTGTTCACAAGTAAGAGGCTAAACAACCAGTATGAATAATCCTGATGGCCCCCGAAAGAGTGACAAACAGTATGTAGCAGAGGTAAGGGCGAGGATCAAGCAAGATTGGTAGCAAATTTAAATTATGTAACTCTTTTGGTATAACATCAGCTATGGACACAAGTAGGATTATCTCTACATACAGTTAACAGTACATTTATGAACCTTGAACATGCGATTAGTAACTTAGGTGTAAGATATCCCTCCAGCTTGACTCAATATAAACAGATTTCCCAACTAACTTAGGTAGATCAAAGCCTGCTGGACACATATATTTCATAGGGCGTTGTAGTAATATAGGAGGTAATGTGTGCAGGGGTTAACTTATGCAAATGTGAGGTATGAGTAAATTTAGTCAGATAATGGCTATGCAAAAACAGATCTTATAGTAATATGTCTATTGAGGGGATTAGCAGCTGTCAAATAGCAACCAAACCTCAAATAACTATTGTCCTGAAGTCGATATCCTGGTGGACCAAACTTGAGCATTAGTCCCAGGCCCAGAGCTAACTCAGCCCATACCTTGCCTCTCTGCAGGGAGGATGTAGCCCAATATGCGCAGACTTAAATACAGAGTCATCCAGGCCCACATACTGCTTTGATGCGTGCGGCCTGAATTCCTGAAACTCATGGCGTCAATGGTGGAAGTAGGATCTATATCTGGGAAGTCGGCGGTCTCAGCCCAATCAGTAGGAGGAATGACCCAGGTAACCGCGACCCATCCAGAAGTAATAGGACCCATGTCCCATATACGTCTCTCCGGAGAATCATCCGTGGTTGCTTCCCAAACATCATTACTGGTGAACGGAGACATACCTGGTATATCAGCTGCCCAAGGTATGATTGGAGGTTGGTTGGGGAGTGTAAACCGTGGGGGTTCCATGGAACAAACCGTGTTGTCCTCTCTGCCGTCTAAGAGTACCAGCGCCTCCTCTATAGCAGTGTCCGGTGCAGGGCTAAGAGTGAAAGAAGTGCGTGCTCCCTCTATGCATAACACTTCGGCCGCCATTACAGTTAGCGCTCCGGGAGGAGAGGTAGGCTCCGCTATCACCTCAGAGTTCTCTCCGGGTCTTGTTGTCATGCTGAAACAATTATCAAGTAGCTTGTGGAGTTTCTGGTAGTGGTCATCTAGCAGCGCTAGCAGTGCCTCTTCTAGAGCTCTCTCCATGGTACATATAAGTATAAATGGTGCCAGCTCTGGCTAGTTAGAGGACAGTTAGTATCTTAATCTAGGATATCGTAACCGTAAGTTCGGGGGGGGGGTTAATGTCACGGCAGCCCCAGACCTACGTTCGAGATCCCTTGCATGGACTTCTTCTATAGCTGAGCTAACTGCGTGGATGCAGAAGTCTGTTAAAATGGCTGATAGACTAGAGAAGAAGTTCGTCACGTAGCTGCCCCAACAAACATAGGCAGAACTTCTGTCAAAGTTTCCACTCTTAGAGTATAGCAGTTGGCAGTATTATGTAGATACCTCAGACTAGGAAATATCCAAAATGACTGTGAAAAACTCTTAAAAATAGAGTCTGGCTCAGAGAGCTTCATGAAGACACGTCTAGCCGCATTGAGTGTAGGCTCCGCCCCCAAGAGCTGGTTACTTTTTAATTTAGAATAGGGTAGGGACCTTTATTATTTTGGGGGGCTTTTTTATTTTATTAGGGGGCTTAGAGTAGGTGTAATTAGCCTAATATTCTTGTAATCTTTTTTTTTTTTTTTTTTAATTTAGTGTTGTTTTTTTTTATAATTTAGTTTAGTTTATTTAATTGTATGCAATTGTAGGTCATTTATTTAATTAATTTATTGATAGTGTAGTGTTAGGTTTAATTGTAACTTAGGTTAGGATTTATTTTACAGGTAATTTTGCAATTATTTTAACTAGGTAGCTATTAAATAGTTAATAACTATTTAATAGCTATTGAACCTAGTTAAAATAAATACAAAGTTGCCTGTAAAATAAATATAAATCCTAAAATAGCTACAATATAATTATTTGTTATATTGTAGCTATATTAGGGTTTATTTTACAGGTAAGTATTCAGTTTAAATAGGAATACTTTAGTTAATAAGATTTAATTTATTTTGTTAGATTAAAATGATATTTAATTTAGGGGGGTGTTAGGGTTAGGGTTAGGCTTTAGGGGTTAATACATTTATTATAGTAGGGGCGAGGTCCGGTCGGCAGATTAGGGGTTAATACTTGAAGTTAGGTGGCGGCGATGTTAGGGAGGGCAGATTAGGGGTTAATACAATTTATTATAGTGTTTGTGAGGTGGGAGTGCGGCAGTTTAGGGGTTAATACATTTATTAGAGTAGCGACGAGGTCCGGTCGGCAGATTAGGGGTTATTAAGTGTAGTTAGGTAGCGGCAATGTTGGGGGGGGCAGATTAGGGGTTAATAAATATTATGTAGGTGTCGGCGATGTTAGGGGCAGCAGATTAGGGGTTCATAGGGATAATGTAGGTGGCAGCGGTGTGCGGTCGGCAGATTAGGGATTAAAATATTTTATTATAGTGGCGGCGATGTGGGGGGACCTTGGTTTAGGAGTACATAGGTAGTTTATGGGTGTTAGTGTACTTTAGAGCACAGTAGTTAAGAGCTTTATAAACCGGCGTTAGCCCAGAGAGCTCTTAACTACTGATGTTTTTTTGTGGCTGGAGTCTTGTCGGTACAGGGTCTACTGCTCACTTCAGCCAAGACTCTAAATAGCGGCATTAGGAAGATCCCATTGAAAAGATAGGATACGCAATTGGCGTAAGGGGATCTGCGGTATGGAAAAGTCACGGCTTGAAAGTGAGCGTTAGACCTTTACCTACACGACTCTAAATACCAGCGGGCGGCCAAAAGCAGCGTTAGGAGCCCTTAACGCTGCTTTTGACGGCTACCGCAGAACTCTAAATCTAGGCGATAGTTTTCTGGACTACTCCAGGGTTATGTGAATAGTTACATCTTTGAAATGACAAGTGTTACTGATACCTCGTACTGATTGAGGTTGCTAAATGTGAGCAACTTTTACTTTTGTGCTTTTAATTAATAAATACTAAGGCCTAGATTTAGAGTTCGGCGGTAGCCGTCAAAACCAGCGTTAGAGGCTCCTAACGCTGGTTTTGGCCGCCCGCTGGTATTTGGAGTCAGTGATTAAAGGGTCTAACGCTCACTTTACAGCCGCGACTTTTCCATACCGCAGATCCCCCTACGCCATTTGCGTAGCCTATCTTTTCAATGGGATCTTTCTAACGCCGGTATTTAGAGTCGTTTCTGCAGTGAGCGTTAGAGCTCTAACGACAAGATTCCAGCCGCCTGAAAAAAGCAGGAGTTAAGAGCTTTCTGGCTAACGCCGGTTTATAAAGCTCTTAACTACTGTGCCCTAAAGTACACTAACACCCATAAACTACCTATGTACCCCTAAACCGAGGTCCCCCCACATCGCCGCCACTCGATTAAAATTTTTAACCCCTAATCTGCCGACCGCCACCTACGTTATACTTATGTACCCCTAATCTGCTGCCCCTAACCCCGCCGACCCCTATATTATATTTATTAACCCCTAACTTGCCCCCCACAACGTCGCCGCAAGCTACTTAAAATAATTAACCCCTAATCTTCCGACCGCAAATCGCCGCCACCTACGTTATCCCTATGTACCCCTAATCTTCTGCCCCTAACATCGCCAACCCCTATGTTATATTTATTAACCCCTAATCTGCCCCCCACAACGTCGCCGACACCTACCTACACTTATTAACCCCTAATCTGCCGAGCGGACCTGAGCGCTACTATAATAAAGTTATTAACCCCTAATCCGCCTCACTAACCCTATCATAAATAGTATTAACCCCTAATCTGCCCTCCCTAACATCGCCGACACCTACCTTCAATTATTAACCCCTAATCTGCCGACCGGAGCTCACCGCTATTCTAATAAATGTATTAACCCCTAAAGCTAAGTCTAACCCTAACACTAACACCCCCCTAAGTTAAATATAATTTTTATCTAACAAAATAAATTAACTCTTATTAAATAAATGATTCCTATTTAAAGCTAAATACTTACCTGTAAAATAAATCCTAATATAGCTACAATATAAATTACATTTATATTATAGCTATTTTAGGATTAATATTTATTTTACAGGTAACTTTGTATTTATTTTAACCAGGTACAATAGCTATTAAATAGTTAAGAACTATTTAATAGTTACCTAGTTAAAATAATTACAAATTTACCTGTAAAATAAATCCTAACCTAAGATATAATTAAACCTAACACTACCCTATCAATAAAATAATTAAATAAACTACCTACAATTACCTACAATTAACCTAACACTACACTATCAATAAATTAATTAAACACAATTGCTACAAATAAATACAATTAAATAAACTATCTAAAGTACAAAAAATAAAAAAGAACTAAGTTACAGAAAATAAAAAAATATTTACAAACATAAGAAAAATATTACAACAATTTTAAACTAATTACACCTACTCTAAGCCCCCTAATAAAATAACAAAGACCCCCAAAATAAAAAATTCCCTACCCTATTCTAAAATACAAAAATTACAAGCTCTTTTACCTTACCAGCCCTGAACAGGGCCCTTTGCGGGGCATGCCCCAAGAATTTCAGCTCTTTTGCCTGTAAAAAAAAACATACAATACCCCCCCCCCAACATTACAACCCACCACCCACATACCCCTAATCTAACCCAAACCCCCTAAAATAAACCTAACACTAATCCCCTGAAGATCTTCCTACCTTGTCTTCACCATCCAGGTATCACCGATCCGTCCTGGCTCCAAGATCTTCATCCAACCCAAGCGGGGGTTGGCGATCCATAATCCGGTGCTCCAAAGTCTTCCTCCTATCCGGCAAGAAGAGGACATCCGGACCGGCAAACATCTTCTCCAAGCGGCATCTTCTATGTTCTTCCATCCGATGACGACCGGCTCCATCTTGAAGACCTCCAGCGCGGATCCATCCTCTTCTTCCGACGACTAGACGACGAATGACGGTTCCTTTAAGGGACGTCATCCAAGATGGCGTCCCTCGAATTCCGATTGGCTGATAGGATTCTATCAGCCAATCGGAATTAAGGTAGGAATTTTCTGATTGGCTGATGGAATCAGCCAATCAGAATCAAGTTCAATCCGATTGGCTGATCCAATCAGCCAATCAGATTGAGCTCGCATTCTATTGGCTGTTCCGATCAGCCAATAGAATGCGAGCTCAATCTGATTGGCTGATTGGATCAGCCAATCGGATTGAACTTGATTCTGATTGGCTGATTCCATCAGCCAATCAGAAAATTCCTACCTTAATTCCGATTGGCTGATAGAATCCTATCAGCCAATCGGAATTCGAGGGACGCCATCTTGGATGACGTCCCTTAAAGGAACCGTCATTCGTCGTCTAGTCGTCGGAAGAAGAGGATGGATCCGCGCTGGAGGTCTTCAAGATGGAGCCGGTCGTCATCGGATGGAAGAACATAGAAGATGCCGCTTGGAGAAGATGTTTGCCGGTCCGGATGTCCTCTTCTTGCCGGATAGGAGGAAGACTTTGGAGCACCGGATTATGGATCGCCAACCCCCGCTTGGGTTGGATGAAGATCTTGGAGCCAGGACGGATCGGTGATACCTGGATGGTGAAGACAAGGTAGGAAGATCTTCAGGGGATTAGTGTTAGGTTTATTTAAGGGGGTTTGGGTTAGATTAGGGGTATGTGGGTGGTGGGTTGTAATGTTGGGGGGGGGGTATTGTATGTTTTTTTTTACAGGCAAAAGAGCTGAAATTCTTGGGGCATGCCCCGCAAAGGGCCCTGTTCAGGGCTGGTAAGGTAAAAGAGCTTGTAATTTTTGTATTTTAGAATAGGGTAGGGAATTTTTTATTTTGGGGGTCTTTGTTATTTTATTAGGGGGCTTAGAGTAGGTGTAATTAGTTTAAAATTGTTGTAATATTTTTCTTATGTTTGTAAATATTTTTTTATTTTCTGTAACTTAGTTCTTTTTTATTTTTTGTACTTTAGATAGTTTATTTAATTGTATTTATTTGTAGCAATTGTGTTTAATTAATTTATTGATAGTGTAGTGTTAGGTTAATTGTAGGTAATTGTAGGTAGTTTATTTAATTATTTTATTGATAGGGTAGTGTTAGGTTTAATTATATCTTAGGTTAGGATTTATTTTACAGGTAAATTTGTAATTATTTTAACTAGGTAACTATTAAATAGTTCTTAACTATTTAATAGCTATTGTACCTGGTTAAAATAAATACAAAGTTACCTGTAAAATAAATATTAATCCTAAAATAGCTATAATATAAATGTAATTTATATTGTAGCTATATTAGGATTTATTTTACAGGTAAGTATTTAGCTTTAAATAGGAATCATTTATTTAATAAGAGTTAATTTATTTCGTTAGATAAAAATTATATTTAACTTAGGGGGGTGTTAGTGTTAGGGTTAGACTTAGCTTTAGGGGTTAATACATTTATTAGAATAGCGGTGAGCTCCGGTCGGCAGATTAGGGGTTAATAATTGAAGGTAGGTGTCGGCGATGTTAGGGAGGGCAGATTAGGGGTTAATACTATTTATGATAGGGTTAGTGAGGCGGATTAGGGGTTAATAACTTTATTATAGTAGCGCTCAGGTCCGCTCGGCAGATTAGGGGTTAATAAGTGTAGGTAGGTGTCGGCGACGTTGTGGGGGGCAGATTAGGGGTTAATAAATATAACATAGGGGTCGGCAATGTTAGGGCAGCAGATTAGGGGTACATAGGGATAACGTAGGTGGCGGCGGTTTACGGAGCGGCAGATTAGGGGTTAAAAGTGTAATGCAGGGGTCAGCGATAGCGGGGGCGGCAGATTAGGGGTTAATAAGTGTAAGGCTAGGGGTGTTTAGACTCGGGGTACATGTTAGAGTGTTAGGTGCAGACGTAGGAAGTGTTTCCCCATAGGAAACAATGGGGCTGCGTTAGGAGCTGAACGCTGCTTTTTTGCAGGTGTTAGGTTTTTTTTCAGCTCAAACAGCCCCATTGTTTCCTATGGGAGAATCGTGCACGAGCACGTTTTTGAGGCCGGCCGCGTCCGTAAGCAACTCTGGTATCGAGAGTTGCATTTGCGGTAAAAATGCTCTACGCTCCTTTTTTGGAGCCTAACGCAGCATTTGTTTGAACTCTCGATACCAGAGTTAAATTTATGGTGCGGCCAGAAAAAAACCCGCGGAGCGTTAACAGCCCTTTTACCGCCAAACTCCAAATCTAGCCGTAAGTGTGTTGTTTTGTAAAAATGAAATTGCACTATCTTGTATTTATTTTTATCTTCACATCTATACCAGATGGGACCATAACACTTTTGAGAGAGGAAACAGAAAAGGGGATAGATACCAGGAGACATTCACAGGGTGGATCAACTTTCAAATTGGAGCATCTACCACTTGATAATCTGTGCGGCACTTACCTCATTCTGATTGAGGTCGTTTTTTTGTAAGTAGGAAATTCTTCTGTTATCACTGGAACTTTTTGGGCACAACTTACCAGAATTTTGGAATCAAGTTTTCTTCACTTGGGTACTTTGAATAATCTTTCTCGTTTATTACACTTTGGGGACTATTGATTGCTCTTGTTTACTGTGCATTCCATCATTTAAGTATTGACATCTCTATGACATTTGTATTGATGTTCACTGAAAATCCATTTGCATTGAAGGTTAATTGTATTAGTATTGTCAACTGAGAATATTAATATTAAAATAAATATTGCATTAACTACATATTAGTTTAAGTAAGGGGTAACTAGTGAGTAATACACTACTTACGTGGCATTTTCCCCACTCATATCCCTTGAGTTTTTTATTTGGGGATTTCTATCTCTACATATATGTATTAATTGTTAGTCTATTTCAGACTGCAGTTAGGTCTTGTCCTGTGCCTATAATCATTCTTTTCATCCATTTTTTCCCATTCATTGACAGCACACCTCTAGGGGTGGGGACCCCTATCAATGTTCTGTTATTAGGCAGCATCACGTGACCTCTATGAGACTACTATTGTTTTATAGGGATATTTATATACCACTAAGCGCTGTAATTTTTCTTCTCTTTTGTATCTATATATATATATGTATATATATATATATATATATATATATATATATATATATAAATATATATATATAAATTGATAGTCCAAAAGAGAACAATAAAACAGAGTCCAAAGTTAAAATGCAAAACACAGATCCTGAAAAGAACACACACTCTCAAAGAACAGGCAATCTTGCTCAAACCCCACTTAGATTTGCACTTACTTCCAGGCCCCTGAAACTGTATGAGGTAAGGTAAAGTCATATTTTTGCACCTCCCAGAGTATGGATCATGATGTCTGAGTCGAAATGGATCCTAAGGTTCCCATCAGAATCAATTCCAGAAACTTTCAGTAGCTGGGTGTCTCTTCTCCCAGGTATTCAGACAGGCATATCAGCGAAATGCGTAAGGTGTAGAGGCTGTGCACCTCTCCTTGGTTTAGAATCTTTTCTTTGTGATGTTTTTCATGTACTAACCGTTACTGTATGTTTTATCGCTATAAGCCTTGATTGTAATGCTATATACATACCTCATGGTATAACCTCACTTTTTATCTGTTTGCTTTTTTTGGTTTATATATTTTTTTTGTTGCTGAGATTCCCGTCTGAATACTTAGAAAAAGAGACACCCAGATACTGAAAGTTTCTGGAATAGATTCTGCTGGGAACCGTAGGATCCATTCTCGATTTATACTCTGGAATGTGCATAAAAAATTATACGACTTTATCTTACCTCATACAGATTGAGGGTCCTGGAAGTAAGTGCACATCTAAGTGGGGTTTGAGCAAGATTGCCTGTTCTTTGGGAGTGTGTTCTTTCTAGTATCTGTTTTTGCATTTTAACCTTGGACTCTGTTTTATTGTTCTCTTTTGAACTATCAATATATATAACTTATTTTTTTCCCCATTATTATTGTGTTTTATATGATTGATTATATATGTTTTTCTGTGATATTTGATATTTATGTTTGTATATATATTCTTTCTACTAATTTATGCATATAGTATTTGCATTGTAGCGCCATCCCTTCTCTATTGTTTATATATGTATGTATGTATATACAGTATATATATATATATATATATATATATATTTTTTTTTTTTTTTACAGGCATATATACACATATAAACACATAAATACATATGTACACACACACATATATTTATATATATATATATTTATTTATATATACATTGGAGCACTTTGCAGTTAAGTAGATTAAAACATAAAAAACATATTTATGCAATATTCATTTTAAATAAATGTTTTAAGTATGTATTTACGCCGGGGTTAGGTTCCAGAAGGAATGGTTGTAAATTGAAACTGTTGTAAATTGAAACCCAGTTTATAATGTAAGTCAATGGGAAGTGAGGGAGATAGGTTCCAGGCCCCTCTCAAAATTGTCATAAGTAACACCTAATACATTATTTTTAAAGCTTTGAAATGAAGACTTTAAATGCTAAACAGCATTATAAACCTAATAAAATAATCACACAACACAGACTTCACTTGCATTTTTCTGCAAACAGTTCTTTCTATGCATTCCAATCTGGACTGATTTATAGACAGGAAGATCTTGTTCCTTTGAAATCTGCTCGATAGCTCAGGTCTGGTTAAACTGATTAATTTCAGCTTGCTTGGCTTTGCTGCAACACAAGCGGACAGCTCCATCTACTGGCTATTTTAATAAATGCACTGCTTCTCAATGTTTTTCAATAGCATTCACATGACTGGGAAAAAGGTTGTTATTCTGAAACGGTGTAAATTGAACCGGTGTAAAACAAGGGCCACCTGTATATATATATATATATATATATATATATATATATATATATATATATATATTTCTATACCTATACAATCATCTATATAGTTATAGATATATATTGTACCAAAAAAAATCATATATATATATATAGTATGAATAAAAAGAACGTATTATGTTATGTGAAAAACATTGGAATGAGAAATATTCATATTTTCATGTCAGGTTAGCATACATGAGAATATGCGATCTGGTTTGCGTGAGAATGGGGTGTTTTCCACTTTTTTTCTCCATTGACTTGTAGGGGGAATATGTGAACGTGTACACAATACAAATACAATGCAAAAACTGTTTACTTTCCACTCATAATATTGGCACAACCCAACTTGCGCAAAAAGCTTATTTCTAACGTAGTTAACGCTCAAGCAAGATAATTAATTAGTGCTCCACTTGTAATCTATCCCTAAATCTTCTTTGGTAAATTTGTTCTACCATGAACTTGTAATACCAATTTGCAAACTAATTTTAGCAATGTCCAGCGATACTGATAAATGCATCCCGCATTAGCACTCCACTTGTAATCTGCCCTAAAATGTCTTCAAGATGTAATATATTAGGACACTTCTGTTTGAATATAATACCATGTTACCTTTAATTGACACCGGGGCTGTGTCCTGACAGAACACACTGTCTTCTGTTTACTCTAAATACTAAAAAATAAGAAAATGGAATATATTCCAATATTTTTGAAAATACTTCCAAAAATCATAGATTTGAAGTTAGGTAATTTTTGATTTCTTAAAACTATATTTTAATTTATGTAAAAAATATTTTGGACCATATTAGATCTCCTCACATACTGTATCACAGCAATATTTTTGAAACATCTGGATTTCCTACATTTGAGCTGGGTAAATGTGTGAATATATATACATAAAAAGTATTTCTGCAGGCTTTTTGCAGATCTTCAGGAAAGAAAATAATAAGCAGCCGAAAAGGACATAATCAAATATTGATTCATTTTTGTGCTATATATGAGGCCAAGTAAACAGCCTGAATTTAAGCTTTGTAGTTAGCGTTTCAAAGAGGCTATAAAACATCACAGAATTTGTAAGTTATATATTTTAACACATTCTGACACACTACCTCCAGACCTCATTCTTTATGTGTATGGGCATATAAAGAAGCACACACAAAGCACATTAAGTAATAGATTACAAGTAGAGTGCAAAATATCGCTTTTGCGAAAGCAATATTTGCACTCCACTTAGTAATACGAGTGCACGTAAATGTGCGCTGGTATTACAAGCTAGATGCAATGCGAAAGCGACCTTGCATTCACATTGCACGGAAGTTTTGCGCTCACATCTATAGGCTCCAATGGGAGCCTGGTTCTCAAAGGGGGAAAGTCGTGCAGCGACTTGTATATACACATATTAATTTGCGCTCTACAAATAACCGATAATAATAATAATTAACACATAAAAAATATTTATATATTCATATGTTTATGAGTCATGGGATGTGACCTGTTCCCAGTTTGTTTGATTATTAGCTTGCATTTGTGTGCATGGCTGCAGTTGTGTGGCTGTATTAGGGACCCAGGTATGTGGAAGAGACCTTGATGTGGTACCTGGGCTTGTCTCATTTGGCCAAATGCGGTAACTAACTCTTCCGGTTTTGCTTTTTAATCCTAGCTGAGAGCTTGTGAGTGAGTACTGGACTTTGTGTGTGTTGTATTGTCTAATTTTGTAATTCTCCCTAAGGACTTGCACTCTGGGATTGCCCAGGGTTAACTGCCTGTGACTCTATAAATAGAGGAGCTTTATGTGAGTGCGTTAGCAACCAAAGCTGGTCCTGTTTATGAGCCATGGGATGTGTACCCGGTCCAGTCTGGATGTGCATTCCTTTTTCCTGATTTTGTATATATTCATATACATATATATATTTATAGTCAAAATATTAAGCGCATTGCATTGAAAAATTATACTTTTCTATTGGATTAACTATACATTTATAAATTGACAAGCTTTCAGAAGTATTCCTTCCTTTTTGAAGTCTGAAGCAATACTAGTCATTTCAATGGAATTTACAGATTATCTTAAAACACAGAATGGCTCAAAAGGACAGAAAGCATTACAGAGGTCTGAGTGCAGGGAGAGGAAGGGGTGTCGTAAAAACATGAATGGGGCTTAGGTGACAGAGGCAGACAGTGTCCAGTGTAGGAGAACAGACAGGGGAAATATATAGTTTTACATAGAGCATATACTGACATGAAGTTATATATCAACATGGAATCAAAGAAGAAAGAAGAAAAAATTATATATATATATATATATATATATATATATATATATATATATATATATATATATATATATATATATATATATATATATATATATATATATACTAGTTGTTACTGTGTGTTAAAAGTGAAACCCCCCAAGGTACAAAAAACAAAACAAAAGTTACAATACAGAAAAAAATAATCAAAGCGATCCAAAATAATAAAATTAAACCTAAACTAATACCCCTGTAAATATAATCCCCCCCCCCCCAAATAAAAACACCCAAATTAGTACCTATTTGGGGCTTTAGTGTTAGTTTTTTTTTAAATTTTTTGTAGGGTTTTGTTTTTTTAGATTAGGTTTTTTTGGGGGGCAAATTGCAAAAGAGCTGAATGCCCTTTTAAGGGCAATGCCCATACAAATTTTATGGGCTATTGGTAGTTTAGCATTAGATTAGGGTTTTTTTATTTTGGGGGGCTTTTTTATTTTCATAGGGATTAGGTTTAATTATTTATTTTTTTGGATAGTGTTGTTTATTATTTTTTTTATGTTTTTTTTTATTTTCTGTAATTAGATTAATGTAATGTATTTTTTTTTTTTATTTTCTATTGTAATGTAGTAATTTGTTTTATTGTAATTAAGGGGCTAATTTAGGGGGTGTTAGGTTAGGGGGCTTAGTCATTAAATTTGTTTTTTCCGTTGTGGGGGTTGGCGGTGTTGGAGTTAATAGGTAAATTAGGTTTAATGCGTTGTGGGGGGTTGGCGGATTAGGGGTTAATTGATGTATTAGGTAGTCTGCGATGTTGGGGTTTGCGGATTTAGGGGTTAATAATTGTATTAGGTAGTTGGGGTATTTTTTCTTAATACTTAGTGCGGGCAGTTATTTTTTTTTTTTCTTAATACTTCATGTGGGCAGTTAGTTTATTTTTTTCTTAATACTTAGTATGAGCGGTTATTTTTTTTTAAAAAAAAACTTATTGCGGGTGATTAGGTTTATTTTTAAATACTTATTGCGGGTGGTTATTTTTTTTATATATATACTTATTGAGGGTGGGTTTTTTTTTTTCTAATGCTCCGTTTGCCTTCGCTGCATCGCGGTGGATTCCGGAAATGGCAACATTCCTTTGAGGAAGCGTGCACCGACAACAACATTCTATTGGCTGATTCAATCAGCCAATCGGATTGAACTTCAATCCGATTGGCTGATTAAATCAACCAATCGGATTTTTCCTACCTTAATTCCGATTGGCTGATAGAATCCTATTAGCCAATCGGAATTCGAGGGACGCCATCTTGGATGACGTCATTTAAAGGACCAGGCATTCGGTGTTAGGACGTCGTTGGAAGAAGATGGCTCCGCGTCGGCTGGATGGAAGATGGCTCCACTCCGCTCCGGATGATTGAAGATAGAAGACGCCACTTGGATGAAGACTTCGGCCAGATGGAGGACCTCTTCTGCCCCGCTTGGATGAAGAATTCGGCCCGGCTGGGTGAACACGGCTCAAGGTAGGATGAACTTCAGGGGGTTAGTGTTTAGTTTTTTAAGGGGGGTTTGGGTGGGTTTTAGATTAGGGGTGTGTGGGTGGTGGGTTGTAATGTTGGGGGGTTGTATTTATTTTTACAGGTAAAATAGCTGATTACTTTGGGGCAATGCCCCGCAAAAAGCCCTTTTAAGGGCTGGTAAAAGAGCTGATTACTTTGTAATTTAGTATAGGGTAGGGCATTTTATTATTTTGGGGGGCTTTTTTATTTTATTAGGGGGCTTAGATTAGGTGTTATTAGTTTAAAGTTCTTGTAATTTGTTTTTATTTTCTGTAATTTAGTGGGGGTTTTTTTTTTGTACTATAGTTTAGTTTATTTAATTGTATTTAATTTTAGGTAATTGTAGTTAATTTTTTAAATTAATTTAATGATAGTGTAGTGTTAGGTGTATTTGTAACTTAGGTTAGGATTTATTTTATCGGTCATTTTGTAGTTATTTTGACTAGGTAGCTCTTAAATAGTTAATCACTATTCAATAGCTATTGTACCTAGTTAAAATAAATACAAAGTTGCCTGTAAAATAAAAATAAATCCTAAAATAGCTACAATATAATTATTAGTTATATTGTAGCTATTTTAGGGTTTATTTTACAGGTAAGAATTTGGTTTTAAATAGGAATAATTTAGTTAATAATTGAAATATGTATTTAGATTTATTTAAATAATATTTAAGTTAGGGGGGGTGTTAGTGTTAGACTTAGGTTTAGGGGTTAATAAGTTTAATATAGGTGGCGGCGCGGTCCGGGAGCGGCGGTTTAGGGGTTAAACATTTAATTCAGTTGTGTTGGGGTCCGGGATCCGCAGGATAGGGGCTAATAACTTTAATATAGGTGGCGGCGGTATAGGGGGGCGGCAGATTAGGGGTTAATAGGTATAATGTAGGTGGCGGCGGGGTCCGGGAGCGGTGGTTTAGGGGTTAATATATTTATTATAGTTGCGGCGGGGTCCAGGAGCGGCGGTTTAGGGGGTAATAACTTTATTTGGGTGCGGGTGGCTCCGGGAGCTGCGGTTTAGGGGGTAATACATATAATGTAGGTGGCGGCGGGGTCCAGGAGCGGCGGTTTAACTTTAGGGGTTAATATATTTATTATAGTTGCGGCGGGGTCCAGGAGCAGCGGTTTAGGGGGTAATAACTTTATTTAGGTGCGGGTGGCTCCGGGAGCTGCGGTTTAGGGGGTAATACATATAATGTAGGTGGCGGCGGGGTCCGGGAGCGGCGGTTTAGGGGTTAATATATTTATTATAGTTGCGGCGGGGTCCAGGAGCAGCGGTTTAGTGGGTAATAACTTTATTTAGGTGCGGGTGGCTCCGGGAGCTGCGGTTTAGGGGGTAATACATATAATGTAGGTGGCGGCGGGGTCCGGGAGCGGCGGTTTAGGGGTTAATATATTTATTATAGTTGCGGCCAGGTCCATTAGCGGCAGTTTAGGGGGTAATAACTTTATTTAGGTGCGGGGGGCTCCGGGAGTGGCAGTTTAGGGGGTAATACATATAATGTAGGTGGCGGCGGGGGTCCGGGAGCGGCGGTTTAGGGGTTAATATATTTATTATAGTTGCGGCGGGGTCCAGGAGCGGTGGTTTAGGGGGTAATAACTTTATTTAGGTGCGGGGGGCTCCGGGAGTGGCGGTTTAGGGGGTAATACATATAATGTAGGTGGCGGCGGGGTCCAGGAGCGGCGGTTTAGGGGTTAATATATTTATTATAGTTGCGGCGGGGTCCAGGAGCGGCGGTTTAGGGGGTAATAATTTTATTTAGGTGCGGGAGGCTCCGGGAGCGGTGGTTTAGGGGGTAAAACAGTATAGTTTAGTGTGGGTGCTTAGTGACAGGCTAGCAAGAAAGCTGCAAAGAAGCCGATGAGCAGCAAGATCGATGACTGTCAGTTAACAACAGTCCGCTGCTCATTGCACCGTACTTTGTGCGCGGCTTCTTGACAGCTTTCTTGATAACTTTGGCGAACGTATTCAGGTCCGCCGCGGCGATGGTAGGCGAGCTTATTGGGCCGGCGAATGCAGGTAAGTAGACGGCTTGATACATAGAGGCCATAGTATGCTAAATTCCCATTATCCATCTTATTATTGTTGTTTTTACATTCCCATTATGCTAGTTAAAAATATTTTGGACAGACAAACAGACACCAATGACATGTTTTGCCATCAAGGCTTTCTCAAAGGGCTCTGAGCTTAACTTCTCGTGTTAATTTATATGGTCTCACTCTTCCAAACAAATTTGGAATTCCAAAGCAATTTGATTGGTGGAATAACAGCAACATTGTAAAAATAATGATTAGACCTTTATAATGTAATTGTGAGGGTATATTTCAAATAGGACAATCTCCTTAAAAGTGAATCTGTTGATTAATTTACTGAAAAGTTTTTTTTAACATGTTAGTTCATCGGGTGTTAATCTACAGTTACCGATTGGTTGAACATCTGATTTAGACAGCCAATAGGTTTTAAGCGCTCATTCTTTTGCCTGATTTGAATATTTCAGCCAATAGGAATGCAACGGTACCCCATATTTTCTGCGTTAAAACACGAACACACAACTTGTAATCTAGGTGATATTTAATTAAAATGGGGGAAATAACGATCATTACTTTGAGGAGGGGTCTTGTTTTTTGTAAATGAATTGTAGACTTGGCTCTTGGAATGTGGGGGTGTTTACTTCACCTCTTAAAAGAAAGGCAATCCTGCAACATATGAAAAGGCTTAAAATTGATGTAGAAGAACTAAAGATTGTATCACTTTGGAATCACTCATAGGGTATCAGTAAAGCAAATCAAATTACTGTATTGTAACTAGTAATCGTGCTTGAATGTTTTTAAATTGTAGAGTCTGTGACTATTCTGAGTTCACTGTATTCTTAGAAAGATATCCTCTATGTTTTTCTAGTAAATCCTGGTAGTAAGTCTTTTTGGATATTAAACATACAGAAGGGCTGTACAACTCTAACGGCTAGATTTAGAGTTTGGCGTTAGCCGTCAAAACCAGCGTTAGAGGCTCCTAACGCTGGTTTTGGGCTACCACCGGTATTTAGAGTCAGTCAGGAAAGGGTCTAATGCTCACTTTGCAGCCGCGACTTTTCCATACCGCAGATCCCCCTACGCCAATTGTGTATCCTATCTTTTCAATGGGATCTTTCTAACGCCGGTATTTAGAGTCGTGGCTGAAGTGAGCATTAGAAATCTAACAACAAAACTCCAGCCGCAGAAAAAAGTCACTAACACCCATAAACTACCTATGTACCCCTAAACCGAGGCCCCCCACATCGCCGCCACTCTATTAAAAATTTTTAACCCCTAATCTGCCGTCCGCAAATCGCCGCCACCTACGTTATCCCTATGCACCCCCAATCTGCTGCCCCTAATACCGCCGACACCTACATAATTATATAATATTATATAATATAATATATAATATTAACTCCTAATCTGCCGCCCCCGCTATCGCTGACACCTGCATATCTTTTTAACCCCTAATCTGCCGCTCCGTACACCGCCGCAACCTACATTATACCTATGTACCCCTAATCTGCTGCCCCTAACACAGCCGACCCCTATATTATATTTATTAACCCCTAATCTGCCGCACCCAACGTCGCCTCCACCTACCTACAATTATTAACCCCTAATCTGCCGACCGGACCACACCGCTACTATAATAAATGTATTAGCCCCTAAAGCTAAGTCTAACCCTAACACTAACACCCCCCTAAGTTAAATATAATTTAAATCTAACAAAATAAATTAACTCTTATTAAATTATTTATTCCTATTTAAAGATAAATACTTACCTGTAAAATAAACCCTAATATAGCTACAATATAACAAATAATTATATTGTAGCTATTTTAGGATTAATATTTATTTTACAGGCAACTTTGTATTTATTTTTACCAGGTACAATAGCTATTAAATAGTTAAGAACTATTTAATAGCTAAAATAGTTAAAATAATTACAAAATTACCTGTAAAATAAATCCTAACCTAAGTTACAATTAAACCTAACACTACACTATCAATAAATTAATTAAATACAATACCTACAAATAACTACAATTAAATAAAATAACTAAAGTACAAAAAATAAAAAAGAACTAAGTTACAAAAAATAAAAAAATATTTACAAACATTAGAAAAATATTACAACAATTTTAAACTAATTACACCTACTCTAAGCCCCCTAATAAAATAACAAAGACCCCCAAAATAAAAAAATGCCCTACCCTATTCTAAATTAAAAAAGTTCAAAGCTCTTTTACCTTAAAAGCCCTGAAAAGGGCCATTTGCGGGGCATGCCCTAAATAATTCAGCTCTTTTGCCTGTAAAAAAATCATACAATACCCCCCCCCAACATTACAACCCACCACCCACATATCCCTAATCTAACCCAAACGCCCCTTAAATAAACCTAACACTAAGCCCCTGAAGATCTTCCTACCTTATCTTCACCATGCCAGGTTCACCGATCCGTCCTCCGAAGTCTTCATCCAAACCTCCGAAGTCTTCATCCAAGCCCAAGCGGGGGCTGGCGATCCATAATCCGGCTGAAGTCTTCTATCAAGCGGCAGCTGAAGAGGTCCAGAAGAGGCTCCAAAGTCTTCCTCCTATCCGGGCAGAAGAGTAGATCTGGACCGGCAACCATCTTCTTCAAAGCGGTGACAAGCGGCTCCATGTTGAAGACCTCCGGCGCGGATCCATCCTCTTCTTGCGACGTCCTAAGTCCGAATGAAGGTTCCTTTAAGGGACGTCATCCAAGATGGCGTCCCTCGAATTCTGATTGGCTGATAGGATTCTATCAGCCAATCTGAATTAAGGTAGGAAAATTCTGATTGGCTGATGGAATCAGCCAATCAGATTCAAGTTCAATCCGATTGGCTGATTGGATCAGCCAATCAGATTGAGCTCGCATTCTATTGGCTGATCGGAACAGCCAATAGAATGCAAGCTCAATCTGATTGGCTGATCCAATCAGCCAATCGGATTGAACTTGAATCTGATTGGCTGATTCCATCAGCCAATCAGAATGTTTCTACCTTAATTCCGATTGGCTGATAGAATCCTATCAGCCAATCGGAGTTCGAGGGATGCCATCTTGGATGACATCCCTTAAAGGAACCTTCATTCGGACTTAGGACATCGCAAGAAGAGGATGGATCCGCGCCGGAGGTCTTCAACATGGAGCCGCTTGTCACCGCTTTGAAGAAGATGGTTGCCGGTCCGGATCTACTCTTCTGCCCGGATAGGAGGAAGACTTTGGAGCCTCTTCTGGACCTCTTCAGCCGCCGCTTGATAGAAGACTTCAGCCGGATTATGGATCGCCAGCCCCCGCTTGGGCTTGGATGAAGACTTCGGAGGCTTGGATGAAGACTTCGGAGGACGGATCGGTGAACCTGGCATGGTGAAGATAAGGTAGCAAGATCTTCAGGGGCTTATTGTTAGGTTTATTTAAGGGGGGTTTGGGTTAGATTAGGGGTATGTGGGTGGTGGGTTGTAATGTTGGGGGGGTATTGTATGTTTTTTTTTTACAGGCAAAAGAGCTGAATTATTTGGGGCATGCCCCGTAAATCGCCCTTTTCAGGGCTGGTAAGGTAAAAGAGCTTTGAACTTTTTTAATTTAGAATAGGGTAGGGCATTTTTTTTATTTTGGGGGTCTTTGTTATTTTATTAGGGGGCTTAGAGTAGGTGTAATTATTTTAAAATTGTTGTAATATTTTTCTAATGTTTGTAAATATTTTTTTATTTTTTGTAACTTAGTTCTTTTTTATTTTTTGTACTTTAGTTAGTTTATTTAATTGTAGTTATTTGTAGGTATTGTATTTAATTAATTTATTGATAGTGTAGTGTTAGGTTTAATTGTAACTTAGGTTTGGATTTATTTTACAGGTAATTTTGTAATTATTTTAACTATTTTAGCTATTAAATAGTTCTTAACTATTTAATAGCTATTGTACCTGGTTAAAATAAATACAAAGTTGCATGTAAAATAAATATTAATCCTAAAATAGCTACAATATAATTATTCGTTATATTGTAGCTATATTAGGGTTTATTTTACAGGTAAGTATTTATCTTTAAATAGGAAAAATGTATTTAATAAGAATTAATTTATTTCGTTAGATTTAAATTATATTTAATTTAGGGGGGTGTTAGTGTTAGGGTTAGACTTAGCTTTAGGGGTTAATCCATTTATTAGAGTAGCGGCGAGATCCGGTCGGCAGATTAGGGGTTAATAATTGAAGTTAGGTGTTGGCGATGTTAGGGAGGGCAGATTAGGGGTTAATACTATATCTTATAGGGTTATTGAGGCGGGAGTGAGGCGGATTAGGGGTTAATAACTTTATTATAGTAGCGGTGAGGTGCGGTCAGCAGATTAGGGGTTAATTATTGTAGATAGCTGGCGGCGACGTTGTGGGGGGCAGATTAGTGGTTAATAAATATAATATAGGGGTCGGCGGTGTTAGGGGCAGCAGATTAGGGGTACATAGGGATAACGTAGGTTGCGGCGGTGTACGGAGCGGCAGATTAGGGGTTAATAATAAAATGCAGGGGTCAGCGATAGCGGGGGTGGCAGAATAGGGGTTAATAAGTGTAAGGTTAGGGGTGTTTAGACTCGGGGTTCATGTTAGGGTGTTAGGTGCAGACTTAGGAAGAGTTTCCCCATAGGAAACAATGGGGCCGCGCTAGGAGCTGAACGCTGCTTTTTTGCAGGTGTTAGGTTTTTTTTCAGCTCAAACTGTCCCATTGTTTCCTATGGGGGAATCGTGCACGAGCACGTTTTTGAAGCTGGCCGCGTCCGTAAGCACCGCTGGTATCGAGAGTTGCAGTTGCGGTAAATATGCTATACGCTCCTTTTTTGGAGCCTAACGCAGTCTTCTGTGAACTCTAAATACCAGCGGTATTTAAAAGGTGCGGCCAGAAAAAAGCATGCGTAGCTAACGCACCCCTTTGGCCGCAAAACTCTAAATCTAGGCGTAAGTGCCTACCTTGGATGTGAGATTAAATGATCGCCCATAGCCGGTCACTTACTATGCAGCTCCGTAGCTGTGCCACAGTTTTAGTACGGTAAGTGACCTGCTACGAGCGATCATCCAAGGTTTGCTTTACTGATACCCTACAAGTTATTCCAAAGTGATTCCCCACTAGAGGATAGTTTGTTGTCTCCTCTAAATCTTTTAAACTGTTGTCATCTTAAAGGCTTTTTTTTATCTAAAAATACTTTTTGTTGTTATTCAAAGGCATAAGTCGTTATAAGACTAAATAATAAATAGCGACTAATATAAGACTGAATTGTAACCTAGTTTGCACAGTTAGTAACATACTAAGTAACAGCACTTTATCTGCACTATTATCAAGTCTATATAATATTGTTTTATTTAATATAAACTGTTTGCACAACCTTGATTTTAATAAGGGTTTTATTGCAAGTATTGCAATTTAGTCAGTAAGTGTTGTTTTAATGAGTGTTTCAGAATGACTGGTCATTTAAATTATTCTTGGCTTTGTACATATATTAGGTTTGTGAATATGATGATAATCAATAAATATTTAATACGTCAATTGCGTATCCTATCTTTTCAATGGGATTTTCCTAATGCCGGTATTACGATTGCTGGAAAAAGTGAGCGGTACAGCCTCTCCTTTCAAGACTCCTACCGCATTTAAAAGTCAGTAGTTAAGAGTTTTATGGCCGTAACATAAAACTCTTAACTAAAGTGCTAAAAAGTACACTAACACCCATAATCTACCTACTAACCCCTAAACCGAGCCCCCCCCCCCCCACATCGCAAACACTATAATAAAGTTTTTAACCCCTAATCTGCCGAACGGACATCGCCGCCACTGTAATAAATATATGAACCCCTAAACCGCCGCACTCCCGCCTCGCAAACACTAGTTTATTTGTATTAACCCCTAATCTGCCGTCCCTAACATCGCTGACACCTACCTACATTTATTAACCCCTAATCTGCCGCACCCAACGCCGCCACTATATTAAATTTATTAACCCCTAAACCTAAGTCTAACCCTAACAACCCCCTAACTTTAATATAATTTAAATAAATCTAAATAAAATAACTACAATTAAATAAATTATTCCTATTTAAAACTAAATACTTAACTATAAAATAAACCCTAAGCTAGCTACAATATAACTAATAGTTACATTGTAGCTATCTTAGGATTTATTTTTATTTTACAGGCAACTTTGTATTTTTATAACTAGGTACAATAGTTATTAAAAAGATATTAACTATTTAATAACTACCTAGCTAAAATAAGTACAAATTTACCTGTAAAATAAACCCTAACCTAAGTTACAATTACACCTAACACTACACTATAATTAAATTAATTACCTAAACTAACTACAATTAAATACAATTAAATTAAATAAATTATAGTACGAAAAACAACAAACACTAAATTACAGAAAATAAAAAAATAATTAGAATTTTTTTTAAACTAATTACACCTAATCTAATCCCCCTAACAAAATAAAAAAGCCCCCCAAAAAAATAAAATTCCCTACCCTATACTATATTACAAATAGCCCTTAAAAGGGCCTTTTGCGGGACATTGCCCCAAAGTAATCAGCTCTTTTACCTGTAAAAAAAAAATACAATACCCCCCCAACATTAAAACCCACCACCCACACACCCAACCCTTCTCTAAAACCCACCCAATCCCCCCTTAATAAAACCTAACACTAACCCCTTAAAGATCACCCTACTTAGAGACGTCTTCACCCAGCCGGGCCGAAGTCCTCCAAGAAGCCGGGCACAAGTGATCCTCCAGATGGCCAGAAGTCTTCATCCGATCCGGGCAGAAGAGGTCCTCCAGAGGGGCAGTAGTCTTCATCCAGGCGGCATCTTCTATCTTCATCCTTCCGAGGCGGAGCAGGTCCATCTTCAATCCAGCCGACGCGGAGCATCCTCTTCCAACGAAGTCCACCCGACGAATGAAGGTTCCTTTAAATGACGTCATCCAAGATGGCGTCCCTTGAATTCCGATTGGCTGATTGGATTCTATCAGTCAATCGGAATTAAGGTAGGAAAAATCCTATTGGCTGATGCAATCAGTTGGAACAGCCAATAGAATTGGAACAGCCAATAGAATTCTAGCTCAATCCTATTGGCTAATTGGATCAGCCAATAGGATTGAACTTCAATTCTATTGGCTGATTGCATCAGCCAATAGGATTTTTCCTACCTTAATTCCGATTGTCTGATAGAATCCTATCAGCAAATCGGAATTCAAGGGACGCTATCTTGGATGACATCATTTAAAGGAACCCTCACAAGCACGTTTAGCCAGTTTACTGCTACCGTAAGCAGCGCTAGTATTGAGGTGAGATGTGGAGCTAAATTTTGCTCAACGCTCACTTTTCTGAGGCTAACGTCAGCTTGCAGAAATCTCGTAATACCAGCGCTGTCTTAAGTGAGCAGGGAGAAAAAAAGGCTCGTTAGCACCGCACCATTACCGACAAAAACTCGTAATCTAGCCATTGATTTCTTTAGCATTTTCCACTTTTTTCTGTTTATTGGGAACAGATTTGTATAAGTGCAGGGGCATTTACCAGCGCAGCACTTATACCTATATATCTTAAAATTGATGTAGGTATGACACAGGAAACCCATCTAGAGGAAGAGGAAAGTAAAATACTGAAATGGGGCTGGGTAGGTGAAGTAATATATACACCTAGTCTACAGAGAAAAAGGGGGGTTGCCTTTTTATTTGGGAAAAATCTACAGTACACAATAAAGATAAAGATTATAGATGATGAAGGGAGATATATCATTCTAGGAGTGGAAATAAAATAACTAGTATTATATAATATATATGGGCCTAATTATAGGAGACCGAGTTTCCTGAAAAAAATAAAAAATTTACTTAAAGCAAATTTCCCCACGGAAACTTATTCTGGGGGGAGACTTCAATATAGCTCACTCACAAGTATTGGATAGAAAAAGAAGTCATAAGATAATAGAACCTTTCTCGGCACAGGAAGCGAAGAGCTTGAAGTCTCTAATTTACAATTTAGAAGTGATAGATATCTGAAGACATCTCAATCCAGATACGAAGGGTTTACTTGTATGTCGAAATATGGAAATCTTTATCTAGAATCGACATGTTTCTGCTAGGGAACCCATTGATATCAATTGTAAAAAATGCAGAGATATATCCGTTTGTTATATCAGATCACGCTCCTATTTTATTAGATATCCAACTGAAAGAGAGCATCCCTCAGAGTGTTAACTTTTCTTTCCCTACTTATTAATATAGTAATAGTGGGTTTCGTATTTTTTTCTGGATCTAAATACAGGGTCTGTAGATGAATGGCAAACATTATGGGAAGTGTGTAAGGCAGTTAGTTGAGAAGAAATCCTGGCTTATACTGTAAGAGAAAATAAAAAATATAATACGTGCAGAATTCAACTTACTAATCAATTAACTAATAAATATAAAAGTTATATTCCAAATCCAATGCCTAGTAACTGGAAAGAATATTTATTTACTAAATATCAGAGCACTTATTTCCTTCAAAGAGAGAATAAAGATGATATTAGAAGATTAGGGAAATTCGCTCGACATGGCAAAAAAACAGGCAAATTTCTTGCTAAATTAGTGAATGTTTCCAAACATAGGAAGCATGTGATAGCCCTGAAAAATCAAAATGGAAAAATATTTAGTCCAGAAGGAATTATGGAATAATTCTTTCAATATTATCAAAAATTATACTCCCCTATACAAATTGATCAATTAATAAAAGAGAGATTTTGGCAAGGAATAGAAATACCTCAAATAACCGTGGAACAAGAGAACAGTGTTAATAACCTGATTCAATTAGAGGAAATTAGATCTGCAATTAAGACACTAGTCCTAGGTAAAGTCCCAGGTCTGGATGGGATGCCAAACAAACTATATAAAATCTTGGATGAACAAATCAGTCCAATACTATTAAAAGTATATAATGAATTCTATATGGAAGGAAAGAGCCCATCCACTTATTTCAAAGAATCTAAAACGATATTGATTCACAAACCAGGTAAAAATCCTGAAGAGGTAGAGGCTTACCGCCCTATCTCTTTATTAAACAGATTATAAAATATTAACACAAATTTTAGCAACAAGATTGCAACAGATAATTTCTCCTATTATTCTCCTATTATTCACCCAGATCAAACGGGATCCATGAATATTAGAAAATATTAGAAAATATTAGAAAATATTAGAAAATTGAATATTAGAAAATATATTTCACACAGAGGAGAAGTGGCAAAGTAAGTATTAAGGATGCGGCAATAATATCCCTCGATACTCACAAAGCATTCAACTCATTGTCCTGGGACCATTTGTTTACGGTCCTCTTTTAATATGGTTTTAAAGGGATTTTTGGGGATTTTATACAGAGATTATATAATACGACAGCTGTAGTCTGTGCAAATGGTTTACAGTCTCCTCGTTTTCAGCTGGGTACAGGGATGTCCAATTTCCTCGCTTTTGTTTAATTTAGCTTTGGAACCCTTGGCTATTTATTTAAGAAGGAGTATAACTGGTATTAAGTGGAGAAATTACTATATTAAACTTGCTATTTATGCAGATGATTTATTAATTTTTTAGAAGAACTCTACTTAAACTTACCAATTATTATGAGGGCCCTGGAGAACTTTAAATCTTTTTCAGGCTTTTCTGTAAATAAGACTAAAACTGAAATATTGTGGCTAGTTAAAATTAATGACTCCCGGGGTACACCTTTCAGAGAAGTCCAGGAGGCACTGGGCAATTTAGGATTGAGGTTTTCTAGAGACCCTCAGAAATGGTATCTTCTAAACATTTAACCTTTAATACGCTCTTTACAGTTGAATTTGGAAAATTGGATGGACTTTCCTCTCTTTGTCTGGTAGGATTAAACTATTTAAAATTATTTGTTTCCCTAAATTCTTGTATGTGTTTCAAGCTTTGCCTTTATTATTACATAGAAAATTTATGTCAGATTAATTCTTATATATCACGTTTTATATGGCATAAACGTAGAGCGACAATTGCTATAAATAGACTTACTGCTAATAAAACTTATTTTGGAATGGCCCTCCCTAATATACGCCTAGATTTAGAGTTCTGCGGCCAAAGGGGTGCATTAGCTACGCGTGCTTTTTTCTGGCCGCACCTTTTAAATACAGCTGGTATTGAGAGTTTACAGAATGGCTGCGTTAGGCTCCAAAAAAGGAGCGTATAGCATATTTACCGCAACTTCAACTCTCGATACCAGCGGTGCTTACGGATGCGGACAGCTTAAAAAACGTGCTTGTGCACGATTCCCCCATAGAAAACAATGGGGCTGTTTGAGCTGAAAAAAAACCTAACACCTGCAAAAAAGCAGCGTTCAGCTCCTAACGCAGCCCCATTGTTTTCTATGTGGAAACACTTCCTACGTCTGCACCTAACACATACCCCGAGTTTAAACACCCCTAACCTTACACTTATTAACCCCTAATCTGCCACCCCCGCTATCGCTGACCCCTGCATATTATTTTTAACCCCTGATCTGCCGCTCTGTACACCCCCGCCACCTACATTATCCCTATGTACCCCTAATCTGCTGCCCTAACATCGCCGACCCCTATATTATATTTATTAACCCCTAATCTGCCGCCCCCAACGTCGCCTCCACCTAACTACACTTATTAACCCCTAATCTGCCGACCGGACCTGAGCGCTACTATAATAAATGTATTAACCCCTAATCCGCCGATCCCGCCTCAATAACCCTATAATAAATAGTATTAAGCCCTAATCTGCCCTCCCTAACATTGCCGACACCTAACTTCAAGTATTAACCCCTAATCTGCCGACAGGAGCTCACCGCTACTCTAATAAATTTATTAACCCCTAAAGCTAAGTCTAACTTTAACCCTAACACCCCCCTAAATTAAATACAATTTAAATCTAACGAAATAAATTAACTCTTATTAAATAAATTATTCCTATTTAAAGCTAAATACTTACCTGTAAAATAAACCCTAATATAGCTACAATATAAATTATAATTATATTATAGCTATTTTAGGATTTATATTTATTTTACAGGTAACTTTGTATTTATTTTTACCAGGTACAATAGCTATTAAATAGTTAAGAACTATTTAATAGCTAAAATAGTTAAAATAATTACAAAATTACCTGTAAAATAAATCCTAACCTAAGTTACAATTAAACCTAACACTACACTATCAATACATTAATTAAATACAATACCTACAAATAACTACAATTAAATAAACTAACTAAAGTACAAAAAATAAAAAAGAACTAAGTTACAAAAAATAAAAAAATATTTACAAACATTAGAAAAATATTACAACAATTTTAAACTAATTACACCTACTCTAAGCCCCCTAATGAAATTACAAAGTCCCCCAAAATAAAAAAATGCCCTACCCTATTCTAAATTAAAAAAGTTCAAAGCTCTTTTACCTTACCAGCCCAGAACAGGGCCCTTTGCGGGGCATGCCCCAAGAAATTCAGCTCTTTTGCCTGTAAAAAAACACATACAATACCCCCCCCCCAACATTACAACCCACCACCCACATACCCCTATCAGAACAGCCAATAGAATGCAAGATCAATCTGATTGGCTGATCGGATCAGCCAATCGGATTGAACTTGATTCTGATTGGCTGATTCCATCAGAATTTTCCTACCTTAATTCCGATTGGCTGATAGAATCCTATCAGCCAATCGGAATTCGAGGGACGCCATCTTGGATGACGTCCCTTAAAGGAACCATCATTCTTCAGTTGGACGTCGTCGAAAGAAGATTGATCCACGCTGGAGGTCTTCACGATGGAGCCGTTCCTCATCGGATGAAGATAGAAGATGCCGCTTGGATCAAGATGGTTGCCGGTCTGGATCGCTTCTTCTTCCCCGATAGGATGAAGACTTTGGAGCCTCTTCTGGACCTCTTCAGCCGCAGGATTATGGATCGCCAGCCCCCGCTTGGGTTGGATGAAGATTTTGGAGCCAGGACCGATCGGTGATACCCGGTAAGGTGAAGATAAGGTAGGAAGATCTTCAGGGCCCCCCCCCAACATTACAACCCACCACCCACATACCCCTAATCTAACCCAAACCCCCCTTAAATAAACCTAACACTAAGCCCCTGAAGATCTTCCTACCTTATCTTCACCTCACCGGGTTTCATCGATCGGTCCTGGCTCCAAAATCTTCATCCAACCCAAGCGGGGGCTGGCGATCCATAATCCTGCTGCTGAAGAGGTCCAGAAGAGGCTCCAAAGTCTTCATCCTATCCAGGAAGAAGAGGCGATCCAGACCGGCAGCCATCTTGATCCAAGCGGCATCTTCTATCTTCATCCGATGAGGAACGGCTCCATCGTGAAGACCTTCAGCGCGGATCAATCTTCTTCCGACGACGTCCAACTGAAGAATGACGGTTCCTTTAAGGGACGTCATCCAAGATGGCGTCCCTCGAATTCCGGATTCTATCAGCCAATCGGAATTAAGGTAGGAAAATTCTGATTGGCTGATGGAATCAGCCAATCAGAATCAAGTTCAATCCGATTGGCTGATCCGATCAGCCAATCAGATTGAGCTCGCATTCTATTGGCTGATCAGAACATTGGCAACCAATTGGCATTATATGCATTTATATACTTATGTATGAGTCAATTAATGTGATCTCATTGCATTTGTTAATTATTCCATGAATTCTGATCTACAGTATAGAACAGGACTTTAATTAATTTAACCAAATAGTTCTAATGTTTTGAATTCTGGAATCCTTTGCATTTATTTTCTATCATCAGCTCCTATTATAATGATCTGTCATTTACATTTAATAGTTCTATTTAATGTATCTAGATGTAACCTTATTGATTATATGTTTCCCTCTTTATATCATGTTAAGCACTAATATTTAACCTCAGTGAAGTGTTAAGGGTTAAACTTTGTTCACTTGTAAGGGATGGAAGGGGTGGGGTGTTTTTATGTTTTAACCAATGAGGAACATTTTACCTGTGTAAATAAGGGTGACACCTGTATCAAATTATGTCTATGATTACGGCTATACTCTGCCGAAACATGTAAGACCTGTTTTGTATCTTCCACCATCCTTTGATGTTACCTTCATATGCTTTTAACGAATTTGGATATGAATCTTGAATAAAATTTGGACTTTTATTTATCTACATTGGCGACTCTTTGGACTTATTTTTTCTACTTCTAACTCTAGTCTTAACACCCGTACCTTACTTTCCTATTTGGTCATTTTCATGGTCCAAGAGTTGCTGACCATTTCCTTGACTCTGGAATGATTCTGTAATGAACATATTTGATCCCATGGTTGGATCTTAGTCATCCTGGTATTATCACTATTTTAATAAGTTCATGTCTTCTTCCAAGTAGCGACCTCTTCTATCTTCATTCAAGTCCGCGGAACTGAAGACCGGCAACTGTGGAACCAAGGAGCATGGAGGATCCTCTTCGTACAATCACCGTCGTAAACTGAATATTGAATGCAAGTTTCGCGTTTAAATATGGCTTACCTTGCATTCCTATTGGCTGATTTGATTCTTCAAATTCAAATCAGTCAATAGGATAAGAGCTACTTAAAAACTATTGGCTGTTCAAATCAGGTTTGGTAAAAGAGCTGTTTAATTTAGGGCAATGCACTACAAAAGGCCATAATAAGGGCTATTGGTTGTTTAGTATTAGATTAGGGGGTGTTTTTATTTTGGGGGTCTTTTTTATTTTCATAGGTATTAGGCTTATTTTTTATTTTTGATAATTTGGTTTATTATTTTATGTAATGTTATACTTTTTTATTTTAATTATAATTTAGGATTTATTATTTTAATTGTAATTTAAAGTTATTTTAATTTATGTAATGGGGTTAATTTAGGGAGTGTTGGGTTAGGGGGCTTAGTGATTAGTTATTTGCATTGTGGGGGCATGGTGGATTAGGGGTTAATAGTTTAAATAGCTAGATTGCATTGTGAGGGCATGGTAGATTAGGGGTTAATAGTTAAATAGATACTTTGCAATATGGGGGCATGGCAGATTAGGGGTTAATAGTTTAAATAGATACTTTGCAATATGGGGTCATGCCAGATTAGGGGTTAATAGTTTAAATAGATACTTTGCAAAATGGGGCCATGGTGGATTAGGAGTTTATAGTTTAAATAGATACTTTACGATTTGGGGGTTGGTGGATTAAGGGTTAATAGTTTAAATAGATACTTTGCGATATGGGAATTGGCGGATTAGGGGTTAATACACTAGTTATTGCGGTGGGGGGGTTGTGGTTGAGAGGTAGATATTGTGCATGGGTTAGGTGTTTGATTTTATTTTAACAGCAAGCGATGGTGAAAATATACGCGCTGCACTTGTATGCGGCGCATATATGCGATCGAGTGTAGTGTAAGGGCGGTTTACCATAGTAACCTATTAATGTTTTAGAAATCCGGCATCGGGTGGAAGCGTTAACACAACACTAACCTACACGAAAAGAGCAACTTCACACAAAGCGGAAACTTTTTTAATGGAAACCTGGTGCAAAAGTGGAGCCGCAGATTACTTTTAGCTGTCAGCCGCTTCGGTAGCTTACGGCTCCATTTTTAACGACTCAATGGAAACAAGCACTTTGTCTTTTATTGGATTGGTTTTGATGATATGTGTACCGTAGACACAATTCCTTCACAAAATGGCTTTTAACCAACCTATCTTTTATGTTGGTTGATCTTTTATAGCAGATAGATACTTTATCCCCAAGATTGAACCTAAGTCTGAATTTGCTATTAATATGTGCCACGATTCTTGTATGATTCTTCTGTTATCTGGCATTTGGGATTTGAATGGGGTGATCAGTCGACTTTCATTATCTGCTGATTTTGTTTTGGTTTGTAATAATTTGGTTCTGGGGGTGTGCAATGCCCTATATTTGGCTTTTTTAAGACTTCTTCTACTATATCCTCTTTCTTTCAGTCTTGATTCGAGTTCTGCTGCTCTACGTTTGAATGTATTCATTGAAGAGCAGTTGCGTCTTCTTCGCAAAAATTTCCCTATTGGAAGGGATCTTACTGTGCTAGGTGTATGTATGTGCAATGGAGTTAGTAGCTGTGGTTTTACAATATAGGTCTGTTTCCTAATGACAGCATATAGTGTGACCGTTTAGTGTTATATCACACAGTAATAATATATGGTATTAAAATGGGGCTTGTTGATTAATGAATATAGATGGAATTTGTAACACTTAGCTTTATAGTTAGTTTGGTAGCAGCAATGGCAATATATCCCCATACAGTAATGGATTAAACTTATATACATTTTTATTACATCATATTTAATATCAAGTATTTACACTATATACACTATATACACTTTATCACACTAAGGGATGTATATTATAACATATACACTATATACACTATATAAATCTGATCACACTAAGGGATGTGTATTATAACATCCATTAGGTCACATTCCATAATTACATATTTATCTTATGTCTCAGAGGAGAGATAGTGTTTGTAACACTTAGTATTATAGAAGATGCCTTTAAAGATAATACATTTATATATATTATTAATTCACATATTTACACACCACTATTATTAATTCTTATAATGAATTTATGTTTTATTAATGTCACATATTCACATAATATTATTATTATTATTAGTATTAACATATTTATTACAGATTATTCAAGTAATATGACACACATTTTAATTATTATTATGATATTCATTTTAGATTATAAATATTACGCACCCACATATGTATATTCTTGACACTATTATTATTTGACTAAGACAGCTGATAGGGCACCACGATATGTGCATTAACTTATATTGCCTATTGGGACATATACGGAGGGCTCATAACAGAGCTTTACACCTAGTAACTAGTGATGAGTAGAGTAGACCATTTATGTAGTAGTTGATTAGAGTCACATACAATTTCAGTTAACCAATCATTGGCGTCTATGACGTCAACAATAGGAAAATAATGCTTCTGTGTAAACAAAACGCCGTAAATAGCCGCACAATAGGATCAGTTAAAAAGAGAAAAAGCTATTGTGCATAGGATTGTGAGCCCTTTATTAAAACACACAAACGGAAGTTTTAGATAGAATACTGTATCGGATAAGCTCTGTGTGCTGTCATTGGGACCTGTATGTTATCGGATGAGTTATTGTTTAGAGATTAAATGTATAAAATGTTGTTGAATATGAAGAATCATTATTTCTAAATCACTTTTTTATTGTTTTGTGAAGTTTATTATGAAATGTAACAATGTACCATATTTAATGATGTATCTATCTACAACATATATGTTCAGTCACGCCCCAAAGGAGTATGTTTCATTACATGTTTTGATTGGTTACCTTTTATTTAAAAGTTCAGGATAGTATAGGGTGCTTTTATGCCTGATGAAATGGCGATTGTAATGCCAGCCGCAGACAGCATACTGTCCATCACATAGGATATTCGTACAACCATAAGGTTTAACGTAACTGTAGCTATAGGTGTTGCATAAAAAATAAAGATCTGGCAGTGACATGAATATTATACTTTGTGGTACTTCAGTTTAGTGTACAGTAAGGATATATGATAGGTTAAATAGGAGCAGATTAACTATTATTCCCAGTTATGACAAGATTATAACTAATAAAAACTATTAAAGAGACTCAGTATACAACTAGAGACCACAATATAATTGTAATACCTATGTAGTTAGTCTTGGCAGGTTATAATATAGCTTCTTATACTAACTAAGCCCTGGGTTAATTTTCTGACTAAGCACAAACTATTAAGACAGTCAAATTAGATGATTATTCAATATTAAAGGCTTTTAAGACTGTATCATGCATCATATTTGAATTTAGGAGCTAGAAAAGTCAGTGCTAATGGATAATGTAGGTTGAAAACGTTATTCACAGGAGTCTCTTAGTATATATGAAAGAACTTCATCATTATAAAGAGATAAACTCTGAACAGGATTCTCTAACGATAACATGCTATATCAACATCATTGATAAGCTTACTGTCATATTGACCATCTAAATAAAAGGGTAATATATCAGAGAGAGACTCAATCAATAACCTCTAACAGTCTTAGCATCCAATTTTCTTGTAGAAAACCACCATTATTGAATAGAGTCTTGAGTCAATGTGTGCCTTTTGTTGATCAAGGGTGGATTCATTACTGAATTTCCTGATTTCTAGCTGTTAGTATAGGTATAATGTTAAATAGCTCACCATGTTAGCTTATACAATAGCGATGGTATGTCAGTGCTCTGAGAAATTAGCCGATACCAGAGAATTTCTGAAATTGCACAAGTCTTTCAGAAAGGGCTGCGTACCAGAAGGCTTGATGGTTAGAGGAGGGCAGTAAACTAGGTACCCCCGAAAGTTCTTCAGGATTCAAACTCTTTCCATCTGTGGTACCAGACCTTCGTGCAATGCACGGGTCGCTGGGAGAAGGGGAAGCGCATCCAGCTATTGCACCACCTAATTGACCGATCACCCTGTTGGTAGCCCTTTGAACCAGCCGGTTCATGTGAGGGTGCTGGGGAGGTCGAGTATAACTTTCTCGGCCGCTTTTTGATGTATCTGGTCACCTGAAATGTCAGGCCGCCCTTGCTCCGTGTCTCTTCTGTAACCGGAGTATCAGGTAAACTAGCTGTGGCATGGGAGGTTAGTGAGGGTATCCCCACGCTCGGTGAGGCATCAGGAGGTGCTGTTAGGGGTCAGTTCTAATTTTCCTGCGTATCAGGCATAGGTCAGATGCTGAACTCGCTGGTAATTAAGTAGGCCAGTCTCTGTTAATGCTCCTCCAATAAAGAGCAAACCGCAGCTTCCAATGACCGAAAGCTGGATGCCATAGCTTAGATGTAGATTTAGAGGGCAACTTAGGAAGCTGTTATACCCAGATCACCGGGGGGTTAGATGATGGTCCGGCCTTATTCTAGGCCGCCACTGCACACCTCACCATTCCAGTACAACAAGGTTGAAGTTGGCTCCACAAGTTAGGTCGAATTTTCAGTATGATCTATAGTTAGGATATATAACTCTCTCGACACTAGATGGTGCTGCAGTCAGGTGATATGCAATGGATATATAAGTCCGACTCTTCAGCCCCTGAAGTAAGCGACCATCATGGCCGCCGCCCGGAAGCATCCCCCTTTTTTTTTTTTTTTTTACACATATTATTTATGTTATATTTAATTTTTTAGTTTTCAGTATTATATTTTTTTCCTATAGATTGTTTGCACAGTATAATATCGTTAATATTTGATTGCAGGTCTTATGTATATTTTTCTGGTGACTATATTGGTTTTACAGTGCGCCCCTTTAATTGGCTGTCATACTGTTTCCAATTGGTAAGATTAATTTTTTTCGGATCTTAAGATCCAAAAGTTAACTTCGTATTGGCTAATATCATATGTTAGTTTGATGTTTAGTTGGTTCATGTTGAGTTTATCCAGGAATGATTTTAGTTCTATTTCAGAACCTTCCCAGATGAACAGGATGTCATCAATGTAGCGAATCCAAAGTGGAATATGATTCAATTATTGTCTGTGAAAACAAATTCTTGTTCACACCACTCAAGAAACAAATTTGCGTATGTGGGAGCACACGCAGTGCCCATCGCTGTTCTTCTAGTTTGTAAGTAATATCATTAAATACAAAGTAGTTATGTATCAATGTGAGTTGCTTTGTGCAGTTGTTTGTTGTTTTTTTTTTTTTGTTTTTTTTAAAAGCACTACACACTGTGTTTTGGGGGTTATTGGGGGATATTTAAAAAATTAACCAGAGGTCTGACTTCTAGTTTACTTTTGGAGCAATAATTGCTACTGCAAGCTTGTGGGAGCATTAACCAGCCACTTGTAATAGGTGAAGTAGGCAGTTAACAAGCATGCAATAAATTAGCGATCCACTTGTAATATAGCCCAAAATACATAACTTTAAAAAAACACTTTAAAAACAATATTTAAAAAAACAGTAAGGTTATTAATATGCAAACATATAGGGCTAGATTACAAGTGACGCATAAACTGTTTTGTGCAATAGCCATTTATGCTTTAATCCTTACCGCGATCTCATAGCTGTGGTCAACTGTTTTCTGAAACAAAAAAGTTAAACAAAACACTTCAAAAATACATTACAAAGTACAGTTACACTCATTATAACACTGTCTAATACAACATATTTAAAAAAAATATTGCACACATTTTTTAAGGGCTCAAAGATATGAGATATTGTGTGTTAGAAAAAAAAGCAGGCAATGTACTTTAACATAGAGAAACATAAAGATAGATTGCTAATTATGTATTTGTATGTATGTATGTATATATATATATATATATATGACTATATATATATGTACATATATATTTACAAGTATGTATTTATATGTGTATATATGTATTGACAGACATATATACACATATAAGTGCATTAGAGCCCTTTGACATTAAGTAGATGAAAACATGAAAAAAAAATATATATATGCAATATTCATATTTAATAAACATTTTAACTATGTATTTTTCCCAATTATTTTTTCTCCATTGACTTCTATGAGGATTTCGAAAATGCAATTGTGTTTGCGGGATCTTGGGTGTTAGTTTTTTTTCTACTTTTTTTTCTCCATTGGTTTCTAAAGGTGAATACATGCAGGCACACACAAAAACTTGTTAGGATTTTTGCACTATACAAGTTCCCGCTAGCGCAAAATAAGTTTTTTGGGAACTTGTAATACGAACGCAACCCGACTAGTACAAAAAGCTTAACTCTAGCAAATTTTTCGCTATCATGAAAAAAAAATACTGCACCACTTGTAATCTAGCCCATAATTCAAATGGCATTCAAATGGTTTTGTAGTTGTAAAATGGATTGCAGCAGATTCCTATGAAAGTCACAATTGCACGATTTAAAACTCAGCTTAAACAGAAACGAGTAATGTCAAATTTAACACACAAACAAAGAGATGCCCTAAGCAAATTGAAATTAAGAACAGATATCTCAATTACCCCAGCAGATAAGAGGGACACAATTGTAGTCCAGAACATGAAAGACTATCTCAGTGAAGCCAACCGTCAGTTAAGCAATAGCGATACGTACAGAAAATTATCTAGGGATCCCACTAAACAATTCCAATTGGAGCTCCGTAGATTAGTGGACTAGGGTTTACATTTGGGTATTTTAGACAAGTCCTTGTGTGATTATCTATATAAACCGTTCCCCAGAGTTGCTAATTTTAGATTAGTACCAAAAATCCATAAAGACCCCAAGTCTCCTCCGGGGAGACCCATAGTATTGGGGGAAGGGTCATTGTGAGAGGATTTGGGTGAATGGCTTGATAACCTGTTACAGCCTTTTGTTAAAAACTTACCAGGATTTGTTAAAGATACAACACATATTTTGAAGAAATTGGAACATTTTTCTTGGGATAGTAACTATCAGTGCCGCACTGTTGATGTGAGTTCACTGTATTCTTGTACCCCACATAAGCTAGGTATAGAGGCTGTGAGATATCATCTTTTACTTAAAAGTACCTTTTCGAGTGATCGCATTGATTTTGTTCTGGAAGTCCTAAAGTCCTTACTGACACATAATTTTTTTCTTTTCGATGGAGAATTCTATCTGCAGACCTGTGGTACAGCGATAGGGGCAAAAATTGCTCCACATATGCGAATCTCTATATGGGATGGTTTGAGTCATCGTATATCTTTGGTAACAATAATATCTTCTATGATAGAATTAAAATGTACGCAAGGTATATTGACGACTTAATCATAATATGGAATGGCACAGGTCTGCAGGTTAAATCCTTCATCGAGTATCTTAATGATAATAAAGCTAACTTGGAGTTTACTTACAAGTTGAATGATAGAAGTATAGAATACCTACTGTAGATATCCAGCTTAATGGTAGCTATACTGTAAATATGGAGCTATACAGGAAAAGTATAACAGGAAGTACAATATTGAGGATGGATTCCTGCCACCTAAAACATGTTACACAAGCGATCTCCAAAGGTCAACTGATTAGAATCAGAAGGCTATGCAATACATTGTCTAAATATGATGAACACTCCCTTGACCTAGTCAATCAGTTAAAATGTGAAGTATACAATAAAGATACTTTTATGAGTTTGAGAGCTCAAGTGAGAGAGTATGATAGGTCTAAACTTTTGAAGGGTAATAGGAGAAAGGCAAATAAGAACAACAAAGTTAAGAAAAAATGTAAAGAGGTATTCTTGGTTACACCATTTAGTAATCAATTCCAACAAATTGTCCACATAGTGAAATCTAACCAGGATATCCTAAGGTTGGACCCTAAAATCAATTTAATTTTGGAAAAGGGATGTAAATATATACCAAGGAGAGCACCAACCATAGGATCCCAGGTAGCTAACTATGTATACAAAAAACAACAACCAAGTAAGGAATCTTGGCTTTCTAAAAAAGTTTTTTTCAGATGTGGTAGATATCCATGTATGACATTTGAACATGCAATTGTTGGTAAAAAATTTTATCTCCACAGCAGAAGGAAACAGGTTCGATATGAATTTCAGATTGGATTGTTGATCAAAATATGTTGAATATCTAATTTTATGTACAGTTTGTAATAAACAATATACAGGATTACGAGTCGTAATCTTAAGGATCGAATTAAGGAACACTTATCTTCGATTGAGAAGGACTCCCCTAAAACCCCAATAGCCAAACATTTTATCAGACATCTAGAAGGAAAAAGGGCACTTAAATTCCAGGCAATAGATTTTGTCCCTTTCCAGTTAAGAGGAGGAGATATATTTAAATGTCTTCTAGATAGAGAGGTTCAGTGGATATTTAAATTAAACACAAGGGAACCGTTAGGTATAAATCTAAGATGGGATATTGACCTATATCAGGGCCCCTAGTGTGTATATATGCATCTGATTTTTTCTTATATAAGTATATTATTTGGCGCATTATAAAGTCATGGTGTTTACTCTTCTTTTTCGTATCATCATATCGATACAAAATTGTGAGATCGCCAATATATATATTTGTCGTATCTTTTGAATTTTGTTACATACATGTGTATACTCACCTGACAAGTATTATAAAATGCATATTTCTATTCATATTTAGAATGTCACTATATGGAGTATCGCTGTGTAATGCATAAATGTTTATATTTCATTACGATCTGAGTGATCTAAAATCATCCTATTCAGCCTTTGCATACATTTGTTTGATGTAACTATTTGATGTAACATATTTTATTATCTTTTTTTCTGTGTTTTTAATCATTTTAAACGTTTATTGTATTGAGTGTTTTCCTACGTAATACAGTGTAATGGAGGCTGGTACTGGTTCTGCATTATTATTGGTTAGACTTTGGTTTGATCTTCCATTGGGGAGTTCCCTAGGTGTTTAAATAGCAGCACTCGGCACGCATCCATTACACTGTCTTTGAGAAAGCGCCATCAAGGCGTGAAATGCGTCAGATGACGTAGGCTGTGTCCTCATACCTGCTCTCCTCTGTTTGTGTCCTCTGCAAATTGTAACTTTTAAGTTTACTAATAAAAGTTGGTTTTTAACTTATACTAGTGCATTGGTGATATTGCTGCCTTGAAATCTGACCTACTCGCTAGTTTGAAAAATCCTTTTTTCTCGCATGTCATACACGCTGTGGGTGGTATGTTTCTTCAGCTGGCAAAACACCGGCTGTTTCCTTCTTACAGTGAATGGGTTTTATGCTATTTGAAGTTCCAGGAGCTCTAATTTTTTTAAATATATTAAAACTCAGTTACCTATGCACTTCTAGTGGCAAACATGCCAGTGCGAGTGTGAATTTAAATCAAATATTAAAATTAAAAACACGCCATTTGTAGTTGTTGGGGACCTGATGTGACTTTTCCTAAAGATACCCTTAGCTGTACAGGATATTACCCAATACATATGTAAATATGTGCTCTGTCTACTGTGTACAGCCAATACAATAGTGATGAATAAAGCTTTGACGAATCAATACCATGTATGTTAATAAACCTCTATAATGTCTCCTGTGGCTATTTCATTGTGTTTTGCACATGTGAAAGATAATAGTCTGCAAATAGGCTTGGAATAGCTGCAAGATGTCCAAAATCCCCTTTTGAGGATTTTTCAAGTGCCTTATTAATGTTTACAATTTATTACTTAGGCCTTAATCTCCTAACCACCCCTTATACCTGTATCGGGGTTGATTATGTGATTATCGACGGTTACTATTTATTAGGCCTTAATCTCCTAACCACCCCTCATACCTATAAGTACCTATAAGATAAGTATTTAAGAAAAAAATATACAATGTAAAGTTTAATGAATGAAAGTGAAAACCGAAACCTAGGATAGGGAGGTGGGAGTCTTTGCCAAGATCAGCCCTTTTCACTTCACTTTTTTGTAGCTCTAGGGAGCAGGGATTTATTTTTCTGTTTTGTGTTGTAGAATTTAATTTATAATATATTGCAGTGGGGGCATTGCTGGACTGGTAAGGCTCCTGCCTGTGACCTGACTTTTTTTGAGGGGGGAATTATAATAATTTTAAACCCTTTGAGCAAGATTACAAGTAGCGCGTGATGTGGTCTTTTTGCAATCAATTTCCATTGTACAGGTATGACAAGTCTTGAAAAATCACGATTGCTATTGCGCATTTTACGCAACAATCCTTTCCGTGCTTGAAGAACTCCAGTTAACAGTTTTCCGCAACAAAAAAGTTTCACAAAACACTTCAAAAACACATTACAATATGAAGTTACACTCATATTAACGTGGTCTAATAACAATTATTTTAAAAAAAATATTGCACACACAAATTATAAGGGCTCAAAGATAGGAGATCTCGGGTGTTTGGGAAAAAAAAGCTGACGTAGGGATTTTACATTGACATACATACACATACATAGAGAAACATGGATTTATATGTATAGACATATGTTTAACTATGGAGATAATGAAAAGATTTGACATTACAAACTTATGCACATTAAACAATATCTCAGATAATGCCCCTCATCTAATTTAAACAATATTTGTTATAGCAGTGAGGGCTGCAGGGTTTTCTGGCAGTTTGCTATAGGATTTATAGGTGTAAAAATTATAATCTTAATAATAACACATTCTCAGAGGCTTGCTATACTGCACACATTTCATGCCTGTTGCCTATACAGTTACTAGTATACTATCTGTATTACATATATAGTAGCACAGTGTACCTTTCATCTAATTTAAATGATATTTGTTATTCTAGTGGGGACACAGTGGGTTCCTGGCAGTTTGCTCTTTAGGCTCTGCTTTGTTGTCTAGCATTATAGTATCATACCTTTCCATTTGGGTGTAAAATATATAACAACAATAACAATAACTTCTCAGTGGCTGGCTATATTGCACATAGTGCCTGTCTGTTGCCCATACTGTTACTATTATACTCTCTGTATAACATATATAGTAGTACTGTGTATCCCTTATCTAATTGAAAGGATATTTGTTATTGCAGTAGGGACACCAACAACAAATAACTAGTTGCTAATTTATAATTATTCTGTCATATTATTGTTAGTCGGTAAGGGTGAACTATGTTTCCAGCTGCCACCAGTAGTATTATTGACCCAAGCACCATCACTACCAAGAGTCCATTTCTACTTCTACTTGTCTAATGAGCAGAAGTGGGACAAGCACTGTTACGTCTGCTTCACAGAGTCAAATATTATTTTCAATCCCATTGTCTGCTGTTCTGGCTCAAACATCTAGAGAAGCAGCAGCACTGGCAGCAGCAGCATCTTCAGCATGTGCTGTGGCATGTGATCCCTGGAGTAGGAGATATGCCAGGCCCACCACTGCCAAGATTAGTAGCACCAGCAGCAGCAGTAAGGATCATCTAAGTCATCCATTAAACAAAGCTGACAGTAAGGGAAACTGAAGTTGTAAGTGCTGAATTGACATTGTTTGGCTCCAAGCTTAGTAGTAGAATAAGAAGGTGTTCTGAGGTTACCAAGCAGCCTCTGTTCGCATGGCAGCTCCATAGACGGTCTACTACCAAAGCCACCTGAATCAATGCTCTCCCCAGTGCTGCCATCAGTTCACCACTGCCAGTTTTGCCAATCTCCTGATTTTCTCCATATTTTATAGCAGCAGCTGCTTAAAAAAACAGTAAAGTTTTTAAGGAACACTAATAGTGGTAGGTTTCACAAGATTAGGGCCATTCTGGGGCCAATATTCTACTATATGTACTGTAGTATATCAAAAGTTGGCAATTTGTTTTACTTCACCACAGACGTAAAAAATGTATTTAGATGTTACTCAATTTGCTTATAAATAATATAAAAACATTTTGATTGTAAATAAGAACCAGGAAGCCCATCAAGAATGCCAATGTTTATTTATTAAATGTAAGCTTAATTAATTCTCAGGATAATGTTGAGTATTCCAGATATTCTCTTTTGAATTGCCTTGTTGTCTTTATACTTACAACCTCTAACAGTCTTTGTCCTTACCACCTCTAATGGAAGTTTCCTCCATGGCTCAAACATTCTTTCTGTTGAGAAGTGATTACCCAAATTACTCCTGAACTTACTGCCCTACAACTTGAGATCATAACCCTTGATAAAGTGTTATGCATTCAAGAGAGGGAATATATTACCCTTGATACCGCTATGTATACTAGAGACAGGGAGTACCATTAAAATAGAAACCATCAAAGAATAAAAATGATGTTAAACTTGGAAAATATTATTGCCTTTCAAAGAGATTGTAACTTATAGCAAACATTTGCTATGACTAGAGTTGAAATTACTTTAATAAAAGAAGGCAAAAGAACAAATGTGAAAAAATGAATAATTGAAATAACATTCAATATGAAAAAAATACACTAATAAGGATTTTATGAGTTTTGCAAAAGGAATGATTAAATTCTATGGCAACAATAAAGCAATTCATTATTTTTGGCGACTCTAACAGATTTTTTGCCACCTGACTGTTAAAGGATAGAGCTTTACAGCATGTGTTGAAATTCAGCAAAAGTACAAGGATTAACTCCCTCTATTTTGCTCAAATTGCCATGGGAAAGGTAGTCATAATCTGGATTTAACAAGCTAACAGGATGGAGAAGGGTATTATTAACCCCCCTCCAAAAAAGGAGCAAACAAATAGTAATGTAACACAAATTTTAAAGGGCCCAATAGTGCTGATTGATGATCTTAGATTTTTTTCCCAATATATTTCATATACATTTTAAACACAAACAATCTGTTCTTTAACGGTGTGTTAAAATGTTTTTTTTTTTTGCCAATTCCTCAGTTGCTTAGCAACAGGCTGCCAGAAATCCTGTGCTTAGAGGGTTGAAAATCCTTATTAAAAGGCTTTGTGCATCACTATCAGTGAAATGTTAATTTAGTAAGCCTGATTGATACCCTTGTGTTAGCTCTTTACAGTGATGAGACTATAGCATTGAAATGCAGAATCTGATTCCCCTTCATTTGATACAGTTGCTTAAAAATGTTATGTCTATTAAGTAACATGTTTAATCAAACAAACAAACAAAAAATACAAAGTTAGACAGCTCTGTTTACTTTTTTTTTTTTTCCTATCTGGCAAATGACAGCTAGTCAAAAATATCCAATATACCCTTAACTGCATTTATCAGGTAATGCCTATCAGGTTAATTAAAATATTTCCAGTAGGATAATTACAGAAAATGTTTTCTGCATTGAAAATGCAATCCTGAATCAGGCTGCTGATGTGTACCAAAGGCATATTGCAAACAAATACTAAAAAGGCCTGCTGAATAGAAATGTGTTACAACCTCATGAAAACCTAATAGAATTAATAACAGAATGCAAATCAGAACATAAAAAAGATGTTCCTAAGACTGTGCAATACATTTAAATTTCTCTATTGTTTCATTGCAGCCTCACAGATAATTCTAAATGCCCAATTGTAGTGACATTAAAAATGTGCATTTATCAGATATGCTATAAATCACTCATTATAGCGCAATGACGATGTTGTTAACTTGAGGCAGATATTTCAAATGCCAAAAGTTGTCCTTGAAGTCTCCTTTTTGTTAAATCTAAAGGCTTGTTCATTTAACGATTGTACCTAATATCATTTAAACTTAAATCTAGGCCGCGATCAAAATGTTAAGCTTTTGGATCACATAACAATAAAAGTACACTTTTTTGACAAAAAAAGTTGTATCCAATTTACTTGCCTTTTAACTTTTCGGTGATCTCATTCTAATTAATGTAGCAGTGCAAGCTTCTACAAACACAATGACAACAAATGTAACCATGATCAAATGTATTTGGCTCTTTAAGTAGCAGTTACGTTATGTCATATTGCATTGTATGGTCAGTACACCCCACATACATCCAATTAGAGAATGGGCATGTGTTCTTAAAGGGACAGTCAACACTAAAATTGTTATTGTTTAAAAAGATAGATAACGCCTTTACTACCCATTTGCCAGCTTTGCACAACCAACATTATTATATTAAAATACTTTATAACCTTTAAACCTCTAAATGTCTGCCTGTTTCTAAGCCTCTAAAGACAGCTGTTTCATGTGGTGTAAATAATGTGCAATAGAAATAAATCATAGAGTTGTATATAAGCTAAACATAACACCCATAACAACAGCCTCTTATCACATGCTTTTTTATTAACTTTTCACAACAGGTCAGTGCTAGTTCATGTGGGCCATATAGATAACATTGTGCTCATGCCCGTGGGTTGTGGCAGACACTGCAATAATTTGATAAAATGCAAGTCAATAGATAATAAATAAAAAGTCATGTGATTAGGGTATTTCAGAAAAGGCTTAGACACAAGATAATCACAGAGGTAAAATGTATATTAATATAACCATGTTGTCTGTGCAAAACTGGGGATGGGTAATAAAATAATCTATCTTCATAAACAATAATCATTTTTGAGTTGACTGTCCCTTTAAAGGGTCTCAAAACCCCAAATTTTCTTTTTGTGTTTCAGAAAGAGCATGCAATTTACTTATCTATTATTACCTAGTATCTAATTTTATTCTTTCTCTTGATATCCTTTGTTGACAAGCATACCTCAGAAGCAGCAATCTACTATTGGAGCTAGCTGCTGATTGGTGGCAGCCTCACCTTATGTGTTCAGCTAGCTCCCAATAGTGCATTACTGCTCTTTCATCAAAGGATACCAAGGAAATGAATCAAATTTAATAATAGAAGTATATTGCACATTTGTTTAAAATTGTTTGTATTGTCCATCAGACTCATGAAAGATACATTTTGGGTTTTATGTCCCTTTAAGCAGATATGTCTTAGGGTTGGCACTAATTAATGAATGCATAAAGGAGATATTACTAGAGGAGGTAACAAGGTCTTTAAGTCAGAGTCTGGGGCAGTAAAAAACACATGAATTTGTTAAAGGTCACTTAAAAGGACAGTATACACCAATTTTCATATAACTGCATGTAATAGACACTACTATAAAGAATAATATGCACAGATACTGATCTAAAAATCAAGTATAAAACCTTTTAAAAATGTTCTTAGAAGCTCCCAATTTATGAGGTTAGGTTGGGACACACACTGAAATGGGCTGAGAACGCAGGAAGAGCAGACGCTCTATAAAAAGATGCTTTTCACAAAACAGGAGAAAGCTGGAGTCTGTAGACATCAGTACACCTCTAATACTTTGGGGCGGGATTAGGAGTCTGAAAATCAGCACAATGTTATTTAAAACTAAGCAAAATTATACAATTTTACAAAAACACCCCCCAAATGGGCTATATAAATGGATCATCTACAAAACATTAATGTGAAGAAAAATTTAGTGTACAATATCTCTTTAACTTATCTTTGCCAGCCAATTGTCAGTGGGCATTCTGTTTTTTTCCATATATTGGCTTAGTTTCCATTCAGGTGGTAGAAACTGGTGAAAACATAATAACTCTCCAGAGACATTGCATTTGTATCACCAGTTTATACAATTTACCACCTTAATGGAAACTAGGCCATATTTATATTGCCCAGTACATAATATCTCACACGGCAAATATGAACTGCTAGGAATGTAGAAAAACAATAAATGCAACTGCAACACGTTGAAAACACATTTGCGAAATGTGTTCAGTAAATGTGCATAATTGTAAACACCTTGTAATTACAAGAGACATTTCTGTTGTGTTGCTATAGAATAACATATCAGCCAAGTCTTCATTTTTAAAAAAAAACAAATGAACATTCTTTTTACTGCCACAATATTTAATAGCAAAATTCCACCCACTGTTTGCCTTAGTTGGAAGAGCCAATCTGGGCTTTAGTCTGCAAACAAGACAAGGCTAGCCCCTGGCTATAATGTTAGTATAGAGCGCATTCTGTTGCAGTTGTTATCTGATAAAGCCAATAAGGGATAGATTTGTAGCACAGTTAGCCTTGAGAAGTCAGCAGGGTGCATTTCAAGTTCGGAGAATTTAAAATTGCTCATTTTTCAGAGCTAATTTACATGAAAAGAGGACAAAACAAATGAGGAAATTAAGTTTCAAAGATGTATTATTATGCATAAATTAACATTTTATATAAAAAATTTCAAGTTTTTTTTAATGGAATAATGGAATTTGCCCAGCCAAGCTTGCAGATGCAAAGAAAGGGCTGATCATGGGAATTGTGGGGTGTACTGGGGCATTCTGTAGGATTTTTTTATCTAGACTGTGACTAAGCACAAGGGATTTAGAAAGACATGATAGCCCCTGCGAAGTATATATCATTATTTAATATAATATATATATACAGTATATATATATATATCTATATATATATATATATATATGTATAGTATATACTTGTCAATTGTCAGCTATTCTTTGCAGTGTTAGATAAAGGTTTGGGCGGTGGCTTCCTGGACAGTGGTTCTCGTCTGTGTTTGCTACAGGAAGATCACACTAGGTAAGATTTTTATATTAGAACAAATTTTCAAATATGTTATTCACTTGTTTTGACAGTTCATTGTGTCTTAGCCAGTTACAGTTCTGAGACTATTCATAATATAGACGTATGATCACCTTCATCAGACATATTTGCATTTATGCTTGAGGTTGACTCTGGTTTATGGCCTCTTAGATCCTATATGTTATTTTCTGACACAGAAAGCTAGGATGAGATTAATAACATTTTAATATTTGTAGCTGTGAACATAAAAGCTAAATGTAACTCAAGCATGCAAACTTAATATTGCTTTTCTATAATCTATATTTTCTATATCTTCCTTATCCATATCTCCTAGAAGTCCATAGACTTCTAATTTTGAAATGGAGTTTCATAATATTTCCTTTCTACTTAATAAAGATCATTTTCTTTGGTTTAGCACAGTGATTAAATTGGTTTTTATAGGATGTGTTTTAATGTTTTAGTGAGATTAAAGTAATTTTACAAAAAGGTACCCATACCAATCCATTGGGGTTAAATAATTATATAATCCCAGTCTCCCCCAATAAATGTTCATTTCTGTCTTGCCAGTCTTGCAAAGTTCCTGCTGGGTGAAATATTCTAAAAATGTGGGCTTACCCTCACTCTATAGAAGATGGACAATGTGCCTTCCATGGGAATAGGACTCGCTAACTGTGAACATTTCAAGCACATTCCCACAGCAGTGTTGAGGGCATATTTTTAAAGCATTGTTCACAGAAAATGTAGTACATTTCTTAAAACTGCTCATCTCAGTGATGAAAGAGTGGCAAAACAAATATGTGTGTACATGTTCACTTAAGCTAGCATGTATTATTTAGAACATAAGAACATACCTGCAAAATGTCCCCATAGTTTTACAAGTTGCACCCATGGAATTCTATATCTTCACTATCTATGCAATGAACATTACTAATTAAAAAAAATGTACTAATATTGAAGTTACAATGTACCAAGCATGATATTGCTAGTAAACATGTTAGGTACAGTGGAACCACAATATTAGAAGTCAACCCGTTCTGTACAGTGTTAACTTATTTTAAAGTTTTAAGTAACTGCAATGGCTCAATATATACAATGTTAAAAAGCACATCTTTTTAAAAAAACATGGTTTACATAGTGCAAACTGTAAAATATACACTATTGTAAACTGAAGATGTGTACCCAATTTCTACTGAAAATCTTGTCCCTAAAAACACATTTGTTGAACCACTTAACAATGTCGGTGGGCCTTCACATACCCCAAAACATTTGCTGGGTATAGCGCAGTTCTCTTTATATTTATATAAAAGAGATAATCCCCACACTCAATTTGCAAAAATAGAAAGCCAATTTTATTGAATACAAAATAAATCAAAACAAAAAATAATAAGATAGTAACATAGTAGACGAGGTTGAAAAAAGACAGGAGTCTATCGAGTTCAACCTTTTCAAATCTTAATATACTTACATAAAGCTCTAGTTTAGCTTAAAGGGACACTGAACCCAATTTTTTTCTTTCGTGATTCAGATAGAGCATGCAATTTTAAGCAACTTTCTAATTTACTCCTTTTATCAATTTTTCTTCATTCTCTTGCTAACTTTATTTGAAAAATAAGACATCTAAGCTTTTTTGGGGGGTTTAGCTCATTGGACAGCACTTTTTTATTGGTGGATGAATTTATCCACCACAAGAACAACCCAGGTTGATCACCAAAAATGGGCCGGCATCTAAACTTACATTCTTGCATTTCAAATAAAGATACCAAGAGAATAAAAAATGTGATAATAAGAGTAAATTAGAAAGTTGCTTCAAATTGCATGATCTATATGAATCACAAATGAAAAAAATTGGATTAATTGTCCCTTTAAATTAATCCCATTAAAAAGGTGACCCATTTAACACAAGCAACCATATCCCTGAATTCTGTTTCTAGCCAAAAAAGTATCTAAACCATTTTTAAATGTGTTTAAGGAATTGGCATTTACTACCTCCTCAGATAATGAGTTTCACAATTTGATTGCTCTTACAGTGAAAAAATGTTTACACTGTAGGAAATTAAATCTTCTTTTCTTCCAGCCTTAAAGGGACATGAATCCTAAAAAAAATTCATTATTTAGATAGAGAAAACAATTTTAAACAACTTTCCAATTTACATCTATTATTTAATTTGATTACTTCTCGTGTCATCTTTTGAAGAAAGGTTTATCCAGGAAAGTTCATGAGCAGCAAAGAACCTAGGTTCTAGTGGCTGATTGGAGGCTGCATATAAATACTGATTGTCATTGGCTCACCCATGTGTTAAGTTTGAAACCAGCAGTGCATTGCTGTTCATTCAACAAAGCATACCAAGAGAACAAAGATAAATTGATAATAGTAGTAAATTAGAAAGTTGCTTAAAATTGCATGTTCTATCTGAATAATTTGAGTTTCATATACCTTTAAATTGTGACCTCTTGTCAAAACAAAGCTTCTGTCATCTCTGTATATGGGCCCTATATATATATACAGGGAGTGCAGAATTATTAGGCAAGTTGTATTTTTGAGGATTAATTTTATTATTGAACAACAACCATGTTCTCAATGAACCCAAAAAACTCATTAATATCAAAGCTGAATAGTTTTGGAAATAGTTTTTAGTTTGTTTTTAGTTATAGCTATTTTAGGGGGATATCTGTGTGTGCAGGTGACTATTACTGTGCATAATTATTAGGCAACTTAACAAAAAACAAATATATACCCATTTCAATTATTTATTTTTACCAGTGAAACCAATATAACATCTCAACATTCACAAATATACATTTCTGACATTCAAAAACAAAACAAAAACAAATCAGTGACCAATATAGCCACCTTTCTTTGCAAGGACACTCAAAAGCCTGCCATCCATGGATTCTGTCAGTGTTTTGATCTGTTCACCATCAACATTGCGTGCAGCAGCAACCACAGCCTCCCAGATACTGTTCAGAGAGGTGTACTGTTTTCCCTCCTTGTAAATCTCACATTTGATGATGGACCACAGGTTCTCAATGGGGTTCAGATCAGGTGAACAAGGAGGCCATGTCATTAGATTTTCTTCTTTTATACCCTTTCTTGCTAGCCACGCTGTGGAGTACTTGGACGCGTGTGATGGAGCATTGTCCTGCATGAAAATCATGTTTTTCTTGAAGGATGCAGACTTCTTCCTGTACCACTGCTTGAAGAAGGTGTCTTCCAGAAACTGGCAGTAGGACTGGGAGTTGAGCTTGACTCCATCCTCAACCCGAAAAAGCCCCACAAGCTTATCTTTGATGATACCAGCCCAAACCAGTACTCCACCTCCACCTTGCTGGCGTCTGAGTCGGACTGGAGCTCTCTGCCCTTTACCAATCCAGCCACGGGCCCATCCATCTGGCCCATCAAGACTCACTCTCATTTCATCAGTCCATAAAACCTTAGAAAAATCAGTCTTGAGATATTTCTTGGCCCAGTCTTGACGTTTCAGCTTGTGTGTCTTGTTCAGTGGTGGTCGTCTTTCAGCCTTTCTTACCTTGGCCATGTCTCTGAGTATTGCACACCTTGTGCTTTTGGGCACTCCAGTGATGTTGCAGCTCTGAAATATGGCCAAACTGGTGGCAAGTGGCATCTTGGCAGCTGCACGCTTGACTTTTCTCAGCTCATGGGCAGATATTTTGCGCCTTGGTTTTTCCACACGCTTCTTGCGACCCTGTTGACTATTTTGAATGAAACGCTTGATTGTTCGATGATCACGCTTCAGAAGCTTTGCAATTTTAAGAGTGCTGCATCCCTCTGCAAGATATCTCACTATTTTTTACTTTTCTGAGCCTGTCAAGTCCTTCTTTTGACCCATTTTGCCAAAGGAAAGGAAGTTGCCTAATAATTATGCACACCTGATATAGGGTGTTGATGTCATTAGACCACACCCCTTCTCATTACAGAGATGCACATCACCTAATATGCTTAATTGGTAGCTTTCGAGACTATACAGCTTGGAGTAAGACAACATGCATAAAGAGGATGATGTGGTCAAAATACTCATTTGCCTAATAATTCTGCACACAGTGCATATATAGATATATATATATATATATATATATATATATATATATATATATATATATATATATATATATATTAATCATGTCACCTCTCAATCACTTTTTTTCTAGAAAAAACAGGCCGAGTTTGTCTAACCTCTCATCATAGCTTAAATTCTCCATTCCCCTTATTAACTTTGTGGTCCTTCTCTGAACTTTTTCAAAGTCTGCAATGTCTTTCTTTAGAACAGTCCCCAGAACTGCACTCCATACTCAAGGTGAAGTCTTACCAGGGATTTATATAGTGATAGAATTATGCTTTCCTCCCTTACATCAATGCCTCTTTTAATAAATGCTAGTATTTTATTAGCCGTAGAAGCCTCTGCCCTGCATTGTACCTCCATCTTTAGCTTCTTATCCATCACTACTCCCAAATCCCTATCCTCCTCTGTTTGGCTAAGTCTATTCCCATTTAAATAATAGATTGCCTGCTTATTTTTACTTCCAACATGTAGAACATTGTATTTTCCAGTATTTAATCTAATTTTCTATTTATCTGCCCATTCTTCTAATTTTTGTAGATCCCATTGTAAAGCAAGTTCATCCTGACTTAATGACCTTTCACAACTGTGTATCATCTGCAAAAATAGAGATGTTGCTATTTAATCCTTGCTCCAAGTCATTAATAAAAATATTTTTAAAAAAACAGGGCCCATTACTGATCCCCAGGGGACTCCACTAATTACCTTTGTCCAATCTGAGTATGATCTGTTAACTACTACTCATTGCTCCCTGTCTTTTATCCAGTTATTTATCCATGAGCTAACATTTTCAGTTATTCCTTCATAAGTGCCAATATGCAGAACAAATAATTGGTTATAGGTAGCACTGTTGATACAGCTTAATCATCACTCTGTGTCTAATAATACAACATATAACAATTACATATTGTTTAAAATATACAATGTTTATTGAAAAACAATTAAAACAAAAATATGTGCGCAAATAATACTGATATAAATACAATAATAAAAAATAAAAGAGAGACCAAAAAGTCCAAAGAATCAAAGTCCATCCTGCCAGGTACCTTAGCAGAAAAACCTGAGTGCCGGCACTGAAATAATTATATAGTCTGAATATCCTAGTCCAAGTCTTGAAAGAGGGTAGATGTCCTGTTCCTGCAACCATAGATGATTCAATTAATTGGTGTCAGAGAACAAAATATCCTTCTCTTACAAAGCAGTTAGAAAAGTACTTGTCAAAGGAAAGTAAAATTAAATAGTGCTATAACGTTGTGAAATAAAAATCTCTATAGAGGTGTAGTATTACTCACTAGATAGCCCAATACACAACCGACACACTTCGACCATTATAGGTCTTTTTCAAGGTGCTAATGGGCTATCCAGTAACTGCTTATATAGTCCCCAGCTAAAATCTAAATTTGGCGCCACTTGCAATCAACTTCCGGTTCCGGAGTGGTATTAAAACCCTTTGCATTTTTTCCCTAACACCTGAGACCTCAAATCTTTGAGCTCATATAACTTTAGAATGCATTTTTTTTAGTGTTATTATTAATGTAACTGTAATTTTAACTATATTTTTAATGTTTTTTAGTGCAGCTTTTTAGTTGAGTGTAAAAGTTAACCAGAGCTCTGACGTTGCGCTATCTCGACGTGCATTAAATGAAATTGCGTTTGAGCAAATGCGTTTACTTTCAACATGTAATACGCACATTACATCCAACAGGTGCAAAGAGCCGTGATAAACCCCTATTTACTTGTGCAAAACTGTGCACAACTCGTAATCTAGCCCTTAGTCTTTAGTTATTAACCCTTTGGCTGCTAAGCCATTTCCCACCTGGGTGCTAAGCTAGTTTTGAGCTTTTTGTTGCAGTTCACGTTTAAACACTTTAGAAGTAAAGTTTGTGTGAATAAACTATACAAACTATATACTGTTTTTTTCAGTAGACCTAGCAGATTTTAAATATACCATTATTATATGTGTATGTCTCAACAGGTTTTAAAAATAAAGCGTAAAATATGAAAAAAGTGTATTTTTGTACTCCACAATCAATACAAATTAGTTTGTAATTTTATTTTTCTAAACTCTATCACTAAAACCTGTGTTGCTAAATATTTGCAGTAGGTAACCGGTCTAAAATAAGCAGAAATTGAGAAAATTTCACTTTGTTTTTCTACAGTTTTATTGCCAACGTGTCAATTTGATAGACCTTAATAAAAAGCATCTTTAAATTTAATGTATTGTTGCCAGCAATTAAACAGCTCTAGCTGCCAGGGAAATTAAGATATGACAACAAAACTATATATTTTTAGAAACTACACCCCCAGATGCATCAAATGAGGTCTTATTTGTATTTGTATCCCATTGCTGAAGTGTGCAACAAATAAGCGAATATCACACTTGTAAAAAAAAATAAAAATAAAATAAACAAAGCAACATGTTCATTTATATCTTACACACTCCAAATTTGTTCTAGCAATACATGCAGCCCCTCATTTGATGCGCCAAGGGGTGTACTTTCCAAAACTGTGTACCTTGTATACTGTATCTTAAATTCCCAGGTGGCTACAGCTGTCTAATTATAGACATCACCCCAAATGTTTAAAAACTATTTTTAAATAAGATTTTCAAGGTTGCCATATCTGCACTTAAACAGCTCTAGCCACCTGGGAAGTTAAATTAGGGTACATAATGTACACATTTGTAGAAAGTACACCCCCTGATGCAAATGAGGGGCTATATGTACTTCTAGCACAAAAGTGGAGTGCGCAAATATTCATGGAATATGGTGCTTTGCTTAGAAAATATTTTTTTCTAAGCAAAGTGACATGTTCATTTATGTCTTACGCACTACAAATTTGTGCTAGCAATACATGCAGCCCCTCATTTGATGCACCAAGGGGTGTACTTTCCAAAACTGTGTAACTTGTATACTGTATCTTAAATTCCCAGGTGGCTACAGCTTTTAAACTGTAGACATCACCCCTAAATGTTTAAAGACAATTTTAAATAAGATTTTCAAGGTTGCCATATCTGCACTTAAACAGCTCTAGCCACCTGGGAAGTTAAATTAGGGTACATAAAGTACATATTTGTAGAAAGTACACCCCCTGACGCATTAAATGAGGGGCTATATGTACTTCTAGCACAAAAGTGGAGTGCACAAATATTCATGGAATATAGTGCTTTGCTTAGAAAATATGTTTTTCTAAGCAAAGTGACATTTTCATTTATGTCTTACGCACTCCAAATTTGTGCTAGCAATACATGCAGCCCCTCATTTGATGCGCCAAGGGGTGTACTTTCCAAAACTGTGTACCTTGTATACTGTATCTTAAATTCCCAGGTGGCTACAGCTGTTAAACTGGAGACATGACTACCCTGAAACAATTTAAACATATAGGGGTTATATATGCAATTAGACAGTTTTATCTACCTCATTAATTGACTAACCTAATTCTAAATCATTTTATTTTATGTTTAAAAACATAACACTCTTTTGCATTACCCACACAAGCATTACAGGCACTCACACTGGTTGAATTAGCACATGGATACCCATGTAAGCAGTAACGCCACGTCAAGGCTTCAACCCTTGCTACTGACCATTCACACACCTTTCATGTCTGATTCACTCACAGAAGCACCCACCCCTACATACATCAAGACTTTCATCCCTACTACTGACCATACACACACCTTTTGTATCTTTATTCACTTACAGAAACACAACCCCTACCACTGGCCAGTCACACACCTTTCATATCTCCCTTCATACGTACCTTTTGCTAGGGGCAACTCAATCACTGGGCTGGTCAGGCATAAGCCTCAACCAGGGTACTGGGCTGGTCAGGCATAAGCCTCAACCAGGGTACTGGGCTGGTCTAGCATAAGCCTCAACCAGGGCACTGTGCTGGTCAGGCGTAAGCCTCAACCAGGGTACTGGGCTGGTCAGGCGTAAGCCTCAACCAGGGCACTGGGCTGGTCAGGCGTAAGCCTCAACCAGGGTACTGGGCTGGTCAGGCGTAAGCTTCAACCAGGGTACTGGGCTGGTCAGGCATAAGCCTCAACCAGGGCACTGTGCTGGTCAGGCGTAAGCCTCAACCATGGTACTGGGCTGGTCAGGTGTAAGCCTCAACCAGGGTACTGGGCTGGTCAGGTGTAAGCCTCAACCAGGGCACTGGGCTGGTCAGGCGTAAGCCTCAACCAAGGCACTGGGCTGGTCAGGCGTAAGCCTCAACCAGGGTACTTGGCTGGTCAGGCGTAAGCCTCAACCAGGGTACTTGGCTGGTCAGGCGTAAACCTCAACCAGGGTACTGGGTTGGTCAGGCATAAGCCTCAACCAGGGCACTGGGCTGGTCAGGCATAAGCCTCAACCAGGGCACTGTGCTGGTCAGTTGTAAGCCTCAACCAGGGTACTGGGCTGGTCAGGCGTAAGCCTCATCCAGGGTACTGGGTAGGTCAGGTGAAAGCTTCAACCAGGGCACTGGACTGGTCAGGCGTACGCCTCAACCAGGGACATGTATCTGCATTTCAGAGCCTCCTGGGGTTGTGAGGGTACGCAGCTAGTATGTTTCCATAGTATGATAAATACGGAAGCATTCTGGCATGCATAGCCCTGGTTTAGAGGGGCAGTCTGGACAGTAGTAACGGGTCTCTTTACAACGTCCATGCTGAAAGCACACTCTACACCTTCTACTAGGGAAAGTTTTTTTCTCAGTAGCTGGTATATACGCAGCAAAGTGACGGCCTCTACTAGGGAAAGTTTTTTTCTCAGTAGCTGGTATATACGCAGCAAAGTGACGGCCATGCAATCTTGCATTCTCCTCACTTGGCCCAGTTAATGGAATATTCCCTGTGGAGAGAAGGCTTTTTTTTTTTGGATTCAAATTTTTTTTTTATTGGGTTTGCATATTCTCATACATTGTCCTCCAAAAGAGGAAAGAAAAGGCATCAGAAGTAAACAATAATGAAAATCACAACATATGAAATTGTTACATTATGGAAGATATCGTCTTACCCAAATATTTAAACTTTTACAATTAGCACCAAAAATTAAAATAGAAAATAGTTTGCACATTTTATGTCTGGTGGTAAAGAAAAAAAGAGTAAAGAAAGGAAGAGAGAAAGGAGGGGAGGGACAGAAAGGGGAGGAAGGTGGGTGCGGGGGTAAGTATCCTCACGGCTTGTAGAATACAGCATAGCTTTGTCTGCCAGGTGGTCGAGCACGATGACAATATTTAAAGTATGTATACCTCTAGAGGGCAGTAGGGGCAAGAGTATTAGTGGTTAACTCGAAAATTCCTTGTTCCCAGATAAAATACATATCAGTATAAAAATCTTGTTTGCCCAAAAGACAATAGCACTGTTTTTCCAAAGCTAGAACATGTCTGACCTCTGATACCCAGGTAGAGTGTGTAGGTGTTGTTTGGGATTTCCATAGTCTAGGTATTAGTCTTTTAGCGCTAGCTAATAATAACTGTAGCAACTTTATGTGGTAATTACAGCGAAGTTGCGGGAGTAAATTAAGTAGAATGAGTTTAGGATAGAGGGATATATCTGAACCTAGAATTGCATTGATACTGTTTTCAATGTCCCTCCAAATTCAGATATGAGTGGGCACTCCCACCAGATATGTAACATAGTACCTATACCACCACAACGTCTCCAGCATGTGGAGGAGGCTGTTGGAAAAATATACCGGAGCCTCTAAGGTGTCAAGTACCAGCGGGATATTATTTTATAGTTTGTTTCTGCTATGAGTGAGGAAGTAGAAGCTGAGTGAGTGACTTTAAAGCAGGATCTCCATTCCTCATCTGAGATATCCCCTGTTATTTCTACACCCCATTTCCGGATATATGAAGGCTTTTGTGTAGGGAAGGAACCTCTAAGCAATTTATAGGTTATTGAAAGGAATCTTTTCTGAATTTCAGTGTTTGTGCATAGTCGCTGAAACGCAGTTAGTGGCCTGAGGGTATCTGAGCTATGTTCGCTACTATAAAGGGCATGTCAGACCTGAAAGTATGAATACCAGTTGTGGAACGGCGGGCCTAGTTCGTTAAGTAGTTCTGCTCGACCTTAAGTGCTCCCCCATTTAACAATAGGTAAATGGGTAAGTTTTGTAAATGTGTCATGGTATATACCTGTGTAAAGGGAGGTTGTTGGAAAAACAGCTGGTTCCCCAGTAGGGGGGTTAAAGGAGAGATATAGGAAGATATCCCTTTGTTGTGTTTGAGTAAATGTTCCCATACTTCAAGAGTAGTCCTGACATAATAGTTTTTGTATGCTTGCGGTGGTCTATGAAGCCTAGGGAGCCACGCAATATCTCTCATGTTTGCGACCTTCAATAAGGCACTTTCTATTTGCACCCATAGAGACTGAGTGCCAGGGCGAGTCCATGAGAGTACTCTGGTTAGATGAACAGCTTTGTAATAATTCGGAAGATGTAGGACATTAAGTCCCCATCCTCTTTGTTTAAGAGTAGAGTGTCTTGGGAGACCCTAGGCTTTTTATAGGACTAAATAAATGAGTTGAGCATTCTATGTTGGGTTTGAAGGTATGAAGTGGGAAGTGCCATTGGCAATGTCTGGAAAATGTAAAGATATTTTGGAATAATCATCATCTTGATGGTATTAACCCTACCCAACCAGGACAAATGGCCTTGTTTATGCCAGACCTTGAGAAGAGTTTGCACCGTTCGTTGAAGGCTGATATAATTACATTGAAAAAGCTCTTGGTGAGTGTTTGGTAGCATGAGACCTAAGTATTTTAATTTGTTAGTTAAACTAAATTTCGTCTGGGTGGTTATAAATTCTAGGTCTTGGGTAGGTGTGTTCAGGGCCATTATTCCCGACTTCTCCATATTAATGGAGAAGTTAGATACTCGGCCATACTCATCCAAAGTATGGACCAGGGCGGGGAGAGACGTGGATGGGGATTGGAGCGTGAAGATCACATCATCTCCAAACAGCAAGCATTTTTGGTTAATATTAGCGTATTGTACTCCAACTATGTCAGGATTACCCCTAATCTTTATGGCCAGGATCTCTATTGTAATAGCAAACAGTAATGGGGATAACGGACACCCCTGCCGGGTTCCATTCATTATAGGAAAAGATTGGGAAGCAGTACCATTTATCTGTATTTTGGCTTGGGGTTTTGAGTATAGGGCCTGTATCCGAGATTGAAAAGTCGGAGAAAAACCAAACTTCGACAGGGCCCCCAACATAAAATGCCAGCTGACCCTGTCGAAGGCCTTTTCTGCATCCGTCGATAATAGAGTAAGGGGGGTCTTACTTTCATAAGAGGACTGCAGTGCGTGCAGCACTCTAATCGTGTTGTCTTTAGCCTCCCTTTCCCTAACAAATCCAACCTGGTCCGGGTGTATCAAATTCGGCAAAATATTATTCATACGGTTAGCAAGTATTTTTGCATATATCTTTATGTCGACATTCAATTGAGAAATGGGGTGATAACTACTTGGTTGGTTGGGTGGTTTGTCAGTTTTCGGTATAACCGTTATAAGGGCTTCAAGTAAGGATTGGGAAAAGGTTTCGCCTTTATCTATTGAGGTATATACTGTATGTAGTGGTGGACCAATTTGGGTGCGGAGCAGTTGAAAGAATTTGGCTGTTAAGCCGTCCGGACCAGGGGATTTGCCATTTGGGAGGGCTTTGATGGTGAGTGCAATTTCTTGGAGTGTAATGGGAGAATCTAGAGATTGCTTTTCCTCTTCTGTGAGTTTGGGGGTTTCTACATCATTTAGGTAATTATCCATGTCACCAATTTTTTCTTGAGATATATGGGGATCCAGATTATAAAGTTTTGAGTCGTAAGAGACAAAAATATTAGCTATATCTTCGTTTTTGCTTACTAAACTTCCTGAAGGGTGTGTGACGGATCTTATGAAAGAGTTAAGCCTTTGTTTTTTGAGTGACCTAGCTAAGAGGCGCCATGCTTTGTTACTTTCAGAATATAATTTAGCTTTAGAGGTGAGTGCCCTCAAATGTGCATTTGAAGTTAAGTGCTTGTTAAGATTGTCTCTTGCCAGGGATAAGTCTGAGAGTTTTTGAGCGGAAGACGGATTGGTTTTATGGGCAGCGTCAGCTTGGGATAAGTTATTAGTCAGGAGGGTAAATTGGGCAGAGTTTAATCTCCGCATTTTAGCGGTGTGCTTAATCAGGTATCCTCTAATGTAGCATTTATATGCCTCCCAGTTGTTAACAGCAGATGTATCGTCAGGCCTATTTATAAAAAAATACTCATCGGTCGCCCTAGTAAGGTCTTCTAATGTTTCTGGGTTCGATAGAATGGAATCATTAAGTCTCCAGTTAAAGGATTTCTTGGGCCTGGTAGGCCAACAAAATGTGGATACTACCATACTATGGTCCGACCAGGGTGTATGCAGAATATTAGAGTGGGTCAGGTCTGTAAGAAGCGACTGATCACACATTAGGTAATCTAGGTGTGAGTACGTGTGTTTAGGATGCGAAAATAAATGTGTAGTCCCTTTGTGTGGTGTGGGCTATCCAACAAGTGTCAAATAACGAAATCGAATGTAATGCGGCACAATTTATTTTTCGTATTTTGTTGCTGAAATACGATATTCCTTTTGAGTTGTCTAGAGCAGGGGTCATTGTAAAATTAAAGTTGTCACCTAATATAACTGGGCCTTTGGAGACATCAAGTATCTTATTGGTAACAGTTTTAAAAAAGGAAGGTGTGGGTCTATTTGGTGCATATATGTTAGCTACTGTGATTGGGCGGCCGTAGCACAGCCCAACTAAAATCAGATACCTGCATTCTGAGTCTGAATATTTCTGTTGGAGTTCAAAAGGGACATTTTTCCTGATAGAAATGCAGACACCATTTTTTCTACTTGGACCTGAGCTAAGGAAATGTTTGTCATAATATCTTGTAGCTTGTTTGGGTTCATTACATTTTTTAAAATGAGTTTCCTGGATTAGAATGAAGTCTATGTTCTTTTTATGAAAGTCATAGAATGCTATGGAGCGCTTTTCTGCAGATAGAAACCCCTTCACATTTTGGCTAGCTATTGTTAATGTGCTCATGTTTGACATCAGAACTCAATGATAGTAGCAGGAAGAATATCATACCCTGTATGGGAAGAGTATGGTCAGGTGTGTGTAATTCTGGCTTTGTGAGGAAACTAAGAATTATGGGTGGAGGAGGAGGGTGGGGAAAGAGGAGGTGAGGGAAGAAGAAGAGGGAAAAGAGAATGAACGATATTAAGAAGCAAAAGGTATGTGTCGGGCCTTAATACACTGGTGCCGACAAAACCTTAGGCAGAAGCAATTCAAGGTTGATAAAACGTACGGAGAAAAAAGGAAAAAATAACTGAAATTGTTTTCCTGTATAGGACTAGTTGGGGCAAATTAACAAGCCGGGTGCTCATTTAAGTATAAATTAAGTTACACAGCCTTATTTATAATCGCTACAAGGTTCATGGTGCAGGTACCCTCATGTGTTTCTTAATGTGAGAGTTGCATTCTGGTCAACAACCTTATAGGGACAACAACCAATGCCGTGTATAGTTTATCCCACATCAAGGACAAATATTTTCGGTTAGTTCCTGTGCGTCTGTCCCGCTCCACCCAGTGCCCAGTGGGAAAGATAGGGCTGATGTTAGAGAAAAGATATCTCAGGACACCTGAACTGGACAGCCCGGGCCAGAGGCCATGAACTCATATTCAAAGCAAATCACGACAGATTCATATTTCAATAAGTGGCAAGCCAGTCACATTTTATCCTAAATATGAACAGTACACTAGGGCTTAAAACGTGAGAATCAATGGTTAACACACTTATCAGTTACATTCAATGCAGTCCAAGGACAGTTGGTATTATACTTGTAACATTATTTTGGACCTTTGTAGGTGTCTCATGGATAGACATAGAATTCACCATATGAGGTAAAACAATATTTCCAGGTGAATTTTGATAGTCAAATGTCACTGGTATGGACTTGACAAAAGGAATGTGGTTGGTTCACCCAGGCTGTTGTACGTCCTCTTCTACTGGTGTTATTTGTCTCCGCTTAGGTTGACTGAATAGTTTATCATGTAGCGGTCTTCTCTGTGGTTTCGGAGCCAATTGATCTGGTGGGATCTTACGTGTGAGATGTCTGGCTTCTGTAGGTGGGGTTGGTATGCCCAGTGCTGTACAGAACCCATCTATTTCAGATGTTGATCTGCAATCATATCGACTTCCATTTTTTGTAGCTATGATCGAGGTAGGAAATCCCCATCTGTAGGGAATTTTAAGTTGTCTTAGATGTAGAGTCAAGTCCGAAAAGTCTCTTCTCTTTTGTAGAGTTCTTGCAGACAGGTCTTGAAATATCTGTATACGGATGTTTTGAAAGACCACAGCTTGTTGGTTTCGGGCCAGCTTATAAATCTCTTCTTTTGAAAGCGGACTATTATGTCTCTTGGCGGGGCATCTGCTGCTAGTTTTGGGTGAAGTGCCCTATGTGCCTGTCTATGATGTAATTTGATTGTTCGCCTTCGGAAGTGCTTGTCATATCAGCAAAGAGACCCTGTAGGAAGTCCAGAATATCATTATTTTGTATGGACTCTGGGATTCCTCTGAACTGCAAGTTGTTACGTCTGGTGCGGTTTTCAAGGTCATCTATTTTATCTTCTAGATCTATAGAGTGTTGCTGTTGACGTTTTACCTTGGAGGATAAATCCGCCATAGTTTGGGAAAGGACATATTCATGCTCCTCCAGGGAGTCAACTCTTCAGCCCAGGTCGCTAATTTCCTTTTTGAGATCTGCACACTCAGTTTTTATACACGTTTTGACTTGATCAATTAGATCTTCCATGGCTTTAAAGGTGATGGGAGAATCATCCCTGATGGCCGAGGCTAGGAGAGAAGGCTTTTAATAATAGATTCCTGAAATTTCAGGAAATGTAGCCCTCTTCCTTGGGTAGCCTGATACAGGACAAATGCATTAAGAAATGACAATTGTATCAAGTGGACTGCCAGTTTCTTGTACCATGTATATGCTTTGCGAGAAGCAGAGTATGGTTCAAGCATCTGGTCAGTCTTATCTACCCCTCCCATATGCTGATTGTAATCCAGGACACATATGGGTTTCATAGTTGGCGTGTTCTGCCCCCTGACATAGACAGGTGATGTGCTCTCATCATGTATAGTTGTGAGAAGATGCACATCCTTCTTGTCTGTGAATGTCACAGCTAGCAGCTCATCAGAGTGCAAAGCTGAGGTCTCTACTCTTTTTTGCTTTCTGAACATGTGAGTCGGAAAGCCTTTGTGATTGGCACGGATTGTGCCACATGCAACAGTGCCCTTGCTATATAGCAATTTAAATAATGGCACACCAGTGTAAAAGTTATCCACATATACATGGTAACATTTATTAAATATTGGGTGGAGTAAGTCCCACATTATTTTTTCACTTGCAGCAAGGGAGGGGGCACAGTCAGGTGGTGCTAGAACAGAATCCTTGCCAGTGTATACCCTAAAACAATAGGTGTATCCACTAGAGCTCTCGCACAGCTTATACAGCTTGATCCCATAGCGATCTCTCTTAGAAGGAATGTATTGTTTAAAAACAATACGTCCCTTATATAAGATCAAGGATTCATCAACCGATATGTTCTGGCCTGGAGTATAGCACTCTTGAAATCTTGCCAATAAATGGTCAAGAACAGGCCTTATTTTAAACAATCAGTCATGTTCTGGGTTGTCCTGTGGCAGAGCATTTGCATTATTATTATAATGCAAAAACTTGAGCAGTAAGATATATCTGTCCCTGCTCATTGTAGCAGGGAAGATAGGGGTCATTTGAGTAGACTGCTTTGACCAATATGAGGCTATGCTTGGCTTTTGCACAATCCCCATTAGCAGAGTGGGGCCCCAGAATTTCCTCATCTCTTGCAAATTGGTTGCAGTCCACCGATGTGCTCTGGCATGGCGACTCAATTCTGCGCCAGCATTTTGAAAAAATTGCTCAGCATACAGATTTGTCTGCTGAACAATAAATTCTAAGAACTCATCATCCACAAACAACTGAAAGTAGTTGATGGGTTCAAAATTTGAAGTGCCCACCAAGAGGCCAGAATTGCCAGTAAATGAAGGCAACACTGGCTGAACAATATTAGGGGAGGTCCAGTTGTAACTTGGAACAGGCCTGCACATGACTCCCACAGTATGCTGTGCGGCCACTGCGGATGTTGTTGCAACATCCCCCATGCCCCTGACTCCCACAGTATGCTGTGTGGCCACTGCAGATGTTGTTGCAACATCCCCTATGCCCATGACTCGCAAAGTATGCTGTGCGGCCACTGCGGATGTTGTTGCCATCCCTCTGCCACGAGAACTGACAGCTCTGAATGTCTGCGGCCATGCCGTGGCTCAGTTGGTTTATCTGTCTTACTTGAACTGTCACTATACAGGGAGTGCAGAATTATTAGGCAAATTAGTATTTTGACCACATCATCCTCTTTATGCATGTTGTCTTACTCCAAGCTGTATAGGCTTGAAAGCCTACTACCAATTAAGCATATTAGGTGATGTGCATCTCTGTAATGAGAAGGGGTGTGGTCTAATGACATCAACACCCTATATCAAGTGTGCATAATTATTAGGCAACTTCCTTTCCTTTGGCAAAATGGGTCAAAAGAAGGACTTGACAGGCTCAGAAAAGTCAAAAATAGTGAGATATCTTGCAGAGGGATGAAGCACTCTTAAAATTGCAAAGCTTCTGAAGCGTGATCATCGAACAATCAAGCGTTTCATTCAAAATAGTCAACAGGGTTGCAAGAAGCGTGTGGAAAAACCAAGGCGCAAAATAACTGCCCATGAACTGAGAAAAGTCAAGCGTGTAGCTGCCAAGATGCCACTTGCCACCAGTTTGGCCATATTTCAGAGCTGCAACATCACTGGAGTGCCCAAAAGCACAAGGTGTGCAATACTCAGAGACATGGCCAAGGTAAGAAAGGCTGAAAGACGACCACCACTGAACAAGACACACAAGCTGAAACGTCAAGACTGGGCCAAGAAATATCTCAAGACTGATTTTTCTAAGGTTTTATGGACTGATGAAATGAGAGTGAGTCTTGATGGGCCAGATGGATGGGCCCGTGGCTGGATTGGTAAAGGGCAGAGAGCTCCAGTCCGACTCAGACGCCAGCAAGGTGGAGGTGGAGTGCTGGTTTGGGCTGGTATCATCAAAGATGAGCTTGTGGGGCCTTTTCGGGTTGAGGATGGAGTCAAGCTCAACTCCCAGTCCTACTGCCAGTTTCTGGAAGACACCTTCTTCAAGCAGTGGTACAGGAAGAAGTCTGCATCCTTCAAGAAAAACATGATTTTCATGCAGGACAATGCTCCATCACACGCGTCCAAGTACTCCACAGCGTGGCTGGCAAGAAAGGGTATAAAAGAAGAAAATCTAATGACATGGCCTCCTTGTTCACCTGATCTGAACCCCATTGAGAACCTGTGGTCCATCATCAAATGTGAGATTTACAAGGAGGGAAAACAGTACACCTCTCTGAACAGTGTCTGGGAGGCTGTGGTTGCTGCTGCACGCAATGTTGATGGTGAACAGATCAAAACACTGACAGAATCCATGGATGGCAGGCTTTTGAGTGTCCTTGCAAAGAAAGGTGGCTATATTGGTCACTGATTTGTTTTTGTTTTGTTTTTGAATGTCAGAAATGTATATTTGTGAATGTTGAGATGTTATATTGGTTTCACTGATAAAAATAAATAATTGAAATGGGTATATATTTGTTTTTTGTTAAGTTGCCTAATAATTATGCACAGTAATAGTCACCTGCACACACAGATATCCCCCTAAAATAGCTGTAACTAAAAACAAACTAAAAACTACTTCCAAAACTATTCAGCTTTGATATTAATGAGTTTTTTGGGTTCATTGAGAACATGGTTGTTGTTCAATAATAATATTAATCCTCAAAAATACAACTTGCCTAATAATTCTGCACTCCCTGTATGATGACAGCCCAGGGAAAAAGTCGCTGTCAGAATCTTCTGCAGCAGATGTGTCATCAGAGAAGGAATCAGAGTCTAAGTTCATAAGAATCTCAGCTGCTTCCTCAGCACTCATCAGACGCTTAGCCATAATTCTCTTAACAAAAATAAAGATATTTTCAAAGAAATTATGCTGCTTGAAATAAAAGATCTAAATTTCACTGAAAAAAATAAGCTTTTTGCAGCAAAAATGAAAGGATTTTAGACTATGGGGAGAGCTGAGCAAAGAAGATGCTTACTCACCTAACACACAGGCCAAAAGGCTGATAATAAAAATATTATTCATTTTTAATAAAAAGCATCCCTCTACCATTGGTAATTTGTAACCGCATGATCTAGGTGATCATGGGATTACAAATATAATATCAGGAGCCATACTGGAAAAGGGAATGTGACATTTTACTGTATAGCTAAGTGATCACTGCATTTACACTGCTTACTACAGTGATCATTTAGTTAGAATATATAAAGCAATATATATACTTTTTAAATATATTAGTTTATTTTTAGAAAATATATTCTGGGGGTCTCTAGGCAGTTTTGATTTTTATTTATGAGCCCCTAAAGACCTCCACATCTTTTTTATTTTACTTTTTTTCAACATTTTCTTTAATAACTTTTTTCTTTTATGAAAATACCACATACTATATACCGTTGGAAAGGTTAGGCGATTACCTTTCCAACGGTGTATTTTGGGGGTCTGTATCTGCTTAGATACCTGAGATACAGGCTTCTAAGCAGCATGCCCCCATTTCCCTATAACTGACAATTGTCAGTTGTCAATAAAGTTGCACGGTGATGTCATCACGTCATTGCGCGTGACGTCACCAAGTGTAACGTGAAGCCCCGGCGATGCCTGTCACTATGCAGGCCAGATTGCCGGGGTAGGAGCTGATGGAAGCCCCCAGATCTCCCTCAAAGTGGGAGAGTGCTAGTGAAGGCTCTGAGCCGTCATTAGCACCTGACTGAGACAATTTGTGACGGCTCAGAGCCGTCATTAGCCCTCAAGGGGTTAAGTAATAAAATAATTCTAAAAAAATGTTTTCCAAAAAAAAATTAAGTCAAACTAATTTCTTTCTTCCCTACTCCTAAGTTTATTTTTGACAGTTTGTTTTCTACTTTATTTATTGTGAGACTAAAATGAGAATATAATGAACTATGTTTATCTTGGTTATCAGTCATTTAAAGAGCTTGGTGCTCTCATTTAGAAGCACACCATGATTAATGGCAATGAATCACATCATCTTAAGGCTATAAGAAACAAATTTGCAACCCTACAACCCTCATTATAAGCAAATTGTATTAACAAAATGGGGAAATATCAATAACAGCAATCCAGAAAGTGGCTGGGTGTGTATCAGCATAAGTAAAATAATGGTTGGATTTTTTATTTATTATTATTACTGAACTCAATGATAAAACTAAAAAATAATAGTTTTATTATATAATAAAATGTAAAATCCTTAGGAAAGTAAGTAGGAATGGCAAATGTTTTGCAACATTCAAAAAAATTAAACAAAACTTTAGTTCATTGATTTCAAATTTCAAATATTTGTACAACATTCTAACATTCGTTTAATGTAATAGTATTTCTAATACTATCTTTAAATGTAATATTCAAATTATGCAATATTTGAAATATAAAAATTCAAATCAATATATTTGTAATAGTATTTCTAATGCTCTATTTAAATGCAACATTCAAATTATACAATATTCAAAATAAAAAATAAAATAAAAAAATGCTAGCTCTGGTCCGACCAGTAAACTACTGGTACGTATTCGAAGATGGCCAATGAGCATATACTTGTATTTACCAAATTACCAGCCATGTTCAGTACATGGTCTGCCGTGTATTTCCACTCTGGGGATGACTTTAGCTATGTTTTTAAAATCTTTGTGAGGAAGTTAAATACTTATTTATTAGCAAGCAACAGTGAAATAAAAAATGCTCTAATGCTTTAAAGTATTTTCTTTATTGCACCTAAAATTAAATTGATAAACATTTAGTTTATCTTTTCTAGGTCCTGTTTAAATATGTCCAGTTTCTTACTATCCCTTTCACCTATATAAAATACATAAATTAACTTTTTTTAACTTAACCTCTTAAGGACATATGACAGAATTTTTCCGTCATAAAACAATTGTGCAAACTGAAAGCTGTGTCCTTAAAGGGTTAAGCAGTGTTAAATACAAACAGCTTAACTTGTACACACATTACTGTGAAATGTCAAGTGTCTTGACATTTAAATGACTGAATTAATGTCCCTTTTGACGTTCAATCTATAACACATTCAAAACAGAAAGAAAAAATAATTGTTACAAATCTTGATTTGTATAGTATTACATTTAAATCTATGTGAATCAACATTCTAATCTTAATTTCAATATATCAAATTTAGAATGTATTTATTGTATTGAATGTTTCATTTTATATTTAAATTTATTGCATTTGAATGTTTCTTTTGATGTTTAAATATTTACTGTGAAATAAGCGGTCACTTTCATTTGAAAAAATGTCAAATTTGAGCAAATATTTAACATTCATTTTATATGATTTTTAAATTGGCCAACAATTGTTATTTCTAACAATTGTACCATTTCATTTACCTATTGATACTTTTAATTTTTTGTTTTGTTTATTCCCGCTAAATCTACCCCTAAACTAAACAAAAATAGCTGATTAAAGAAATGGAAAAATGATGCAGGGCTCCATGTACTAAGCCGTCAATTCATCCGTCATTTTAGACGCGGCTAAACTCGCCGTTACTCGCCGCGGGCGAAATGGTGTCCGCTGTAGCTATGTACTAATAATCCCACAATAAATAGACACCTCTAGCCCGCCGCGAGCAGTGGCGGAATATTGATAAATTTGACGCCTCGCTCGCCGCGAATAAGCTGATGTACTTAACTTTCAGTTCAATTGTCTGGCCAATTGTTAACACGTGACATGTAAGGTGTCATGAACGTCATAGTAGTCGCGGGAATAGAATTTTGCTCCTATAAATGGACAACTTTTCTAAACAACTGTATTATTGTTCCAAAATTTCGATATGGCTTCATCTGGATCTGAAACCGCTTCAAAATCCAAGAATCCTCACTTTTCTCATCAGCAAAACGTCGTTTTGATTGACATGATTATTGACTCTTATGATTATTTGTTTGGATGTCGTGTCAAACAGACAAATTTTTCTAGAAGGAAGCAGATCTGGCAAAGGATGTTAGTGCCCAGGGTCCAGGAAAAAAGGATGTCGATCAGCTGAAGAAGCGTTACAACGACATTAAACGCTTCGCCAAAGCTAAATTGGCCAGAGAAAAAAATTCTGCACGTGCTACCGGAGGTGGACCAGCATATGTGGCCGACCTCAATGACTATGAGCAGAAGCTTGTTCAGCGTCTGGGACCAGAGATCATCACTGGCATAACGGATGATTGTGACAGTGATTTAAGAGGTAAATGTACAACATAGTTGACGTAAATGTTTTTTTTAAAGTTATGATAGGTCATTGTCTCCAATATATATTTCTTTAAAATAACATTATCTGACTTCTTACGCTTTAGTATCCTATATGCCATCTAGGCCCCAAATACTGTAATCATTTATGTCGCATATATGTATAAGGGATTGTACAAACCATTTAGGCCCCAAATACTGTAATCATTTATGTCGCATATATGTATAAGGGATTGTTGCGTTATTTGACTATAGAATATTATTGTTAACATCTTTCCAAATTCTTCTCTGCTTTATAAACATACTTTTTTCAGATATAGCTATGCACATAGTTGACGCAGTCACATGAACCATCTATGTGCATCAACCAATGATCATTTACTGTGCCTGTATAGATTTGCTTTTCCTCAAAGTATAAAAATCCAATGAATGCAAAAACATAATACATTTAAATATTTTTGAAAAAACATTTTCTTATGCAATTTGTAAAGGTAATTATATTTGTTCATGTCCCTTTAAAGGGCCACTAAACCCAAAATCTTTTATTAATGATTCGGATAGAGAATTGAAATTTAAACAACATATTACTTCCATTATTTCTTTGGCTTCATTTTCTAGATATTCTTAGTTGAAGAAAAATAAATACACATGTTGAGCCAATCACACGAGGCTTCTTTGTGCATCAATCAAATGCTTTTCAACAAAGAATATCAAGAGAATAAAACAAATTAGATAATATAATTAAATTAGAAAGATGTTTATAAATGCATTCTCTTTCCAAATCATAAAAAAAGGTGGTTGGCATGTCCCTTTAATGATTGAGCCTGCATTCACTGCTGTAATTATTATTATTAACACTTTTAGCTTTCAGTTTCAACTAGAAATAAAAATAAACCTAATTTTTTTTTAAATTTTTTTTTTAAAGCGATGCCAACATCACAAGCAGAGCCTGTGAGGAGTAACGAAGTGCCCACTTGTTCTACTTCTACTTCATCTTCTGCGGTTTCAAGACCACCCAGTGCAGCTGTTTCCAGACCTTCGGCCAGTTTTACACATGGACAATTAATACGCTCATCATCTAATGTTACACACACAACTTCCTCGGCGGACACACTACCTGATCTAAGGACCAGCACTCCACAAACTGGTGTTGGTAGAGCAACTGGTAAGTACTTTACAAATGAATAATTTCAATGTTGTGTGTTTTATCTCTTTTATATCTCAATTTTTTTTTTTTTATATTTTTTTTTTAAATGTCAAATGTCATTATTGACATATTCTATTTCGAGATCTTTTACAGATGGAATGTAATTTGAAGTTCAAATAGCAATGATCATAGATTTTCATGAAAGGGACACTGTACCAATTTTTTTAAATGAGGATTCGTGTAGAGCATGCATGCTATTTTAATCAACTTTCTAATGGTTTTAAAATTTATCATTATTTTCTTTTTGAGAATTGATCATAGTATTACATAAGAAAGCTGATAGAAATTCCATGCAATATATCTTATTCTCAAAAAGATTATTTTTGCTTCAGTGTCCAGTTAATTGCAAAATACATTTCCATTAATAATTTTGAATATATCGTTACATTGACAAAAAAACATTTTATTTATTTATTTTTATGTTATTTATTTTTTTATAGGTGATTTGGGACGTCTTTTCCAGCGATTGACTGGACATTCATCTCCATTATTTGATGGTATGTATCACATATGTATAAATATATAATATAAATTAAATTGGTGTATGACGGTTGTATCAGCTCTCTCCTTCTATTCTATTTCTGCAAGTGTTTTTATAACATTTTATTTTTATTTACTAACAATTTGTTATGTCTTGATCTAGAAGAAGAAAACTCATCAAGGGAGATCACTATCAATCTCATGCCGATAGTGGAAAATCCCATTCAAGATGAACCACCAGGAGGGCATGATGGAAGTGAGACTCCAGATATTCTTGAAGATTTGGGAGATGCGCAACCGGATGAAATTCACACACCAGAAAACATTGAGGAACCTGTTGAAACACAGGCACCACCAATTGCACTGCAAACAGGTGGTGTAAATATTGACAATACACCGGCAGAAGGACTATTGGGCGATGTTGCATTGAGGGAAATGTTGGCACTGGCAAGGCAATACAGAGAGGACCACAGAGAAATGCAAAATATTATTAACACAAATATTGACCGCTGGGCTGCTCTGTCAGAAAAAAATGTGGAAATAGAAATGCAAAGGAATGAGATAGAGATGCAGAAATTACAGCTGCAAAGAGAGATGTTCCAGTGGCAGAGGCAGATGGATGAAGAGAAAAACCATCAAATTAACAGAGCTTTAACCATCAGCGAAAGGACATTACAATCTCTGTTGGCTATTGTCAGTGAAAGGGAGGCTACAACAGACCCAAAGAGGCCACGTCTGGAGTGAACATTTTGTATTATTTAGTCACTGTTCATTTTTTTAATCTGTATATTGTTTACTAAGTTATTTTTTGTGTTTTTTAAAGGGACACTGTACTCAAATTTTTTCTTTTGTGATTCAGATAGAGCATGCAATTTCGATTAAAGTTGATTAAAATTGCATGCTCTATCTGAATCACAAAAGATAAAATTTGGATACAGTGTCCCTTTAAGTTTAAAATGTTAGTCACTGTTCATTTTTTTAATCTGTATATTGTTTACTAAGTTACTTTTTGTGTATTTTAAAGGGACACTGTACTCAAATTTTAAAATGTTAGTCACTGTTCATTTTTTTAATCTGTATATTGTTTACTAAGTTATTTTTTGTGTATTTTAAAGGGACACTGTACTCAAATTTTTTCTTTTGTGATTCAGATAGAGCATGCAATTTTAAGCAACTTTCTAATTTACTTTGATTATCAATTTTTCGTCGTTCTCTTGATATCTTTATTTTAAAAAGAAGGCATCTAAGCTGAGGAGCCAGCAAATGTGTGGTTCAGAACCATGGACAGCAATTGTTTATTGGTGCTGCCCAATCAGCAAGGACAACCCAGGTTGTTCAACAAAAATGGGCCGGCATCTAATCTTAAATTCTTGCTTTTCAAATAAACATATCAAGAGAATGAAGAAAATTTGATAATAGGAGTACATTTGAAAGTTGATTAAAATTGCATGCTCTATCTGAATCACAAAAGATAAAATTTGGATACAGTGTCCCTTTAAGTTTAAAATGTTATTATTTAATAAAGACAAATTTTTTTATGGCCAAAAAAAACGTTTATTTACATAAATTCAAACTCACTTTTGATTCTTCAACACAAAAGTTTTTCTCAGTTATTAATCATGACAAAACAAAAAATGAAATCAAATTACATATTTACGGTATAAAAAATCTACTTGCTCCATTAACATTCCCAAAGTTGCCCTAATTTTAGAAATTTTTTGTTTAACATGATCTTCTAGACAACTCTGAGTACTTTTGTCTGCAGTTTCAATAGTTGATGTTGAAGATAAATCTGTAGAAAAATAAATGCAAAGCAAATTTTAATTCAATTTTCATATACATATTCAATGTATGATAGGGTTTTTCATCACAAATATTACCTCCTGATGTGCTGTTATCTACGTTATCTACTATATTAGCTTCTACACTTATGTCCACTCCTTTAAAGCTTTCATCTGAGCCAACTCCTATTTGAAATATACAATATGTATTAGTTAAAACTTGGATTTTCTTAGATTTAAGATTACTGAGTATGAAACATACCTTTATCTAACATCATTGTTGGTAAAACTTCTATCCTTGGTTGAGTATCATCTGAAGTCAATGCTTCAAATATTGTCACACTATCAGGATTTTGAAATTCTTCCATTTCCATACTAGTTTCCATGTCTTCCATGGTAATATCTATGAACGAAATTACAAAGATAAAGATAGAAAACTATTAAATCAAAAACCTTGTATATATTATTTAAAACAATAATAATAATAATCATTAAAAGGGACACAGAACCCAATTTCTAAGTTTCATGATTCAGATAGTGCATGCAATTTAAATAAACTTTCAATTTTACTTCATTCTTTTTGTATCTTTATTTGAAAAGCAAGAATCTAAGTTTAGATGCCAGCCCATTTTTGGTGAACCAACTGTGTTGTACTTGCTAATTGGACAGAACCAATCAAAGAGTGCTGTCCATGGTGCTCAACCAAAAATTGGCTGGCTCCTTAGCTTAGATGCCTTCTTTTTCAAATAAAGATAGAAAGTTAATGAGGAAAAAAATGATAATAGAAGTAAATTAGCAACTTGATTAATATTGCATGCTAAAACTTTTTAAGCCAAAACCTAAAATATATGATTTAAAATTTAAATAATAAGTCATTACCTGTCTGTGTGTTTTTATGACAAATTTCATATGGATTTGGAGATAATTCAATATCCAATAGTGTTATTGGCAAAGGTGGAGAAAGAGCTTCACTTCTGGGTGTTTGCACCAACATTGACCTTAAGTAGCGTGGTGGGTGTGCACACTTCATTCTCCTACTTCTCATATCTATAAACATATATATAATAAAAATTTGTAATAAAATTTTTTTAATTAATTATTCCAAGTAATTTTTTGTTTTCAAAACATTCAGTTCTGCATGCTTACTTTTCTAACATGTTTCAATGTTATATAGTAATATATTTATATTTTATTCTACTAACTCAGTTCTGCATGTTTCAATGGTATATACTAATATAGTTATATTTTACTCTACTAACTCATTTTTGTATGCTAAGTTTTCTAACCTTTTAAGTGTATATAGTAATATAGTTAAATTTTAATCTACTAACTCAGTTCTGCATGCTTACTTTTGTAACTTTTTGCAATTGTATATACCAATATAGTCAAAGTAACACTCAGAAAATATTATTTTCCTGGATTTGTCAATGATGACGCAGTTCAAAAATAAACCCTTTTTTTTTTTATTAAAAATTATTTCATATATAATTTTGAAACTTACATGTCCTTATCAATCTTCGAATCGATTTATAGTACTTCGGTTCTCTTCTCTTCAAATCACTATATTTTCTAAGACACTGTCGTCTTGTTCTTTTAATTTTTGAAATACGATGCATTCTTCTCAGCATCTCGTATATAATTTTGTCTCTGCATTCCTGTCTCACTCCCCTCACACCACCAATCCGTTTAGGGAAATATTTATCCATGGCATAAACTAATATCACCAATTCTCCAGCACCAAAAGGTTCAGGACGCGACATGTTAGACGATGACGTGATTAATCGTTATGTCAATCATTAGCGCATTGATATAGATATGTATCCCCGAAAAATAGAGAAAAATATAATGTATATGTAGATTAATGTATTTTATGAAGGTTTGAAAAAATCGATGTTTATAGTTATTACAAATTATATTTGTTTTCTATACATTTTCTTTGTTTCAGATGTGTTGATATGTATTAACATTTATACTTTGGTTTACAATAGTTATTTTGTTTCTAAACATTTTATTTGTTTCAGATGTGTTTTTATGTATTAAAATTTATTTTGGTTTACAATTTTTATTTTGTTTCTAAACATTTAATTTTTTTAAGATGTGTTTATATGTATTAAAATGTTGTTTGGTTTACAATTGTTATTTTGTTTCTAAACATTTTCTTTGTTTCATATGTGTTTATATGTATTAGAATTTATTTTGGTTTACAATTGTTATTTGGTTTCTAAACATTTCCTTTTTTTTCAGATGTGTTTATATGTATTACAAGTTACTTTGGTTTACAATTGTTAATATATAATGTTTAAAGATTATAATTTTGTAATAAAATGATTTATTTTGCCATTATTTTCTATATGCCACTATTCTTTTAACAAATCTTGAATGCAAAAATATATTATAAAGGTTAAGAAAATAAGTGCTAAGAGTAAGCCCTTAAGGTATTTATTTGAATATGGGAAAACCTAGTAGCTGTTAAAAATAGAGGTTAGAATAAAACAAATAAAATTAGCAAGTCTTTTTTAACTCAAAAATCCAATCTGATAACATAAAGCACTGTTGAATATACTGTCGCTTGTTACAGCTACAATTCAATGACACAATACAATGAATTAGCATCAGCTATGGAGGGATTACATTACAATAATCACATATGTAAAAGAGTGAGAGCAGCTGTAGACACTAGTGTGATGTCACAAAGACAATGTATTACCTATAATATTGTCTGTAATAACTTTGATCATAAACTTTATTTATTTGAAACCTTTGATAATTGAAGAGCAACAACTGTTATGTATTTAACTGTTTATCATGAGTGATTTTTAATAACCTTAATTTTTTTAAAAAAATGGAGACAAGTTAATAAAGAAAGTTTTTTATTGATCAACTGAAACTTTAATCCTCAAACACAAAATATTGTTCTGAAACCATGTCCCTTGTTGCATTTCCACGCCTATTAGCTTGTTCTACACATATTTCTTCTGGTAAATCATCAGCATCTATTGGATCTTCATCTTCTAATGGACAGCCTCTTTTAATTGCAATATTGTGCAGTATGCAGCAAACCAATATAATTTTTGCAACTTTCTCTGGTGCATACTGCATAGCACCACCAGAACGATCAAGACATCGAAACCGCATTTTCAAAAGACCGAAAGTCCTCTCAATAATCCCCCTGGTAGATCGGTGAGCTTCATTGAAACATACTTGACTTCTGGTCTGTGGGTTGTTATAGGGAGTCAACAGCCATTCTGTACATGAGTACCCTCCATCTCCTAATAGAAGATATAATAAATATAAATATTAATATAAGAATAATTATAAAGATTCAGAACTATACAATACAATTAAACTATACAGATTACAGTCGACAAATTGGGCGCAATTTTGGTACATTGAAATGAGAGACATATTAGACGCCAGTTATGCTTACCTAGAAGCCATCCGTCAGACATATTTCCGTCCTCGAACTTCCGGTATAACCCAGTCTGCCTTAAAATGTAAGAATCATAACAGGAGCCAGGAAAGTTAGAACGGACACTGATAATCCTCATGTTGGGGTCACAGACCATCTGAACATTCAACGAATGGAAATGCTTTCTATTCCTATAGATCTCCTCACGAGCTTGAAGTGGTCTTACAGCAACATGGGTACAGTCTATGGCACCTAGGACATTGGGCATCCCAGCCATCCTATAGAAATTTGACTTGATAGATTGCCATTCTTCAGGGGTAGATGGCAAACAAACATATCGATGAAAAATAACCATCATAGCCCCTATTACTTTGGATAAGTGGCGTGAAAAAGCAGATTGACTCATTCCAATAATGACGCTAGAAACTGCCTGAAAGGAGCCTGTTGCAAAAAAATGCAATGCCGCTAATAGTTTCAGAAGTCCCGGAATAGCTTGTGAACGAGCAGTCATCGGCTCCAAATGATCTTCAATCTCTCGATACAGGTGTAATATCGATTCACGATCAAGCCGGAATCTTTGTATGATCTCTCGGTCAGAAAGGCCGTGCAAACCAACCCGTGGAAGGAATACACGGGGGACTCGAACTCTCCTTCTTCTAACGATACGATTAGCTACATTTCCAGTATTCTGTCTTCTAGCCCGGATTTGCATCAAACGGAGAATAAACAAAAACAGAATTCTCTCCATAGCTGCTGAAATGAACAATGTAAGTACAATGCTGATATTACTGCCTTTTATATATGTATAGACTGGCGTCTAGTGGCTTTCCTATTGTTTTGTACCTTGCCCGCCACCTAAAAGGTGGCGAGGCAAAAATAACGAGGTGGGGGCGGAGATTGACGCGAGCGGACAAATAGATTTTTTAGTACATTCGTTTTTGGCGAGTTGGTGGTCAAATGTGTCTAATTACAGTAAAAAATGGAGAGGTAGCGAGGTATGGCGGATAAGTACGCTCGCAATTTTAAAGATGCAAGTTTTTACATAATTGACGGCTTTGTACATATCAGTTTGCGAGTTTGGACGCGAGATTTGTTGCGGGTAGCTCGCTGACTGCTTAGTACATGGAGCCCGCAGTGTCCAAATCAGGAACATAAAAAAGAAATAAATAAAATAATGTACAATTGACATTATAAAAACAGTTTTGTAAAATGTTAAAAAAAATAATAATAATTTGTGTAACCTTAATCTGTGGAAAAAACTTTTTTTTTTTCATTCATTATTTTGTAGGTTTATATGAAAATAAAGAAATAAGCAAGCAATAAAAAAAGAACATTTTCAAAAACTGATATATTTTTGATGGCCTTGTGTTTGTAAATTGTTCTAGAGTCCGACAAGTTCAGTTCTTTATTGAATGGTGTTAATGTGTTACTTTTTAAAATGGTTCAGATGGTGTCAAGCGTGTGTGGCGGCAACCAGGAGTACAAAGCCAATTGTGTCTTGCCTACAGTCAAGCATGGTGGTGGGAGTGTCATGGTCTGGGCCTGCATGAGTGCTGCCTGCACTGGGGAGCTACAGTTCATTGAGGGAACCATGAATGCCAACATGTACTGTGACATACTGAAGAAGAGCATGATCCCCGCCCTTTGGAGACTGGGCCGCAGGGCAGTATTCCAACATGATAACGACCCCAAACACACCTCCAAGATGACCACTGCCTTGCTAAAGAAACTGAGGGTAAAGGTGATGGACTAACCAAGCATGTCTCCAGACCTAAACCCTATTTAGCATCTGTGGGGCATCCTTAAATGGAAGGTGGGGGAGTGCAACATATCTAATATCCACCAGCCCTGTGATGTTGTCATGGAGGAGTGGAAGAGGACTCCAGTGGCAACCTGTGAGGCTCTGGTGAACTCCATACCCAAGAGGGTTAAGGCAGTGTTGGAAAATAATGGTGGCCACACAAAATATTGACACTTTGGGCTCAATTTGGACATTTCCACTTAGGGGTGTACTCACTTTTGTTGCCAACGGTTTAGACATTAATAGCTGTGTGTTGAGTTATTTTGAGGGGACAGCAAATTTACATTGTTATACAGGCTGTACACTCACTACTTTACATTGTAGAAAAGTGTAATTTCTTCAGTGTTGAAGTATATGAAAAAATATAATAAAATATTAACAAAAATTTACTTTTGTGGGATACTGTATAGTGCAGCAGACACGTAATCCCACCTGAGTTTAACTCCCTGATTTTAAAGAAAGGAAACAAAGAAAAGCAAATTAAATCACTTAAAATTGCATGCTCTATCTGAACCACGAATCTTTAAGAAAAATCATGTCCCTTTAATAATAATAATAATAATAATAATAACTATAATTATTGTTTACTTAATTTTACAGTAGTATTTTGGATTGCACTAGAGAGCAACACTTAAAGGGATATTGTATACTAGATTTTTTTTGGCATAAATGTTTTGTAAATTATCCATTTATATAGCCCATTTGGAAGTGTTTTTGTGACAAGGTATAGTTTTGCTTATTTTCAATAACATTGTGATGATTTTTAGACTTTTAACCAAGTCCCACAGTGCCAGATGTATACCAGCTTTTACAGACTCTTGCTGGCTCCTGTTTATGTTATCTGTCTTTATATGCAGGGAAGGGGGGAGGGTCTGTTTTTCTTATTTTTCCATCCCTTTTCACCGGGTGTCCCAGTCAACCTTATTAACTGCTAAACTGGGAGCTTCTAAGTAAATTTTCAAAAGGTTTTATACTGGATTTTTATACCAGTATCTGCTATTCTTCTTTATAGTTGTGTCTATCACTTGCAGTTATATGAAAGTTGGTGTATACTGTCCCTTTAAAGAGAGAGCGGAGCACCAGATAGCTGGATCGCGATACAATTAGGGCACAACATCATATTACAAGTGCCAGAAAAGGGTTAGTGCTGTTGACATCCCTCTAGACTAACGCAACCTATACTTTCAATAAATATCATGAACACGCTAACTTGCTGTGATATTACAACTTGAAAAATATAGTTTGCACTAGAACAAAAGCTTAATCTGCACTAGAATATTTACCGCAACTTTAGACCTGAGGTAAGGGTTAGAAGTAAGGGTTAAAAAAATATTTACAAAACACATTAAATAAACTATTAAACTATGGGCCAGATTACGAGTGGAGATCTACTGAGCGTTTTCTCTTGCGCGTTAACTACGCTAGAAGTAAACTTTTTGCGCACGTTAGGTAGCGCTCGTATTACAAGTTGAAAGTAAAAAGTTATTGCTCACACTTTAAACTGATGCACTCACACTTTAAACTGATCGATCTTAGAATATTTCACGCTAACTCAAATGTATATTCTTAAGTGCTCTAACGGGACAAAAAATATCAATATTTCACATTCCAATGTTCTTCATATAGCAGAAAATGTTTTATGTATTCATAAATACATATTTTTACACATATCTTATGGTATTTTGGTACAATATATATCTATGCATATATAGCTACAGTATATGATTATATATAGGTATAGATATATACGGATATATATATACATATATTTTTATATATATATATATATATATATATATATATATACATATATATATGAATTTCTATTTATAAATACTTAGAACATATTCCCCTATGCAAAGAATTGGAATGTAAAATATTTACAGTAAATACATAGTTAAAACATTTATTAAAAATGAATATTGCATAAATATGCTTTTACATGTTTCCATGTACTTGACTGCTAAGGGCTCCGATGCACTTATATACAGTATGTATACTGTATGTCTATATGCGTGTACATATGTATTTATGTTTTTCTATGAGTTTATATGTGTGTAAATACATACAGTATATACACATATATAAATACATAAATACATATGTATGCATATATAGACATTTACTATATATACATACATATATATGCATCTTTAGACATGTATATGTATGTATTTCAATGTTAAAGCCCTTTGTCTGCTATTTTTTTTCTTACACCTGAGATATATCATATCTTTGAGCCCTTATAACTTTTTTATGCCATTTGTTTAGTGAATAATTTATATTATATGGTGTTATTATGAACTGTACTTTGAAATGTATTTTTGATGTGTTTTGTGAAATTGTTCGTGAAACAGTTAACCAGACCTCCGAGGTCACGTAATCATTCTAGCATAAATCGTTATTGCGCTCACGCATTCACATTCATTTTCAATTTGTAAAACGAGTGCACTTGAAATTGCTTGCAAATGAATGTGAAACCCAGATATCCCTTGCGGGCAAACAATAGTGCTTCCGTCTTAATCTGGCCCTATGTGTGTGGGTGTATATATATATATATATATATATATATATATATATATATATATACATACATATACATATATATATATATATATATATACGTATATAGTTATATGTGTGTATATTTATATGTTTACATATAAATACATGAACACACATGTATACACATATATTATTATTATACTTTATTTATAAAGCACCAACAAATTCTGCAGCGCTGTCCATGTGTACAACAGATTAAAGTACAACTATGATAGACAGGACAACATTTAAAAAACAATTATATGAGGAACTGAAGGCCCTATGCCGGTGGGAATTTACAATCTAGAAAGGAAGGAGGGTGAGAAACTGGAGGTGGGGACTACGAGGATGAGAATGATGTTAGTAGAGTTAAGTAATTATTAGGTAAATGGAATTTATTTGTTACTGAGTTGGGTGGAAGGCTTCCTTGAACAAAAATGTCTTTATGGAGCGTTTGAAGGAGGACAGATTAGTGAAAAGTCGGACAGCACAAGGAAGTACGTTCTAGTAGGTTGGTGCCACATAAGAGAAGTCTTGAAGTCTAGCACCATGAGAGGTGGTGCTAGAAGATGCAAAGAGCAGGTCATTGTTGGACCTTAGGAGGTCCTTTCCATTCAAGTACCTTTAAACATGCAATATCATTTACTAATTTTTAATGTGTTCACATGTGTTTTACATACAATTACTTTCAGCTCCTGAATTTATTTTTAAATAAATATATATTTATTTGTGTGTGTATATATATTTATTTGTGTGTGTGTGTGTGTGTGTGTATATATATATATATATATATATATATATATAAAACAAATGGTATACTCACAGCAAGTGGTAAGTTAAAATAAACTTACATTAATAAATCAAATAAAAACAGCACTATTTGATTTATTAATGTAAGTTTATTTTAACTAACCACTTGCTGTCAGTATACCATTTGTTACCTCCACCATTTTGGGACACAGAATCCTGATACATTCCACTGCTGTAGGAGCTACACCAGAGGCCAGTCTGCTGGATGACTGTTTGATTCCATCTTGCGTTATTAGCGCTAAGAGGGGTGCTTATCCAAATTTTCCATCCACTAAGAGAGCACAAGTATCTGGAGTGTTTGCAGGATTTCTACATGAGTAAAGTGTGACAAGATTCTACTATCTCCAGAGATCCTCTATTAACCTGATCTATACCACGGGAATTGCCTAGCCCATCTGTGATTCTGCTACATTCTTACCTCATACGATTGAGGGCACTGGAAGTAAGTGTACATCCAAAAGGGGAGAAAGTGACGAAGATTGTCTATCTGACCTCATTGTTTATCCATCTTTGGGACTGTGTGTTTTACAACCCCTTGCATATATACATATATATGATATATTTTATATATTTTGTAGTGCTTTCTGCGTTTCTGCTCTGGGTATAAGATCTGCTGATTTGTACTCTGCATGATATTACATCGTCTTTTTTTTAATTTATTTTTATTTAGATCTGTGTACACTAGCTGTTTCTCCTGCGCTCTTTTATTTCTATTTTGTACTGTTTTAGAGGTGTGAAGGGACACCTCTGCATTTCAGGATTTGGCTGCAAGTTATTTACAGCTAGGGTGGTGTGTAGAGGTGCCCGGTGAGACCTTCTGGGTATTTTAATCTCTATATAGTAGCGCCTTAGGGTGATTTAGGGGCTTCTGTCCTTACTTCATCTATCTTTTTTGTTATATATATATATACTGTATATCTAGTTAACATGGATGATTGGCACCAGAAATAATCAGACTTAGTCTATGCACACTTGCTGTTATAAGGACAGAGGCAAGCGTGCAGTGCACAGAGGTATAATTGCTATTTATAAAACATCAAGAAAGAACATTTAAATCAGCAGTAAAAGGTAAAGACCAGAAATACCCTCCACTGATGACCTAAAAGTATACCATTACCTGGTACAATACTAATAAAATCATGAAACATAAAGATCAGTAAATGGCCACCAACAATTGCTCATAAACATAACATTTAATAAAAAAAATAATTAACAGAAATACTATATGAAAAATAACAACTAAATATTGCTATAAATAAGCCATCTAAGCGGTATATACAACACAATTCCACTGCAGATGGATAATATATTTCACTCCAAGGGTACCCTTGATTTAAAAGTTATATTGGGAGTTCCCAAATGGAGAATAATATTTATACACCGGTTGCACCGGTATCAGTATAAACACCATAGGAGTATTTCCAAATATAGAGAATATCTCCAATTCCACAGGATTCACGGAATGTCCTTAGTTTCAGCCATATCCCAAATTAGTAAGAAGGCAAAATAAAGCGGTTAATAGCAGTCTCCCCCAGTAGGTAGATATACGCTTAGTCTTAAGCGCAAGCTAGAACATAGGCAGGGCAGGTAGCAAAAGCATATAGTTCTCACCCGTAATCATCAAGGGCTGGTGTTCTGTGTCACCGTAACAAGTATCCAATATGCTACTCACCTAACCCTCCTGAACATATCCCGTCTAGCTCCGTCGACTGGGAGGCCGGTTGCTAAATAACCCTTAAAGGCTTACCATGGGGATTCCACTCGTAGTGAGAATGCTGCAAGTACTGGACCAAATCAGTTCACCTGAATCCGTTTAGGGAGTTCTTCAGTATGTTCCTACATCTCTGTGGAAGACATGTAGCTGCCTTGCTACGCACGTTTCACCCCGAACGGCATGGGGCTTCTTAAGGGTGTATCTAACTGCATCACTACTGATTGACGCCCTTTGTAGATCATAATGCTCTGCCTCCCTTTACCGAGTGAATTTCAAGATATAAGAAATAAAAAATAAACATTTTCTTTTCAAATAGTGATACATTTTTACCGATTGGTGGCTGCATATGGCTTATATATTATCTTAACATACAAGATATAGTCAGTATTGCAAATTGATGGCAACAAATTTATTTCTTATTTCTTAAAGAAACAGATCAGCATTGTAATGTTTCCAGTCATAATGAAAAACATTTGAGAAGAGTTAATTTCCTAGAAATGGAGCAAAATGTATCTCCTCATTCATCCCATTAGGTTTTAAGGAGCATAAATTAAATATCCATTTACATTCCTTTTGTAGTAGTAATTTATCCAAATTACCACCTCTTTCATGTAGCTGAATATGTTCCAAGCCCCTAAATCTTAGGCTTTATGCATCACTATTGTGATGAAAATAAAAATGTCTTGCTACACTACTCATTTTTATAAGTTTGTTTTTTATGTCTCTCTTATGTTCCTTTATTCTTTCTTTCAGTTCACGGTAAGTTTTGCCAATATAATACTTGGGGCAGTCACACTGAATCATATATACCACCCCTTCTGTCTTGCATGTTATATGTCCTCTAACTTTGTGTATTTTACCTTCTGTATCACTGAATATGTTTCCCCTCAATAGATTATAACAAACAGAACATTTGGTACACCTAAAATTGCCATCTCTATTTTTATACTTTTTGAGCCATCTTTGGTTTTCTGGATCTCTAAATAAACTGCTTACCAATTTATCCTTTAAATTAGGGGCTCTCCTAGCTGTAAGACTTGGTTTCACTCCTACCATTTGTTCTATAGATTTGTCCAGTGTCAATATATGCCATATATATATATATATATATATATATATATATATATATATATATATATATATATATATGTTTTTTCAAAATAGAGGCCAAAGTACCCCATTGTTCATTAAATGTACTTATAAATCTGATTATATTATCATCCTCGCTTACTTTTGAATTATAATGTAGACCTTCTCGATTGCTATCTCGAGCCTTACAGAAGGCCTGTTTTAGTATTTTAGAGGGATAACCTCTTTCTTTAAATCTAGATTCAAGGGCTTTGTCCTCCAATTTATAACTGTTCATGTTGGTAGAATTCCTACGATGCCTTAAATATTGACCCTGTGGAATATTTTTTAATAAATGTGGTAGGTGATGAATGTCTGCATGTAGTATTGTGTTTGCAGCTGTACTTTTTCAAAATGTCTCAGTAATAATCTCAGTACCACTTTTTTAATATTTAGATCCAAAAATGCCACTTCACTATTACTCCAAGAGTAAGTAAACTTAAGATTAAAGGTGTTATTATTAAGTCTGTCCATTAAATCATGTAATTGTTCAACAGTTCCCTCCCAGAACATCACAATATCATCAATGAATCTGAGCCATAAACTAATATGGCCCAGATCAAGGTTGAAGTCATTGAGAACAACATCACGTTCCCAGGCTCCTATATACAGACACGCATATGTGGGGGCACAGCATATGCCCATTGCTGTGCCCAAAACCTGTTCATAATATTTCTGTTGAAATACAAAGAAATTATGAGTTAGGATGAACCTTAAAAGATCCAGAACAAAATTTGTGTGTTTTTTATATTTGATTCCCCTCTCATCTAGAAATCTTTTTATCTGATTTATGACTTTCTCATAAGGAATAGAGAAGTAGAGCTGATCAAGATCAGTAGTCACCAAGATAGTTTCTAAAATACTAAAACAGGCCTTCTGTAAGGCTCGAGATAGCAATCGAGAAGGTCTACTTTATAATTCAAAAGTAAGCGAGGATGATAATATAATCAGATTAATCATTTAATGAACAATGGGGTACTTTGGCCTCTATTTTGAAAAAACATTGGCATATATTGACACTAGACAAATCTATAGAACAAATGGTAGGGGTGAAACCAAGTCTTACAACTAGGAGAGCCCCTAATTTAAAGGATAAATTGGTAAGCAGTTTATTTAGAGATCCAGAAAACCAAAGTTGGCTCAAAAAGTAAAAAAATAGAGATGGCAATTTTAGGTGTACCAAATGTTCTGTTTGTGATAATCTATTGAGGGGAAACATGTTCTGTGATACAGAAGGTAAAATTCACATAGTCAGAGGACATATAACATGCAAGACAGAAGGGGTGGTATATACGATTCAGTGTGACTGCCCCAGGTATTATATTGGTAAAACTTACCGTGAACTGAAAGAAAGAATAAAGGAACATAAGAGAGACATAAAAAACAAACTTATAAAAATAAGTTTTGTAGCAAGACATTTTTATTTTCCTCACAATAGTGATGCAGAGAGCCTAAGATTTAGGGGCTTGGAACGTATTCAGCTAAATGAAAGAGGCGGTAATTTGGATAAATTACTACTACAAAAGGAATGTAAATGGATATTTAATTTATGCTCCTTAAAACCTAATGGGATGAATGAGGAGATACATTTTGCTTGTTTTCTAGGAAATTAACTCTTTTCAAAAGTTTTTCATTATGACTGGAAACATTACAATGCTGATCTGTTTCTTTAAGAAATAAGAAATAAATTTGTTGCCATCTCACAGTGTTGACAATGATCGTAAATTTGCAATACTGACTATATCTTGTATGTTAAGATAATATATAAGCCATATGCAGCCACCAAGCGGTAAAAATGTATCACTATTTGAAAAGAAAATGTTTCTTTTTTATTTCTTATATCTTGAGTTTCACTCGGTAAAGGGAAACGGAGCATTATGATCTACAAAGGACGTCAATCAGTAGTGACGCAGTTAGATACAGCCGGAAGAAGCCCCATGCCGTTAGGGGTGAAACATGCGTAGCAAGGTAGCTACACGTATTCCACAGCAGATGTAGGAAAATACTGAAGAACTCCCTAAACGGATTCAGGTGAACTGATTTGATCCAGTACTTGCAGCATTCTCACTACGAGTGGAATCCCCATGGTAAGCCTATAAGGGTTATTTAGCAACCGGCCTCCCGGTCAACGGAGCTAGACGGGATATGTTCAGGAGGGTTAGGTGAGTAGCATATTGGATACTTGTTACGGTGACACGGAACACCAGCCCTTGATGATTACCGGTGAGAACTATATGCTTTTGCTACCTGCCCTGCCTATGTTCTAGCTTGCGCTTAAGACTAAATGTATATCTACCTACTGGGGGACACTGCTATTAACCGCTTTATTTTGCTTGCTTACTAATTTGGGATATGGCTGAAACTAAGGACTTTCCATGAATCCTGTGGAATTGGAGATATTCTCTATATTTGGAAATCCTCCTATGGTGTTTATACCGATACCGGTGCAACCGGTGAAGAAATATTATTCTCCATTTGGGAGCTCCCAATATAACTTTTAAATCAAGGGTACCCTTGGAGTGATATATATTATCCATCTGCAGTGGAATTGTGTTGTATATACCGCTTAGGTGGCTTATTTATAGCAATATTTAGTTGTTATTTTTCCTATAGTATTTATGTTAATACTTATTTCATTAAATGTTATGTTTATGAGCAATTGTTGGTGGCCATTTACTGATCTTTATATTTCATGTTTTTTTTAGTATTGTGCCAGGTAATGGTATACTTTTAGGTCATCAGTGGAGGGTATTTCTGGTCTTTACCTTTTACTGCTGATTTACATTTTCTTTCTTGATGTTTTATATATATATATATATATATATATATATATATATATATATACACACAGTATATATACACATATTCATTTAAATATAGGTATCATATATTTATAGAAATGTTTATTTAAAAATAAAAAATAAAAAGAACCTTTTCATCATAGAAATGTAGGAATGTAAAGAACATAGTATTCATAATATCTTCAGGTTTAGCACAAATAGTCTAGCACAGTGTTGGGTTAGTGCACATCTTATAACTAATAGTTTTTTTTTGCGCACCCCATATAAGTTTATGGGGAGAATGTATTAGTGTGGTTGTGATATTCGAAGTCCTGAAGTTAGCGTGCTTTAATCTTTCGCTCTCGTGCTAACTTTTTACTTTCAACTTGTAATATGCGTGCTTATGCGGCTTCAATAATTTTTTACTTTGAGAGCAGTTATCGGGCTAGTGAAAAAACTAATTAGTGCACCACTTGTAATCTGGCCCATAATAGGAGCAATAGACAAGCTAATAGACAAGCTAATAGACAAGCTAATAGACAAGCTAATAGACAAGCTAATAGACAAGCTAATAGCACTGCTTGCGCTATGGATTAAAAAAAATTGCCGGATTAAGATGCTCTGGTTAAAATTTGGAAACATCCACTTGTAATACCAGAGTTTGCATTATTCTTAGAGCAAGACCCTCTTTTGACTGAGCTACATTTGCAATCTTCCTTTATTAGGCATTTATGTGGCTGCGGCCACTAATAGTACCTGAGTTGTTTTGCTTTTTAGACTGAGATTTTTCTAATTAATTTATATCCCTATATAAAGAATATACCATCCTGTTATCTTCCTCTTTGTTCTGTTGCATTTAATCATTTAATTTCCTTTTTACGTGACTCACTGCTGAACCAACTTGTCATTTCTATTTGACCTTTTCAACCTACACCTGCTTTTGACAATCACTTGATTACTGCCTTGCCTTAATTACTTCTTGGAAATCTTTGCTTTGCCTTCCCTGTTTTTTCTTCTACAGTTTTCTCCCTTTGGCAAAGTACTTTTGCAGACCTCTTATCTATTATTGATCTTGTGGAGGTGCCATGTTTGAGAGGGCTACCAGCCTATAGGGTTACAGTCAGGGTAACGGTCCTTCTTTTTTAGAGACTGCACCAACTCCACCTGTGAATCCTTCTAACTCAGTTCTCGTCATGTTATATCTGACCTCATCCATTGCACAAGAGCAGACCCCTCAAAATTCTAGTGTGCCACTTTTAACATGTGTCCTCACCTTCCTGTCCTGAAAGCCTCTGGTAAATTTTGGGAGATATGCTTTTGTTTTGTAGTTACAGCTTCTTTCACCATCATTTCACAGTCACATGTCCCACATGTAATCTACGGGTACTGCTTATTCCAGTGCTGCCAAAGGAAACATGAGATGACACCAGCATAGTCATGGGACTCAGAGAAATCAATCTTCTAACTTACCATAAATATTCTAAAAAATGTAATGGCACATTAGACCAATAAAGAACTCCTAACTGTTCTATACTTTATGGGAAAAATCCAATTCCGTAACAAAATTTATAATATCCGTCATAAAGTCAGGCCTATGCACAACCTTGACCATCATTGCACACTCTGACATTGTCTGCCCTGACTTCCCGTCTGGCTTGTCATGACCCTACGGTCTCCTTACCTCAGCCTCCCCCTCCTGGCCCTCTAGTCTTTATGGAAGTTTTTAGAAGGTATGTTAATATTGCAGTGTTTAAATACAAGCATTATTGGCACAAGCTCTCACTCATTCTCCAAGGTCTCTCACTAGCTCATCAATGATATACTGCTAAACTACTGAATAATACTAACAAATTACTCTTGCATGTAATCAATAGTGTTTTATGAAATATAATTTTTTTTAAATCCGTACCAAATGCTTTGTATAAGCCTTGATCACTATCAATTGACAGAGGTCTTTTCATCTTGTCATCTATTTTTCAAATTTAAAAGGCCATTTTTCGATTCAATGTGATTACAATAGCATATTTTGGGGTGATTTTCTGCACCCATGACCCCATTGTTGGATCCTCACTAAAAGCTTTATTTTTAATTATTGAGCGGAAAAGTTCTTTGCGATCACATTCATTTTCGAGTGACTTTTCAACACCTTTTATAGACTAGTTTGGAATTTGATAAAGTATCAAAATGGCAGTAATGTACATGTTTTCTTATAACACTAAAACTTTACTTCAGGTCTCCAATGACTAATTTCTTAGAGCCGTTATGTATCGCACTTGTGTGCTACATATAACTCCCAGCTTGGAATTTGAGCAATGTTTAACGAGCTGAAGAGATGTCGGCCACGGTAATCATTCTCTGGTAATTGTTTTACCTTTCATCCATAATACCAGACTGTGTACTATTCTGAGTGTGGGCCTGCAATATTGATAGGTCATCCTGTTCTATCAATAGCGTTCCACTTGTAATCTAGGCCTTAGAAGATACATCCTCACCCTTGGCCCTCCAGAGGTTTTGGAACTACATTTCCTATGATGCTCAGCTAACATATCAGCTGGCTGAGCATCATGGGAAATGTAGTTCCAAAACCTCTGGAGGGCCAACTTTGAGGATTTTCTACCTTAGAATAACATAGTATTACTGGGATGCTACTGCTAAAAATACATCCTCTAATAAATTATTTCACTAGAATGGGCCTTTAATTTAAGAGATAATATACCGAATGTAATATCACTTCTATTCATCTCCTAGTAAGTCAGAATTATTTGTTAAAAGAGAATTCAAAAGTAATGACTTTTTAAACCCACAAATATTATTTCACATACTGATAATGTCACCTTACTTATACTTCCCTTTCCCATCTGAAATCACTTTCATGTGGAACATACATGCTGTTTATTTGACTTTACCCTAATCAAGCAAAGACAATTTGATAGGTAACCTGCTATTCACTGTAGGTCTCTCCAGGGTGATAAGTTGTATAATATTTTCCCATTTGTAAGCTATTAAAAATGAAGGCTTTTTGTATTTACTGTCAACATTGATTAAACTCAGTAATGGCATTAATATTTATTTTATGTTTTTACATTAGCTCTTGCTGTTAACTGATTAATATTTGCTTTCTGTAAAACTTTAATAAATCGTTTGCTTAGTTTCTAATTCATGGCAGCAATTCAGTTCTGGGAATTTGATCTCCGATGTTGTTAGTTTTTTGTGTGCCTGTTTTCCTGCCCAGCGACAGAAGTTCATAAAGTACAATAAAAGATGGGCTAGTATTTTCAGCCAAAAGCATCACGGAGCCATCTGTTTCGGAATTCAGTTTTACTAAGTAAACAGCAAATTAGCAGTCTACATACAGTTTTTTTTTTATTATTGAGGCAATTAAACAAAGCAAAAATTATACTGCTCAAGGCTCCGAAATATGTTTAATTAAATGGTCATATGTAAAGGGGAAAATGTGGTTTTAAATTAAGATATGATAACTTCTTTAGAATTATCCCATTTTTTTTTTTCAAAGTTCTACTTCATTTTGTTATATCATGTTATATTACAAGTCAAAATAGGCAGTATTTATCATTTTTAGGTATATTATGTTCTGAATACACCTGAAATGATAAAAGATTTTCCATAATGTATTATAATTATAAACATTCATGTCTAAAGGGTCATTACTCTCCATAGTGCAACATAGTGCCTAATAAAATTAGAATAATAAGTATTGTAGCAATGATTAGATAAAACTTGCAAACAGAAATGTACCTATTTCTTTCCTAAGATATGAGTCCACAGCTTGAGTAATTACTGTTGGGAATATCACTCCTGGCTAGCAGGAGGAGGCAAAGAGCACCACAGTTAAACTGCTAAGTATCACTCCCTTACCCACAACCCCCAGTCATTCTCTTTGCCTTCGGTGCATGGAGGAGGTGAAGTTTAGGTATCTGAAGAAAAATTGTGATTTCATCTACAAGCAAGTTGTGGGGTATAGCCGTATTCCACGTTAAACCTTGCAGTTGGGTAGTGGTGGCTTTAAAGCAGTTACGAATTTGTAAAGAGGTACTTTACTGCGTTTTCCTAACAATTGCTGACCTAGTTTAGAAAGCCAGAGTTGGCTACTCTGTTCTTTCTTTTTGAAAGGTCTCTGTGAGGAACTGTGTCCTCTCATACCTTGTAACTGTCTGTGTGCCTTTTCTTCCTGTTGGGGAGACCATGCATTTAACAAATTAAAAATACTGCTTTTTTATTGGGATATAAATAATCCTGTTGTATGGGTTACACTGGGGCATGAAGCAAGCACTGTAGCATGTGTGAGACAAACATTTAAACTCTTTTAAAAAGAAAGGGTAAACTGTTTTTATTAGGCTTTATTTTCTGACACATATTTACTTGATAAAACAATACAAGTTTAAACTGAAAGTAAGGCTGAATTTCCTATTTATTAATTTCCCCTTTGGTTTAAAATAAAACAATGCAACATTTTAAACTGTCAGGTTTGAAAAGACGGTTATTTCTTGTACTCAGTGTACCAGGAAGTAGTGCCTCTCTGTGTTGCAGCAGTAATTTGAGCTCGGCAGTTGCGGTCACATGACTGGCTTTACTTCATAACGTTTCTGAGGAAAAAGTTGTTTTCTCCATTTTTGGATGATCCGGTCTTAATTGGTAGCGGTAAGGCACCTCAGTAATTGAGGTGTGGGTTGCCTGAGGGGTATTTTAGAAGTTTATTTGATGTTTATTAAATGTTTTTTCTTAACTTTTCTCACATAATTTTAGCTGGGAATCGATCCTAATTTGGGATCAAATTTAAAGTGTATTTTTTCCTTGGCTTATTTTAATTGAATATTAAAATATTTGAAACTTATCTGTACACATTTATTTACTGTTTCACAACATGTCTGATATGGAGCAAGAGCCTTCTCTCATGAATGCATGCTTAATATGTTTAGATGCACAAATTGCAGCTCCTATGCAATTTTGTTCTTCATGTGTCAAGAAAACCTTGCAAAATAAAAGTAACATTTTTGAGCCTAATGTCTTTCAGGATGATGCTGTTAAAATAATACCTCAGCTTTCTCCTGCTACGTCCCAAGCCTCAATGGTGTCCCATGCAGTGACCTGGGGTTCCCCTAAACTCATATTGGAGTTTATTTAAAAGTAGAAATTGCTGCCCAGTTATCTTCAGTGGTATTTGCGGCATTAGCTGCCATTCCCAGATTACAGGGAAAACGCAAGAGGAAATCTAGAAATTCAGAAAGTAAGGTGCTTGTCCTCAGTTCTGCTTCCCAAGTTGCCCTTTCTCATAAGTCTGATGAGGAAGATACATTGGGACTTTCTGAGGGTGAAATCTCAGATTCGTACAGTATAAGGACAGTATAATTCCTTCTTCTGAGACTGAGGTGGTATCCTTCAGATTTAAGCTTGAACACCTTCCTCTATTGTTAAAAGAGGTTTTACCTACTGTAGATTACTCTGATACCCCTGTTGTTGTCACTGCTAATAAATCTAGTAAACTTAATAGTTTCTTTGATGAATCTTTCACCTCTGAGGTTTTTCCTGTGCCGGACAATGCTAGGGAGATCATCTCACAGGAATGGGAGAAACCAGGGGTGTATTTTTCAACGTTTCCCATTTTTACAAAAATGTTTCCTGTCGAGGACTCCATTAAAGACCCTTGGTATAAGGTATGCAATGTTGAAGGGGCCATTTCCACTCTGGCTAAGAGAACCACTATTCCTATTGAGGATAGCTGCTCTTTTAAGGATCCGATGGACAAGAAGCTGGAGGCTTATTTGAAAAAGATTTATGTTCATCAAGGTCTCCAATGGCAACCTGTGGTGTGTATTGCCACTGTGACTAGTGCAGCATCTTATTGGCCTTGTCTGATTCTCTTCAAGTAGAGACTTCCTTGGATGAAATTCAAGATAGGATTAAAGCTCTTAAATTGGCCAATTCCTTTATTGCAGATGCCATTTTACAGGTTGTTAGACTAGGAGCTAGGCCTAAAGGACATCAGAGTATTTTTGTTCCTTTTGTAACTTCAGAGTAAAGCCTTCCCCTTATTCTTCCAAAGCAGGAACAATCCAATTTTGGTTTGTCACAATGGACTGATTCTACCACTCACAAAGATGGTCACTCCCTTGACCTGATTTTTAGCTATCAATGCACCCTCTCAAACTTCACAAACTCCCCCTTTACTCTTTCTGACCACCATCTCCTTACTTGCAACATATCATCCCTCCCTACAACTCTCCCTCCTTCTGCTCGTCACACCAAACTTCACAGAAGCATTATGTCATTAGATCAACAACAGCTTTCTAATTCCCTCAAACCTCTCCTCTCATCCTTCTCCTCCTTTTCATGCCCTGACCAATCTATCTGCCACTATAATTCCACCCTTACATCCGTCCTTGACAATCTCGCCCCTCTTACCATAGCTCGGAAATCAAACTCTCATCCTCAGCCCTGGCATACTCCTCTGACACAATACCTACACAGATGTTCCCGTACTGCTGAGCGGCACTGGAGAAAATCTAGGAGTTCAGCTGATTTTCAACATTACAAATTTATCTTGAACTCTTATTACTCTGCCCTTAATTTCCATAAGCAACATTATTTCTCTACTCTTATCTCTAACCTTTCTTCAAACCCAAAATGTTTGTTCTCCACTTTCAATACTCTTCTCAGCCCTCCCCCACCTCCTAATACAACTTCTCTGTCAGCTTAAGACTTTGCCAACCACTTCAATAACAAAATCGACTCCATCAGAAGTGAAATCAGCTCTCAACATAATTCCATTCTCTCACCCCCTCAAATGCTCTCAATCAACAACAACCCACATAACCTTAAACTTAGCTCATTCTCCCCTGTTACTGAGGAAGAAGTTTCGGCACTTATACTGTGCTCTCACCTCACTACCTGTCCCCTTGACCCTATCCCCTCACAGCTACTCCCCTTCCTCTCTGCCACCCTTACCCCTATACTCACACACACTTTCAACCTCTCCCTCAGCACCGGTATATTTCCATCATCGCTGAAACATGCACTGGTCACACCTATCCTCAAAAAAACGTCCCTTGATCCTACCTCTCCATCCAACTACCGCCCTATTTCCCTCCTCCCTCTTGAATCAAAGCTTCTCGAAAAACTAGCTTATGCACGCCTATCCCATTTCCTTACAATAAACTCCCTCCTTGACCCATTGCAATCTGGATTTCGTCCTCATCACTCCACAGAGGCAGCAATTGTTAAGGTTACCAACAACCTACTTACAGCAAAATCAAAAGGCCACTTCTCTCTGCTTATCCTCCTTGATCTGTCCGCAGCCTTTGACACTGTTGACCACCCTCTCTTGCTCCAAACCCTCCAATCCTTCGGCATATGTGACATAGCCCTCTCGTGGCTCTCTTCCTACCTGTCAAACCGTACCTTTAGTGTAACCTTCTCTGGGGCCTCCTCTGCCCTGTGACCACTTTCTGTCGGAGTACTGCAAGGCTCTGTCCTCACTCCCCTTCTCTTCTCAATCTACACGTCATCACTAGGTTCCCTAATAAAGTCCCATGGTTTACAATATCATTTGTATCTGATGACACCCAAATCTACTTCTCTGCACCAGACCTTTCTCCTTCCTTGCTAACCCATGTCACTAACTGTCTTTCTCACATCTCCAACTGGATTTCCTCTCACTACCTCAAGCTAAATCTCTCCAAAACTGAGCTCCTTATTTTCCCCCTTCTTCTAAACTCTCCACTCCCACTCTCTCTATAACTGTCGACAACTCCATCATTACCCCTACCCCGCATGCCCGATGTCTCAGGGTCACATTTGACTCAGATCTTTCTTTCACTCCTCACATTCAGTCATTGGCTAAAGCCTGCCATCTCCACCTTAAAAACATCTCTAAAATTAGACACTTTCTTACACAAGACACAACTAAGATTTTAATCCACTCTCTCATTCTCTCCCACCTCGATTACTGAAACTCTGTCCTCTCTGATCTCCCCCCCTACTGCCTAGCTCCTTTACAATCCATAATGAATGCCTCTGCCAGACTCATCTTCCTTACACGTCGCTCTTCATCTGCTGCACCTCTCTGCCAATCTCTTCACTGGCTTCCTCTTGCCTCTAGGATCAAACACAAAATTCTCATTCTGACATACAAAGCCCTCAACTGCACTGCTCCCCCCTATATCTCCGATCTTGTCTCCAGATACTCTCCTTCCCGTTCCCTTCGCTCTGCTCATGACCTCCTACTTTCCTCCTCTCTTGTCACCTCATCACACTCCCATTTACAGGACTTCTCCAGACTGGCTCCCAACTTGTGGAACTCTCTGCCTCGCTCCACAAGACTCTCTTCTAGTTTTAAAAGTTTCAAGTGCTCCCTAAAGACTCTACTGTTCAGGGATGCATACAACCTACGCTAACCTTTCTTTATACCAGTTCCTCTCCTCCATTGCTATCCCCTGAACCCCCTTAGCATGTAAGCCTAAGAGTCCAGCTGTATGTTGATCACCTTCTCAAGAGCTGACTACAACAGTGCAACTCTTGACAGGGCCCTCTACCCATTTGATCCCTATAATTGTTTTGTTGTACTCCGCCTTTGTTAATAGCGCTGCGGAATCTGTTGGCACTCTACAAATAACCGATAATAATAATCCAAGTCTTCTTGGAAACCCAATCAGTCTTGGAACAAGGGGAAACAATCAAAGAAACCTGCAGCTGATTCCAAATCAGCATGAAGGGTTTGCCCCCGATCCGGGATTGGATCAAGTGGGGGGTAGACTTTCTCAGTTCTCTCAAGCATAGATACAAGATGTCCCAGATCCCTGGACTGTGAACATAGTATCCCAGGGTTTCAAATTGGAATTCAAGACTTTTCCTCCCAGATTCCATCTCTCAAGATTATCTGCAGACCAGATAAAGAGAGAGGCGTTCTTGAAATGTATCAACATCTTTCCTCCCTGGGAGTGATAGTTCCAGTTCCAGTGTAGGAACAGGGTCTCGGGTTCAACTCCAATCTATTTGTGGTTCCCAAAAAAGAGGGACTTTCTGTTCCATTCTAGACTAGAAGTGTCTAAACAAGTTTTTCAAAGTTCCATCCTTCAAGATGGAGACTATTTGCTCCATTCTTTCTTTAGTACAAGAGGGTCAGTTCATGACAACCATAGACCTAAAGGATGTGTATCTTCATGTTCCTAATCACAGGGATCATCACAGATTCCTGAGATTTGCCTTTCTGGACAAACATTTCCAGTTTGTGGCCCTTCTATTTGGTCTAGCTACGGCTCGCAGAATTTTTTCAAAAGTTCTGGGGGCTCTTTTGGCAGTGATCCGTTCTCGTGGAATTGCTGTGGCACCCTAACTGAACGACATATTAGTTCAGACACCATCTTTTCAACAAGCAAAATCTCACACAGAGATATTGTTGTCTTTTCTTTGTTTCCATGGATGGAATGTGAATCTGGAAAAAAGCTCCCTTTCCCCTGCTACAAGAATAGTGTTCTTAGGGACCATAATAGATTCTCTACTGATGAAGATTTTTCTGATAGAGGTCAGGAAAATTAAATAATTTCGTCTTGCCTCTCTCTTCAGACTACTGCTCATCCTTCAGTTGCTCAATGTATGGAGGTAACTGGTCTGATGGTGGCTTCCATGGACATCATTCCTTTTGCTTGATTCCATTTGAGAGGTCTCCCGTTGTGCATGCTCAGTCAATGGAATGGCGACCATGCAGATGTATCTCAGAGAATAGAGCTAGATCAGTCATCAAGGGACTCTCTCCCGTGGTGGATTTCTCAGGAACATCTGTCTCAAGGCACATGCTTTTGTAGACCTTCCTGGGTGATCCTGGCCATGGACGCCAGCCTGCTAGGCTGGGGAGCAGTCTGGTACTCATTAAAAGCTCAGGGCCTTTGGACTCAGGTGGAGTCTGCTCTTCCCATCAACATCTTGGAGTTGAGGGAGATTTACAATGCTCTATTGGCTTGGCCTTAGTTGTCCTCAGTCCAGTTTATCAGGTTCCAGTCAGACAACATAACCTCTGTAGCTTACATCAATCACCAGGGAGGAACTCGGAGTTCCTTAGTCATGAAGAAGGTTACTCAGATTCTTCAGTGTCTGCCATCCACATTCCAGGAGTAGACAACTGGGAAGCGGATTTTCTGAGCAGACAGACTTTTCATCCCTGGGAGTGGGAACTCCATTCGGAGGTGTTTTCCAGCTTAGTCTTCAAATGGGGGGTGCCGGAGTTAGATCTGATGACGTCCCATCAGAATGCCAAGCTTCCAAGGTACGGTTCAAGGTCAAGAGATCAGCAGGCCATTCTGATAGATGCTCTGGCGGTTTCTTGGGTTTTCCAGTTGGCATACCTGTTTCCTCTGTTTGCTCTCCTTCCATGAGTCATTGCTCATATCAAACAGGAAAGGGCATCAGTGATTCTAATAGCCCCTGCGTGGCCTCACAGAATCTGGTTTGCAGACCTAGTGGAGATGTCATCTCTCCCACCTTGGAGACTACCTCTGAGGAAGGACCTCCTGATTCAGGGTCCCTTCCTTCATCCAAATCTTGCTTTTCTGAAGCTGACTGCTTGGAGATTGAACGCTTAATTCTGTCTAAGCTTGTTTTTTCTGAGTCGGTCATTGAGACTATGATTCAGGCTTGCAAGCCTGTTACTAGAAAGATTTATCATAAGATATGGCGTAAATATCTTTATTGGTGTGAATCCAAGGGCTACTCTTGGAGTAGAATTAGAATTCCTAGAATTTTATCTTTTCTTCAGGAAGGCCTGGAGAATGAATTGTCATTCAGTACCCTGAAGGGTCAGATTTCTGCTTTATCAGTTTTACTACATAAACGTTTGGCAGATGTGCCAGATGTGCAATCTTTTTGTCAGGCCTTGGTCAAAATCAGGCCTGTCTTAAAGTCTGTTGCTCCTCCTTGGAGCCTTAACCTTGTTCTTAAAGTTTTACAGCTGGTTCCATTTGAGCTGTTGCATTCCATAGACTTTAAGTTGTTATCTTGGAAGGTTTTGTTTCTTGTTGCTATATCTTCTGCTCGAAGAGTCTCGTAACTCTCAGCTCTGCAGTGTGATTCCCCTTATCTTATTTTTCATGCCGATAAGGCGGTTCTTCGTACTGTTAGGTTTTCTTCCTACGGTTGTTTCGAATAGAAATATCAATCAGGAAATTGTTGTTCCCTCTCTGTGTCCTAATCCTTCTTCTTCCAAAGAACATTTGTTACACAATTTGGATGTTGTACGTGCTCTTAAATTCTACTTACAGGTGACTAAGGATTTTCGCCAGTCCTCTGCCCTCTTTGTCTGTTTCTCTGGGAAATGTAAAGGTCAGAAAGCTACTGCTACTACTCTTTCTTTTTGGTCACAACGTATAATTCGTTTGGCTTATGAGACTGCTGGACAGCAGCCTCCTGAGAGAATTACGGCTCATTCCACAAGAGCTGTTTCCTCTTCTTGAGCTTTAAAAATGAAGCTTCTGTGGAACAAATTTGCAAGGCTACAACTTGGTCTTCTCTACATACTTTTTCCAAATTTTCCAAATTTTATATTTTTGCCTCGACTGTAGCTCCTTTTGGGAGAAAGGTTCTTCAAGCGTTGGTGCCTTCTGTTTAGGCTTGCCTGTCTTGTCCCTCCCTATTTATCTGTGTCCTCTAGCTTGGGTATTGGTTCCCAACAGTAATTACTCAAGCCCTGGACTCTCATTATCTTAGGAAAGAAAAACAAAATGTATACTTACCTGATAAATTCCTTTCTTTCCGGATATGGTGAGTCCACGGCCCTACCCTTTATTTTAAGACAGTTGTTCTTTTGACTATAACCTCAGGCACCTCCTTTTTCTCTATTTACATAGTGGTCGAATGACTGGGGGTTGTGGGTAAGGGAGTAATACTTAGCAGTTTAACGGTGATGCTCTTTGCCTCCTCCTGCTGACCAGGAGTGATATTCCCAACAGTAATTACTCAATTCGTGGACTCACCATATCTGGAAATAAATACATTTATCAGGTAAGCATAAATTTTGTTTTTATTAAATCACAGATGGACAAGGTACTTAACTAAATAACCTGTCCTCCCATGAACACAATGAATGGATGCTGTATGTCTGTCACCAGTCATGCAAGAGCATGTTCTATCAATTACCACAAACAGCTTCCGCTGCTTGATAACTGAAGCAATGTCTTGACTAACTGTTGATGAAGGGATCTCTCTGATTTTGTGATAGATATCCCAAACAAAATTATCTAAGAACAGTAACCAAACATTGATTGGTTTTGTCCAAAGGTGAAAGTGGGCAAGAGATAGGAAATGCCACCCTATTGAATTTTGCTTTATATGTCTAAGCATAAGCATCCATGTAGTTCACTCTTTTAATGCCAGTGAGCCACCATTTATAAAATGATGAGCATCTGAAAAAAACAAGCAAATCTCTCAATCACTCATTTTCATACATGACAACAGACATAGGAATAAAACTGAGTCACCTTTTCCCTTTGCTTTGATCTAAAAGGACAAGGAAGAGGGGAATAGGTAAAAAAAAAGAAGGGTTTAAATGGGAAGAACATAAGAAGTATTAGGAAAATGATTGACTTCCCACAATCCCTACCCTTCAGTCTTGATATGTAGCTTTGAGACAACCATGAGGAAAACTGTAAGATCAACATTTACCATTGGTTCCAGCAAAAGGTGTTTTTAGGCCAAAAAATTAAAGGGACCACGTATCTATATATTCTAAGTTTTAAGGACCATAGATAAATGTATGACAATAAAAAAATGTAAATAATAAGAATAATTTACTAAAAAATACAAGGTTGGAGGGTACCCCCTATCTGCTCTTCCTCTCTCCTGAAGGTTCTTTTGAGTTGTGGCCATCTTGCTTGCTTACCCAAAGCACAAGTTTTTGGTTTTGCTTTTTCCTGGGGTCATAAAACTATGGCACACATTTATTTCTGCTTATTCCCAGACACTGCGAAAATTATTACATAGCAATGTGTATCGCCCACAGGCAGCTAGTTGACCATTCCTGGCCTTAAGATCTATGTTGCTGGACCAGCTAAGTTTATACTATCAACACCTAGCTCAGCAAAAAAAAAAAAAAATCTCTGACTGAAGGAGATGCAAATAGAAGTCCCAATGTTTTATTGCCTTTTCTGCATTTTTCATGACCTTTAAAACTATAATTTTGCTCAGAAGGTTGAATCAGACTTTGATGAAACCATACTGGAAGCAAATGAGGTAGATTGCAGAGTTAGCCTAGCTCTGCTGTTTCTAAAGTTTCTAGTGAATCTGGTGCGAGTTGTTCAGTGCAGTGAAACAACAATTCAAACTCATGACGATGGTAGAAATCCCTAGAGAAAAAACAAATGACAGTGGTTCACATAACAGCAACACGAATCCCTCAGAACGTCATTATAGAACTACCGGTTATATTCACCTTTCCTGCAGAATCTTTTAGTCCTTTAGTCGTCAGTGACTTATATATTATTTTTGCACGCTAACCTGATGCGTGCAAAAAGCCTAATTTGGAATAGTGCAAAGTCACGCTATCCTGACACATGTTAAATTGAACTGCGCTCAAGCGAACATATTTCATTTCAACTTGTAATATGCATGCAACTTCCAACGCACGCAAAGAGCCGCGATAAACAGTTAGCGCGTCATTCATAATCTAGCCCTAATTTGGTGAAACAGACATCACCGATAGCTGTAAAATAACTGCTGGTGTTTATAACTTTTAAGTTAGAGTCTGAGTGTTATTGAATATGTCTTAAGGGATTTCATTTATTCACATATTGATTTTAATAATTCCCTTTATCAAGATTTCAAATGCACGTTCTACACAAAATTGTGTCTAATGACATAATGGATGGAACATATTGGACTTTTGTACCATGAGAACAAAGTAAATTAAATGTAAAATGTAAAAAAAAATTTAAAGGGACAGTCCACTCAAGAATTTTTATTGTTTACAAAGATAGATAATCACTATATTATCTTTTCCTCAGTTTTGAATAACCAACACAGTATATTATTATACTTTTTACCTCTGTGATTACCATGTATCTAAGCCACTGCAGACTGCCCACTTATTTCAGTAAACTTTCGTTTAAGGTAATCTGTGCTAGCTCATAAGTAACTGCATGAGGGCGAGCACAATGTTAGCTATAGGGCACATATGAACTAGCTCTGTCTAGCTGTGAAAAGCTAATAAAAGGCACTGAGATAAGAGGCGATCTTAAAGGGCTTAGAAATTAACATATGAGCCTACCTAGGTTTAGCTTTCAACAAATAATACCAAGAGAACAAAGCTAATCTGTCCCTTTAAATAACATACTTTATTTGAACCATGAAAAGTTTAATTTTGACGTTCATGTCCCTTTAAAATAAAGAATTTAATATTGTACGAACACTGTGGTCTTTAATCATATAAAAATAGGAAATAAATATATTCTTCCTGAATTTGTATAAAATGCTCTCTTCTATAATGATTTTTTTTTTTATTATACCCATTTGAAACTTCATGATTATTATGTAAGAAACTATAAAAAGCAAAAATTGTATCTCAGCTGCTTTATATTGGAAATCCCAGTTGAATGCTGTCTGGCTTTAATATACCAAAACCTCATTTAACTTAACTTCAATTTCTCTGGATTATTTTTTCCTATTAAAGGACCAGCGCATTGCTACAGTCTAGAACCAAACCCAGACTAATTAGTGTTTAATATTTTAAAATCACTTACTCCTAGAAACACTCTAAGCAATGCCATTTACTGGCAAATCAAATGAATGTGAAAATGTGGAAAAAATACATTTTTCTCTTGCAAGGTGTATCCAGTCCATGGATTCATCCTTACTTGTGGGATATTCTCATTCCCTACAGGAAGTGGCAAAGAGAACACACAGCAGAGCTGTCCATATAGCTCCCCCTCTGGCTCCGCCCCCCAGTTATTCTCTTTGCCGCTCTAACAAGTAGCATCTCCACGGGAGGGTAAAGTGAATGTGGTGTTAGATTTGTAGTTTTTATATCTTCAATCAAAAGTTTGTTATTTTTAAATAGTGCCGGTTTGTACTATTTACTCTCTAGCAGAAAGTGATGAAGAATTCTGCTGAGAGGAAAATGATTTTAGCATGTTGTAACTAAAATCCACTGCTGTTCCCACATAGGACTGAGGAGTACCAGAAAACTTCAGTTGGGGGGAACAGTTTGCAGGCTTAACTGCTACAAGGTATGTTCAGTCATCTTTTTCTAGTCAAGACTTAGTAATGCTAGAAGACTGACAAGAATTCCCATGTGGGGAAGGTAAGCCATATTCTGAGATTCAGTATAGAATGAAGGCTTAATTAACAGGGCTCAAAGACTGGTGGACACTGTTAAAGGGCAATCGATTATTTTATAGTGAACATATAATCGTTATACAAGTTTTTATTACTTTTGTAGTGTTTTATGGGGTTTTATTCCACATGGCAGAATTTTAGACACCTTTTTAGGGTTTTGAAGGCCCCACAACTCCGGAGTGGAGAGGGAGGGGGCCTAAATTTTGCGCTTCAGTTGCGCAGTTCATATTACAGACAGCTTCATGCAGCTTCACGTGGAGGGTCCAAAGACTACTTGAGGACTTCATAGAGGCTTATTTTCCATCAAACTAATCCCCAGGGGCAAGGTAAGGCCACAGCAGAATGCTGTGGCACGGTGCTGTAGTTTGCTAACCGGTTGTCAGATTTAGGTTGCTCCGGTTTGGGCATTAAGGGGTTAATTGACTTGATATTTGCTGTGCAATCATTCCAAAGCATTAAGATCGTGTGGTAAAAATTTCAAAAAGAAAGATTGGATCATTTTTTAAGATTTAGTAAAAAAGTGTGCGCTTTTTATTATTTAAAGGCACAGTACCATTTTTTCTCAAATTGTATATTTCAGTATTTGAGTGCTGTCTAAGTCTGTTTAACATGTCTGAGCCTACAGATAGACGTTGCTCTATGTGTTTAGTAGCCATGGTGGAACCCCCTTTACATTTGTGTTTTAAGTGTGCTAATGTATCTAAGCATTTTAAAGATCACGTTGTTTCACTTAAAAATGTAGCCCAAGATGATTCTTTGACAGAAGGTAACGAGGATAGCCCACCTTCCTCTCCCCATGTGTCGACACCAGTTACGCCCGGGCAAGCGATGCCTAGTACCTCTAGCGCATTGGCCCCTATTACATTACAACAATTAGCAGCAGTCATGGATAATTTCCTTGCGGCATTTTTATCCAAACTGCCAGTTTTTCCTAAAAAGCGTGATAGCTCAGTTTTAAGAACAGAGTATGAGCAATCAGAAGCTTTGGAGGGTTTATCTGTTGTACCCTCACAACACTCTGATGTGATGGTGAGGGATGTGCTGTCCAAGGGAGAAATTTCTGACACAGGAAAGGTTTCTCAGCGGGCAGAATCAGATCCTTAGCGTTTAAATTTAAGCTGGAACACCTCCGCGTGCTGCTTAAGGAGGTATTAGCTACGCTGGATGATTGCGACCCCATGGTGGTCCCAGAGAAAAGTCCCTGTATACACTGATGCGCTTCCGATCCCAAAGAGGGTGGCGGATATTGTGGATAGGGAGTGGGAGAGACCAGGTGTACCCTTTGTTCCCCCCCCCTATCTTTAAGAAAATGTTCCCCATAACTGATCCCAGGCGGGACGCATGGCAGACGGTCCCTAAGGTAGAGGGGGCAGTTTCAACACTAGCCAAGCGCACAACCATACCAATTGAAGACAGTTGTGCTTTCAAAGATCCTATGGATAAAAAATTAGAAGGTTTACTAAAGAAAATATTTGTTCAACAAGTAGTTTCCTTCTACAACCTATTGCCTGCATTATTCCTGTAACTACTGCAGTGGCTTTCTGGTTTGAGGCACTGGAGGAGTCGCTCCAGACGGAGACCTCATATGACGAAATTATGAATAGAATTAAGGCTCTAAAGCTGGCTAATTCTTTTATCACAGATGCCGCTTTGCAATTAGCTAAGTTAGCGGCGAAAAATTCTGGTTTTGCCATCATGGCGCGCAGAGCGCTTTGGCTTAAATCATGGTCGGCCGATGTGTCGTCTAAAACAAAGTTACTGAATATTCCTTTCAAGGGAAAGACCCTTTTCGGGCCCGAGTTGAAAGAGATTATTTCGGATATCATTGGGGGAAAGGGCCATGCCGTCCCGCAAGATAGGCCTTTTAAGGCTAAAAACAAGGCTAATTTTCGTTCCTTTCGCAACTTCAGGAGTGGTCCTGCTTCAACCTATGCGACTACAAAGCAAGAGGGTAACTCTTCACAGCCCAAGGCAACCTGGAAGCCTTTGCAGGGCTGGAACAAGGGTAAACAGGCCAAGAAGCCTGCAGCTGCTACTAAGACAGCATGAAGGGGTAGCCCCCTATACGGGACCGGATCTGGTAGGGGGCAGACTCTCTCTTTGCTCAGGTTTGGGCAAGAGATGTTCCCGATCCCTGGGCATTAGAGATAGTTGCTCAGGGATATCTTCAAGAATTCAAGGACTCTCCTCCAAGGGAAGGTTCCACATTTCTCATCTGTCTACAGACCAGACAAAGAAAGAGGCGTTCTTACACTGTATAGAAGATCTACTCGAGATGGGAGTGATATATCCAGTCCCAATTGCAAAACAAAGACTGGGTTTTTACTCAAACCTGTTTGTGGTTCCCAAAAAGGAAGGAACTTTCAGACCAATCCTGGATCTAAAAATTCTAAACAAATTCATCAGAGTTCCATCCTTCAAGATGGAGACCATTCGGACAATCTTACCGATGATCCAGGAAGGTCAATATATGACTACCGTGGATCTAAAGGATGCGTACCTTCATATTCCTATCCACAAAGATCACCATCAGTTCCTAAGGTTTGCCTTTCTGGACAAGCATTACCAGTTTGTGGCCCTTCCCTTCGGGTTGGCCACCACTTCCAGAATCTTAACAAAGGTGCTAGGGTCCCTTCTAGCGGTACTAAGACCGAGGGGCATTGCAGTAGCACCCTATCTGGACGACATATTAATACAGGCGTCGTCTTTTCCCAGAGCCAAGACTCATACGCATATTGTTCTGGCCTTTCTAAGGTCTCACGGGTGGAAGGTGAACACCGAAAAAAGTTCTCTGTCCCCGCTCACAAGGGTTCCCTTCCTGGGAATATTAATAGACTCGGTAGAAATTAAAATATTTCTGACGGAAGTCAGAAGGTTAAAGCTTTTAAGTACTTGCCGAGCTCTTCATTCCTTTCCTCGGCCATCTGTAGCTCAGTGCATGGAGGTAATCGGATTAATGGTAGCAGCAATGGACGTAGTCCCTTTTGCTCGAATTCATCTCAGGCCACTGCAATTGTGCATGCTCAAACAGTGGAATGGGGATTATGCAGATTTGTCTCCTCAAATCCAACTGGACCAGAAAACCAGAGATTCTCTTCTCTGGTGGTTGTCTCAGGATCACCTGTCTCAGGGAATGTGCTTCCGCAGACCGGAGGGGATCATCGTTACAACCAACGCCAGTCTGTTAGGCTGGGGCGCGGTCTGGGGTTCCCTGAAAGCTCAGGGCCTATGGTCTCGGGAAGAGTCTCTTCTCCCGATAAACATTTTGGAACTGAGAGCGAAATTCAATACGCTCCAGGCATGGCCTCAACTAGCGGCCAAGTTCATCAGATTTCAGTCGGACAACATCACGACTGTAGCATACATCAATCATCAGGGAGGAACAAAGAGTTCCTTAGCGATGAAGGAAGTAACCAAGATAATCAGGTGGGCGGAGGATCACTCATGCCACCTATCTGCAATTCACATCCCAGGAGTAGACAACTGGGAAGCGGATTTCCTAAGTCGTCAGACTTTTCACCTGGGGGAGTGGGAACTCCACCCGGAGGTATTTGCTCAGCTGACTCAGCTTTGGGGCATTCCAGAATTGGATCTGATGGCGTCCAGTCAGAACACCACACTTCCGGATCCAGGTCCAGGGACCCCAAGGCGGCATTGATAGATGCTCTAGTAGCGCCTTGGTCCTTCAATCTGGCCTATGTCTTTCCTCCGTTTCCCCTTCTCCCTCGATTGGTAGCCAGAATCAAACAGGAGAAGGCTTCTGTAATTCTGATAGCGCCTGCGTGGCCACGCAGGACTTGGTATGCAGACCTAGTGGACATGTCATCTGTTCCACCATGGACACTGCCAATGAGGCAGGATCTTATAATACAGGGTCCATTCAAGCATCCAAATCTAGTTTCTCTGCAGCTGACTGCTTGGAGATTGAATGCTTAATTCTATCCAAGCATGGGTTCTCTGAATCAGTCATAGATACTCTGATCCAAGTTAGAAAACCTGTCACTAGGAAAATTTACCATAAGATATGGCGGAAATATCTTTGTTGGTGTGAATCGAAGGGTTACTCGTGGAGTAAGATTAGGATTCCAAGGATATTGTCTTTTCTTCAAGAGGGATTGGAGAAAGGTTTATCAGCTAGTTCCTTAAAGGGGCAGATATCCGCTCTGTCGATCCTTTTACACAAGCATCTGGCAGAAGTACCAGATGTTCAAGCGTTTGTACAGGCGTTAGTCAGAATCAAGCCTGTCTATAAACCTGTGGCTCCTCCATAGAGTCTAAATTTAGTTCTTTCAGTTCTTCAAGGGGTTCCGTTTGAACCTTTACATTCCATAGATATTAAGTTATTATCTTGGAAAGTTTTGTTTTTGGTAGCTATATCTTCTGCTCGAAGAGTTTCAGAATTGTCTGCTTTGCAGTGTAATTCACCCTATCTGGTGTTCCATGCAGATAAGGTAGTTTTGCATACCAAACCTGGTTTTCTTCCTAAAGTTGTTTCTAATAAGAACATTAACCAGGAAATCATTGTTCCTTCCCTGTGTCCTAATCCAGCTTCTAAGAAGGAACGGCTTTTACACAATCTTGATGTAGTTCGTGCTTTGAAATTCTATTTACAAGCAACTAAGGATTTCAGACAAACATCATCTTTGTTTGTTGTCTATTCTGGTAAGAGGAGAGGTCAAAAAGCAACGGCTACCTCTCTTTCCTTCTGGTTGAAAAGCATCATCCGATTGGCTTATGAGACTGCTGGGCAGCAGCCTCCTGAACGAATTACAGCTCATTCCACCAGAGCTGTGGCTTCCACTTGGGCCTTCAAGAATGAGGCTTCTGTTGAACAGATTTGTAAGGCAGCAACTTGGTCTTCACTGCATACTTTTGCCAAATTTTACAAATTCGATACTTTTGCTTCTTCAGAGGGTATTTTTGGGAGAAAGGTTTTGCAAGCAGTGGTGCCTTCCGTTTAGGTTACCTGTCTTGTTCCCTCCCTTCATCCGTGTCCTAAAGCTTTGGTATTGGTATCCCACAAGTAAGGATGAATCCGTGGACTGGATACACCTTGCAAGAGAAAACAGAATTTATGCTTACCTGATAAATTACTTTCTCTTGCGGTGTATCCAGTCCACGGCCCGCCCTGGCAATTAAGTCAGGTTAAAATTTATTGTTCAAACTACAGTCACCACTGCACCCTATGGTTTCGCTTTTTTCTCCTAACCGTCGGTCGAATGACTGGGGGGCGGAGCCAGAGGGGGAGCTATATGGACAGCTCTGCTGTGTGTTCTCTTTGCCACTTCCTGTAGGGAATGAGAATATCCCTCAAGTAAGGATGAATCCGTGGACTGGATACACCGCAAGAGAAAGTAATGTATCAGGTAAGCATAAATTCTGTTTTTAAAAAGATCTATATATATAATGGAAATAGACTGTGGTGATAGTGTTGCATCTACAAAAATTATTGCCAATGTCGCCTTAGGTTTAGGGTTAGGGATTATGGTTAGGATCATAACTAGATGGGCAACCTTTTTGATCACCACAGATGGTTACAATGCATTGCAAAACACTGCATGGTGACTTAATTAAAGGCAGCAATTTTAGCTTCCACTTAACTAAAATACAGAGGGCTAGATAACAAGTGGAGCGCTAATTGATCGTGCACAGTTAATTATGAGCCATTACAAGTGGCTGGTTATTGCTACCTCGAGCTCCTGTTAGCAATCAGCGCTCCGAAAATCAGAGGTTAGACCTTTAGTTCATTTTTTAAAAGTGCCCCAACTGCCCCCCCCCCCCCAATTACTGCACTAGGCAGTTTTTGGGTGCTAAATGTGAGGTGTTAGAAAAAAACAGCACTCAAAAGTGTCTTTATATTGTGATCTATGGGAACTGTGTGTTCCCTGTAAATCTATATCTGCATGCTTATATACATATATATTTATGTGTTAATCTGTGTATATACGTATAAACTCATAAATATATATGTACACATTCATATACATATATATATATACATTTACTGGCCATCACTGCCCCCTTCACTGTGCTAGTTCTCAGGCCTTGTCTGAGGTATCAAGTTGTAGTGGGGTCTATTTAAAAGTTTTCCAACCAGTGTGGCCTAGATTGGTTCACCTCTTAATTGGGTAAAAAAAGGTCATGTGATCAGAGTCATTGCCAATCAGCTTGATCCGGACATAGGCCCAGATGATCGAAAGTGCTACGATGCGGCAAAATATTCAGAAGGATCCATCGCTATGTTGAGCGAGCCGAGAGGCATTTACTATACATGCTATTGGTTTGCGATGCTGGCTATAGATAACACAAAGCATTTCCGCCCATATTGGTGATGTATAGTAAAAGGATCCTTTGCAATAGAACTGCTGGGTCTAATCACTAATCCTAATACCCTAAACCGAAGTACCCCTCAATCACAAACTAACACTACACTAATAAAGATCTAAACCATCACATACCCACTGTAAGTATCTATCCTATTAACCCCTAAACTCCCACTAGCCCATCACAAGTATTTATCTATCCTATTAAATCTTGAAAACACTGTTTCAGTCATGACTAAGGACCCAATGAGGGTCTGAAACATTGTTTTTTTGTGAACCATGGTACAATAAAGGTCAGTTTATGATATCTGTCAAGGCTGGAGTACCTTTTTTCAAGATATACCCAGCGCAACTGCTATTCTATTAACCTCTTAAGGACATATGACGGAATTTTTCCGTCATAAAACAATTGAGCAAACTGAAAGCTGTGTCCTTAAAGGGTTAAAAACTATATTGCCACATACTTTACCCAAGTCCTATCTTATTAACCCCTATACCGCCACATACCCACTGCAAGTACTATACTATTAACCCCTATACATCCACATACCCACAACAAGTATCTAACCTATAAACCCCTATACCGCCACCTACTTACCACAAGTACAATCCTATTGACTACTATACCACCATATACCCACTACAAGTATCTAAACTATTAACCCCTGTACCACCACATGCCCCATACTCAAACTAACCAAACACCTAACCCCCTTCTAAACTAAACCTACTAAGTTAGAATAAAGAAAAACTTACTCTATCTAACACCTAACACCCCCTCTAAACTAACCCCCCTCTAAACTAAAGTTAAAAAAAAAAATCTAAGTTACAATAAAAAAAAAGATCTAAGCTACTACAGTATCCAAAATAAAAAGCACCATTATACCTAACACTAATCTAGCTTTATATGTATAAGATTGTTACAATTACTGTCATACAATCTAATTTGTTTTAATTATTTTAATTTCTTTTCTTAATATTGTTTCTATCATAAACTTTTAATTAAGAAATTATTTTAGAGTAGCAAAGGATGTACATAATCACAGAATTATACCATTCCATACTTCCAATCACATTCTAATGTACAGCACTTTACCTGAATAATCCCAGAATGCTTTATTTATATTCACTTCATGTTATAAGTCCCCAGAGAAACATGGAGCATGCTAAAAGGAAACGTTAAAATCCTACAGAACTAATGCATCTGTCAACTCGAGTTTGGAAATTAGTTCATTTTGAGAAGTGAGATAAAAACAGTGACAATATTACTTCCTAATTGATTTTTCTAATTTAGAACATGCATATTTTACAATACTGTAAAACTGGTCTTTCAGAACTAGTTATTGGGAATATAAATGTTCTAAGCCTCATGCTGGGAATATATACAACATGAGATTTGAAGACTGATATTTAAAAGAACAGAGTAATGTGAAGCTATTTCCTCTTTACTGTGTTCCCAGTTATCCATTTTGCCTGCTGGATTGTATTACGTTGTATTCACCTTTTTTTCTAATTTGAAATAGTTGTTGTTGTCTGTTGAATCTCCACCTATAAAGAAAAACTATGTAAAACAGAAACAGCAGATGAAATCACACTCACAGTGGGGGTGGAGAGATAATTACTAACATTTTCATTTTCATTGCTTTCTTGAATTTTGTGTATACACAGTGAGATAAGAAGCACTTTTTGTATAGAGAGAAAGATAAGATATTAAAATAATGTATGTTCTGAAGACACAAACAGATCTCTCAAAATAAAAGGCAATGGGCTAGATTATGAGTGGAGCGTAATATTGCACTTACTTGAGCACGATATTTCCGCTCCACTTAGTAATACCAGCACACACCTGGAAGCCAAACGCTCATGAGAGTGCACTTCCATGGGCTCCAATGGGAGCCTTGTTTTCGTGCCTTCAGACATGGAAATCCACCTAGTGCAATGCAAGGGGCACATTGGGCAGTGTTGGGCAGCAATAAGTAAATATATATGTATCTGAATATTCATCTATATGAATATATATGTTTATAAGCACATACATATTTTTACAGTAAAAACACAGTCCCCCATTCACCTCCATGTAAAGGCACTTTAGGTGCTAACACCCCACATCCCCTCACCTTAACCCCTTATAACTGCTTTGTGCATTTTTTTTTTATATATATATATAAAAATGCTCATAATTATTTTATATTGTATAGAACTGTCCTCTTTATTTGAGGAGCAATTGAGGCACATTAGTTTCATTGACCAGTGGTCTGAACTCTAACTTTATATTTTTTCAAGGTGCTACATAACACTACTGTCTTACCTTTTTTTATTACTATATTTACAAGTTTCACAACAATAACAAGGGGGAAAAAAACATGTTCCTTTTCTTTAAATTCACTAGGTACTAGTAGACTTTTTCAACTATTTGCTCTTTGGGGAAAAAAAAAACATTTATGGTTTGTCATTAAGGTTTTTTCCTTTTATTGGATCAATTTTTAAAATGTGGCAATGTTTATTTAATATTTTATTAATTATTTGATGTTTTCCACAGATTATGACTTTTATGTACTCTGATGCATTTCTTTATTGCTTGCACAGACCAATTTATGCAGGTAGAGGGTACTAAATTGCTAGCTTCAAAAGTGGGAGGATAGTTTCCCTAGTTGGGACCTTTGTACTTTAGCTCCTTTAATAGCTTAGAGGAAATAGCAGTAAAATACTGGTCCTGAGTTGACTACAAAGTAGTTTTGCAACATTCGAAAAATGAAACAAATTTTAACACATTTGTTTGTTTCCAATTGCGAATGTTTGTACAATATTCTAACATTTGTTTAATGTAATAGTATTTCTAATGCTTTCTTTAAAAGAAATATTCAATTCAAAATTTTCTAATAATTTGATTTCAATTATACAATATTCGAATTTGAAAAATTAAAATTTTTATACTTTCTTTAAATGTAATAATCGAATTATGCAATATTCGAAATAGAAATATTCAAATTGATATATTTGTATCTATTATGTTTCAATTTCCTACCACATGAACTATTGAACTTCTGAATAGTATTTGTTAAATCGAATGTTACGTTAAAAATTTAAAATGCTACATTCGAAATTTCGAATGTGGACATTCAATCTAATTATGAGCATTTGAAAATCGAAAGTGACATTCAAAAACTGTCATGTGACACTTTACCTTTAACTAGTTATACACGTCCTCTGAACCTTCCCCTATAAAGGTGTGAGCAGTACACCTGTTACTTGCTTGATTATTAGAATCTGATAGCTGAGAAAAAGTATCACTAAACCTACTCTTTCTAAGATTCCTGTAACTAGCCTTGACCTCCAAGCGTTATATACCGCTTAACTAAAGAAAAAGCTCTAAGGATACCTTTAAACTATTTGATCCACGGAACTCTCCGTTTACACACAGAAGCAGTCACTAAACTGCGCAAGGATCTCCTGACGTCATTCACAGCCGACTACTATCGGCAATATTCCGCTACTGCTTCCATTCTGTGCAAGACAAACGCTTTCAGTTTCAGCAGACGGAAACAGCCCGGAACTCCTCAAACTCGCTCCAGTCGACTTCAGTGGCCCTTTCCATCGGAACTGTACATCAAAGCAGCTGCAAGTATAAATTGTCATAACGCAGTATTACCAAGCTCTTTATAAATTGTTCATGAACATTTGGGAAACTAACAAATCTAAGTCTGCCATATCAGTTAACTACTTAAGACTGTATCCTATGAATGTTATAATTAGACTGCTGCATATTTCATTTACCTGCTTTCGTCAGGCTCAATTCATCTTCATAACCAAGCCTCTGCATATTAACTCTTGCTTGCTGCGTTTAAACTCCTTAAATCTGTCTGTTATCATATGCTACTCTGCTGACAGTTTGTGCACACTTGAATCCTGCTGCAAACTAACATACACCTTCAGCTATTAAGCTGTTTAAGCTGTCTATTATCTTATACTATTCCTCTGACAGTTTGTGCACACTTGCTTTTTACACTTGGATATAACCACATTTGTACCAAGTGCTTATTGCAATCTCTTTATACTCACTCATCCATATGAACTGCTATTTATGCTCCTCTCCCTCTCATTAACCTCATATGAGCTGGGACTATATAAATAGCTACAAAACCATATACTACATTATAAACTTAGTTTGTGATAAAAACTGTAAATAGCATTAGATTAAAGAACATTTAGGAATATTCGTTCTTATCGACATTTGATTATGTTAATCAAATTAATACAATAACATTCATTCCAACATTTTAATTTGAATATAAACACATTTGCCTATCCCTACTGCAAAGTCAATAGCCATGTTAAACTTTTGAGCAGAAGTGCAATGTCAGTCCAGATGGTTAAACACATAAGACTTTGTAAGGAATTGTACAACAATAAAATCATACATTAGAACAATTTGTTATTTATGTTTCATGACCCTTTGATAACTGAAAACTGAGGGATGTTTGTCATACAACAGACTTTTATTATCATAATCTGACTGTTTTCTAGCTATGCAGAGCTGGCCACATACTGTAAACCAACAATACATTTTCTCAAAGAACGTAAAATGAACACATATAAGCCCTCAGAAAAAAACATGAGCTTAGTATCATAACTTATTATTTTGTATTGATTGCTATTTTATTGTAATAGTTGGATACAACAAAGAGAGAGTCACAAAATCAGCTGAATGTAATTAAAACCATTTTACATTTGCCTAATTTAAGGCTAGATTACAAGTGGCACGTTAGCTGTCATGCGTGTGCGATACTGGCTTTATCGTGACTCTTTATGAGTTGAAAGGAAATGCGAAAGCGTGAGCGCAACCACAATTTACGCTCCTCAGAGTTCTGGTTAACTGTTACATTCAAATAAAAAGTGGAAAAAAGCACCTCAAAAATACACTTAAAAGTACATTAACAATCATAATAACATTGGGCCATATTATGAGTGGAGAGCAAACTTTTGTACCAGAGCAATAAGGGGTTTATAACAAGGGTTTGCACTAGTATTACGAGTTGAAAATAAAAACAATCATGTGAGTGAAATCGTGATTTATGCTAGAATGATTACTGCGACTTCAGATCTCTGGTGAACTGTTTCGCGAAACATAAAAGTTGTACAAAACACATCAAAAATATATTACAAAGTACAGTACAGTTACACCCATAATAACACTATCTAATAAAAAAATAAAAACAAAAATATTGCACACAAAAGTTATAAAGGCTAAAAGATATGACATCAGGTGTTAAAAAACAAAAGGCAGCCAAAGGGCTTTAACATAGACATACATACATGTCTAAATATGTATATGTATGTATGTATAAATGTGTGTACATATGTATTTATGAATTTATATGTGTATATATGTATTTACAGACATATATACAGTATATATATATATATATATATATATATATATATATATAAATAAACACAAAAATACATATGTATACACATAAAGACATATACTGTATAGATGTGCATTGGAGCCCTTTGTGGTGAAGTAGCTGAAAACATGAAAAAAACATTTATGAAATATTCATATTTAATAAAGTGTTTAGCTATGTATTTACTGTAAATATTTCCTATTCCAATGTTCTTCTTGCAAGGCAATATGTTCTATATATATATCTATATCTATCTATATATATCTATATCTATATATATCTATATATATATCTATATCTATATATCTCTATATATATATATATCATCTATCTATCTATCTTTATATATAAAAGTCTCAAAATGGATTGGCACTCTCACCTCCCAAAAACAACTGCCAGGGTGTCAGGAAATATGGGTTCAATCCAATAAAACAAAATATCTGCACTCACTGGACTTGAGTGAAAACTATTTTATAGTGATGTTTCGGGGTACAACATCCCTTCCTCAGATGGAAGGCCTGAGGAAGGGATGTTGTACCCAGAAACATATATAAAACCAAAAAACATCATATATTTATAAGTGAAGAATATTGGAATGAGAAATATTTTTCCATTTGTCATGCTCCATTGAAGTCTATGGGGGAAATACCTTAATGCACAATATTTTAAGTTTTGCTTTTTGTGCACATTGGGTTAGTGCACGAATGAAAACTTTTTACTTTCCACTTGTAATATGCACACTAACTGACATGCACAAAAAGCTTGCTTCTAGCTGAGTTAACGCATGATAAATACTGCTCCACTTGTAATCTAGCCCTTAATCAAAACATATCAAGTCTGTAAACTTGGACTGAAAATTGTTACTTTTGAGTGCACTTATGCCAAAAGATTTAAATTGACAGCGATTTAAAAGGACAGTATACACCAATTCTCATGTAACTGCATTTAATAGACACTACTATAAAGAATATGCACAGATACTGATCTAAAAATTCTGTATAAAACGTTGTAAAAAATGTCTTAGAAATTCCCAATTTAGCACTGTTGATGAAGTTAGGCTGGGGCACCCCGTTCCCTGGATATGAAAAGACACAAACAGGAGCCAGCAGGGGTTTGTAAATATGCGTGTAAAGCTGATACTTTGGAGCTTGGTTAGGACATTGGTACAATGTTATTTAAAAATAAGCAGAGCTATACATTGTTACAAAAACACTCCCAGATGGGCTATATAAATGGATCATCTACAAAACATGTATGCAATGAAAAATCTAGTGTACAATGTCCCTTTAAGCTTTAAGTACCATAATAGTTGAAAAATTACATCCTCTAATTTGTTAGAGCATATCATTTTAAGAATATCGACGTTCAATACTGTGTGTTTAATTCCTGTAAATGTACATCAGCAACAGTTTCCACTCATGACATACAGTGTTCTGGGGGTTCCGAGTGGTACTTCTACTGTGTGTTTAACCCTTTACATGCTTAAACACACAGTAGAGCAGGGACGATAATCTTAAAATGACATGCTGTAGCAAATTAAATCATGTACATTTTTTATTAATATGGCCCTTTAACTTTTACTCTTTCAAGTTACGGCTTGTACATTTTAGTGCAATACTTGAATTTTGCTTGTGGACATAAGGATATTTTTCAAAGTATACTGTGAGATGAAAACAAAACTGTGAATGTGCTTACAGAAACTATTTCTAGCACTTAAATTATGAACAATTGTTTACTGTTCTGGTTCAGGTGCATTAATGCTCCCTGCAAATCTGGAGCTGATACAGCTGTAATACTTTGGAGTGCACTTTTTGTGGACAGTTGAAAACACCAGAGACAACATTGCCTATTACGTTTTCAAAAGCTGCAAAAGGGGCAGTTAGATAGAAAAATAGATGAAGACAGACAGGTGTGAGATGATAGATAGATAGATAGATAGATAGATAGATAGATAGATTGATAGATGATAGATGATAGATAGATAGATAGATAGATAGATAGATAGATAGATAGATAGATGATAGATAGATAGATAGATAGATAGATAGATAGATAGATAGATAGATAGATATTAGGTATGGGGGAATGTTATGCATCATTCGAAAATTGAAACAAATTTTAATACATTTGTTCATTTCGAATTTTGAATGTTTGCACAAAATTTTAACATTCATTTTACATAATAGTATTTTTAGAGCTTTCTTTACCTGCTATATTCGAATTCGAAAAATTTAAATCTATATATTTGTAGTATTATTTTTAATGCTCTCTTTAAATGTAATATTCAAATTATGTCATATTCGAAACAGAAACATTCAAATTGATATAATTGTATCTATTATGTATCAATTGACTAAACTCCTGACCACATGAACTATTGAACTTCTGAATAGTGTTTGTTAAATCGAATGTTACATTTAAAATTTCAAATATGGATATTCAATTTCATTATGAACATTCGAAAACTAAAGTAACATTTGATTACCGAATTTTAATGGATTTTCATTCTTATCAACATTCGATTGTCCAAAACAAATATCCACAGTACTATTCATTCTACCAAACAAATTACACTTTCAGCACATTTGCCCATCCCTAATAGATATGCTGAGATAGATGATAGATAGATAGATAGATAGATAGTTATGCCTGAGATATAGAGACATACAGATAGATAGATGTGCATGTGATAGAGAGACATACAGATAGATAGATAGATAGATAGATAGATAGATAGATAGATAGATACATAGATATGCGGGAAATAGAGAGAGACATACAGATAGATGGATACATAGATAGATAGATGATAGATAGATAGATAAATAGATAGATAGATATGCAGGAAATAGAGAGAGGCATACAGATAGATGGATACATAGATAGATAGATAGATAGATAGATAGATAGATAGATAAATGTGAGATAGATAGCTTGATAGATAGACTGATAGATAGATTGATAGATTGATGATAGATGGATATGTGTGAGATAGAGAGACATACAGATAATTAGGTAGATAGATAGATGATAGATAGATAAATAGATAGATAGATGGTTATGCCTGAGATATAGAGACATACAGATAGATAGATATGCGTGTGATAGAGAGACATACAGATAGATAGATAGATGATAGATAGATAGATAGATAGATAGATAGATATGCAGGAAATAGAGAGAGACATACAGATAGATGGATACATAGATAGATGCATAGATAGATGATAGATAGATAGATAAATACATGTGAGATAGATAGCTTGATAGATAGACTGATAGATCAATAGATTTATGATAGATAGATATGTGTGAGATAGAGAGACATACAGATAGGTAGGAAGATAGATAGATGATAGATAGATGGATAGATATGCAGGAAATAGAGAGATACATACAGATAGATGGATAGATAGATAGATAAAAAGATAGATGATAGATAGATAGATAGATAGATAGATGATAGATAAATGTGAGATAGATAGCTTGATAGATAGACTGATAGATCGATAGATTGATGATAGATGGATATGTGTGAGATAGAGAGACATAAAGATAGGTAAGTAGATAGATAGATGATAGATAGATGGATATGCGTGTGATAGTGAGACATACAGATAGATAGATGTATGTGAGAGAAAGACAGAGAAAGAGACAGAGAAAGAGACAGAGAAAAAGCACAGGTTTGTATTATCCACCACAATCTGCCTTAACAGATATTCACAGAACACATATTATTGTTCTCCCAGGGCAGTAAATGATTCATATTTATCTTTAGCCCCAGGCTTATCATTTGCGCAACCTTTACCTAGACATTGATGATTCCAGATGATTTCGAATAAATGTATCATAAACATTAAAACCCACTGTTTTTCGGTAAAATGTGAAACCAGAGAATTCATTCTGATTGCTAAAGTAACTATTTGACGAATTACCTAGAAAGGAAAATGTGCTTTTTCCTGTAGTATGAGTGCTTTAGATATATATGGAATTGCTTATGAGCAGTTACAAAAATTCTGTTTGCAGATTACAAACATGCAGTCATTTAGATCTATTTTATGTATTGTTTATGTTACACAGCAGACAATAAAACAAAAGCACACAACTACTCAAAGTGGAGCAAAATGATTATTTAGTCACAGAGCATAACTATTTATCTGTATATTATGCCTCCGGGAAGCAAAATATTCTCATTGTGCCACATGTTATTGTTAATGATGTCACAGAAATGCTTTTTCACTTACTATTGACTTAGGAAAATGACAAATAAACACATATCTAACTAATTCTTTTATAACATATGCAGTATTTTAAATGCTGTAATACTTTGTATATGATTAAAAAGAGTTTAGGAGTTTTAACACTTTATTACAGCAGGTAGAAAACATTGGGGCCCAGATTACAAGTAGAGCGCTATCGGTAGAACAAGGAGTGTAAACGTGATTGTAAGATCACAGTGTTCGTTACGCTCAAATCCATATTACTAGTGGTGCGCTGTTAAAATGTCTGCAAATTTGCTTTCCTGAAATCGCAAAAGTAAGTTTGATCACACGAATGCAATCGTATTTACTATTCAAACTTTTTATGCAACATTAAAGGTCACGTAAAGAGTGTGTCTGGAGGAAACAGTTGGACTAAACTATACTTTGAAGCCCTAAACTGACAACCCCCCCACATCGCAAACTACCTCTTTATACTATTAACCCCTAAACCACCACACCCCACCGCAAAGTAAGCTTCTACACTGTAAACCCCTAAACCGCCACACCCCCTACAGCAAAGTTAGTTTTACACTATTAAGCCCTAAACTGCCTGTCCCGCACATAGCAAAGTCCCCACTACACTATTAACCCCTAAACTGCCAGCCCTCCAATGCAAATTAACACACTGACATCTAAACCCCCTTAATCTAACACCCCCTAAGGTAACCCAAAATAGACTAACCCTACCTTTACCAACAACAAAAAACTAACTACCTTTAAAAAAATAAAAACTTGCATGAGAAAGTAAAAAAAAATGTAATCTTACCTTTTAAAAAAAAAACACCTACTAAAACTACAAAAAACATTACACAAAATAAAAAAGTAAAATTACTGTTCCAAAACAAAAAACTAACATTATTGTAAAAAACAACTTTACATTACAAAAAGTAAAAAAAAAACTGTCGGGTTGAAGAAGGACCACCTCTTGGATAAAGATGGAGAGCCACCATCATTTTTGGTGAGTACCATATTAAAGTGAAGGTCAACTTTGATGAATGAAAGCCCGGTTTTTAAAAATACTATTAAAAACAGGGGCACGTTCTTTCATAAAGCAGCCATTTTGTTTTAAAATGTACCTCTCTCCTCATCACAGCCGGAGCAGCTTCCTCCGCCCACAGATCCTCTCTTCATACGTCAGCAATGACGAATCCGGCTTCCTCTAATAATGGCTCCCCCCCCCCAGAGCAAACATTGCCTGAGGCCATGCCATGATTGCAGGAAGCCGGATTCTTCATAGCTGACATATGAAGAGAGGTTTTGCGGGCAGGGGAAGCTGCTTCGGCTGTGAAGAGGAGAGAGGTGAGTTTTTAAACAAACAGTTGATTTGTAAACTTTGATGAATGAAAGTGTCCCTGTTTTTAAAAGTATTTTTAAAAAACGTGTTTTTATTCATCAAAGTTGACCTTCACTTTAAGTGTTAGTTTTTTTATGTTTTTTTGTGTGGTGTTTTTTTTTTAGATTAGGGATTTTATTTTTTATTAGATTTTATTTTACTTTCTCAGGTAAGTTTTTATTTTTTTAAAGGTAGTTATTTTTTTGTTGGTAAAGTTAGGGTTAGTCTATTTTGGGTTAACTTAGGGGTTTTTAGTTTAGGGGGGTTAGATGTTAGTAGGTTAATTTGCATTGTGGCCTGAGGTTTAAGAGTTATAAGTAAAGTGGGGACTTACTTTGCAGTGTGGGGTGGCGGTTTATGGTTAAGAAGTGTAGAAGCTTACTTTGTGGTGGTTGGTGTGGTGGTTTAGTGGTTAATAGTTTAAAGAGGTAGTTTGTGATGTGGGGGTGGCAGTTTAGGGGTTCAAAATGTAGTTTAGTGCAACTCTTTCTTCTGGTCAAACTCTTTAAAAAAGTTTGAGCGGTAAATGCAATTGTGTTTGCGCAATCACATTTACTTTCAACTTGTAATTCTAGGGCATATTACCACTAAATGCTTCCCTATAGAAAATATGGGGAGCGTAATTTACCGTGATTTTGTGCAAACAAGTTTACTGTCATTTTAACAGCGTGAGACTTGTAATATGGATTTGAGCGTAAAGAACACTGCAATCTCACGATAGTGTTTACACTCCTTGCACTAATGTGATCGTTCCACTCAGAATATAGGCCTAAATTCAGGGCTAGATTACAAGTAGAGCGCTATTTATTGCTCCTGATTTTGCCCTAACTCCGCTTTTTGCGTGCATTGGGTAGAATGCATATTACAAGTTGAAAGTAAACTATTTTTGCACAAGAACAAACCCGATGCATGTAAAAAGCCAAATATCTCAACTGCGTTAACGTATAGACTTCAATGGAGCTCGAAAAGTGAAAATACTTAGAACATATTCCCTATGTGAAGGACACTAGAATATGAAATATTTACAGTAAATACATAGTTAAACACTTTATTAAATATGAATATTGCATAAATATGATTTTTCGTGTTTTCATTTACTTGACTGCAAAGGACTCCAATGCACTTATATACATGTCTTATGTGTGTACATATGTATTTATGTGTTTATATGTGTATATATGTCTCTAAATACATAAATACACATATAAATACATAAATATATATGTACACACATATAAATATACATCCTGACAAGCTGCTCATATGCCGTTTTTAAACTGTTAATACAATAAAGCAACTTTGTTTTACTCACATTTGTGCTGGCTGAACCTTTTTGTTTATATATATATATATACAGTATATATATATATATATATATATATATATATATATATATATATATACATACTCATATACACATTTAGACATGTGTTGCCCTTTGCAGGCCTCATATATTTGAGTCCTTATAACTTTTTTATGCAATTGTTTTAAAATAATTTTTATTAGACAGTGATATTATGAGTGTAACTGTACTGTTAAATGTATTCTTTGATGTTTTTTTGTGCAACATTTTAGTTAACCAGAGCTCTGAAGTTGCGCTATACTTACGCTCATTAAATTAAATTGCACTCAAGCAAACACGTTTACTTTCAACTTCTAATACGCAAACCAATGTACGCAAAGAGCCGTGATAAACCCCTTATTACTTGCAAGCAACAGTTAGCACACCACTCGTAATGTAGCCCTCAGTGTTTTTCTATATGTTTTACCCATACAAATTAAACCTAGTTTATTTTTTCTTGTTTGGTTTTTTTTCTCAGAAGACCTAGCACTTGAAGAAAATGACTCTAGTTTGCAGAAATACTGAACTATAGGAAAAGGCTTCTGTGACATTTATTCAGTGTCTGCTGCATTTTTAATGATAAAATTATGCATTTGCTGTATCAGTAGTAAACTTCCTTCTAATACTCACTGGTTGGTACCGTGCATCGGGATAGCGTGACCTCAGAGCTCTGGTTAACTGTTTCGCAAAACAAAAAGTGTCACAAAATACATATAAAATACACTTAAAAGTACAGTTACACTCATAATAAAACTATCTAATTAAAAGTATTTTAAAAAAATATTGCTCAAAATTTTTATAAGGGCTCAAAGAAATGAGGTCTTAGGCAGGCTAAGGGCTTCAACATAGAGATACATACATGTCTAACTATATATATATATATATATATATATATATATATATATATATATATATATATATATATATATATATTTATATATATATATATATATATATATATATATATATATACAGTGGGGCAAAAAAGTATTTAGTTAGCCACCAATTGTGCAAGTTCTCCCACTTAAGAAGATGAGAGAGGCCTGTAATTTTCATCATAGGTATACCTCAACTATGAAACTATGAGAGACAAAATGTGGAAACAAATCCAGAAAATCACACTGTCTGATTTGGAAAGAATTTATTTGCAAATTATGGTGGAAAATAAGTATTTGGTCACCTACAAACAAGCAAGATTTCTGGCTCTCACAGACCTGTATCTTCTTCTTTAAGAGGCTCCTCTGTCCTCCACTCATTACCTGTATTAATGGCACCTGTTTGAACTTGTTATCAGTATAAAAGACACCTGTCCACAACCTCAAACAGTCACACTCCAAACTCCACTATGGTGAAGACCAAAGAGCTGTCGAAGGACACCAGAAACAAAATTGTAGACCTACACCAGGCTGGGAAGACTGAATCTGCAATAGACAAGCAGCTTGGTGTGAAGAAATCAACTGTGGGAGCAATAATTAGAAAATGGAAGACATACAAGACCACTGATTGGGAGAATATCATATGGTCAGATGAAACCAAAGTAGAACTGTTTGGTAGAAACACAACTTGTCGTGTTTGGAGGAGAGAGAACACCATACCTACTGTGAAGCATGGGGGTGGCAACATCATGCTTTGGGGCTGTTTCTCTGCAAAGGGAACAGGACAACTGATCCGTGTACATGAAAGAATGAATGGGGCCATGTATCGTGAGATTTTGAGTGCAAACCTCCTTCCATCAGCAAGGGCATTGAAGATGAAATGTGGCTGGTCTTTCAGCATGAGAATGATCCCAAACACACCGCCCGGGCAACGAAGGAGTGGCTTCGTAAGAAGCATTTCAAGGTCCTGGAGTGGCCTAGCCAGTCTCCAGATCTCAACCCCATAGAAAACCTTTGGAGAAAGTTGAAAGTCCGTGTTGCCCAGCAACAGCCTCAAAACATCACTGCTCTAGAGGAGATCTGCATGCAGGAATGGGCCAACATACCAGCAACAGTGTGTGACAACCTTGTGAAGACTAACAGAAAACGTTTGACCTCTGTCATTGCCAACAATGGATATATAACAAAGTATTGAGATGAACTTTTGATATTGACCAAATACTTATTTTCCACCATAATTTGTAAATAAATTCTTTCCAAATCAGACAATGTGATTGTATGAATTTGTTTCCACATTTTGTCTCTCATAGTTGAGGTATACCTATGATGAAAATTACAGGCCTCTCTCATCTTTTTAAGTGGGATAACTTGCACAACTGATGGCTGACTAAATACTTTTTTTCCCCACTGTATACATACTCACTGGCCACTTTTTTAGGTATATCTTGCTAGTACCGGATTGGACCCCCTTTTGCCTTTAGAACAGCCTTAATTATTCATGGCATAGGTTCAAAAAGGTGTTGGAAACATTCCTCAGAAATTTTGGTCTATATTGACATGATAGCATCACACAGTTGCTGCATATTCATCAGCTGCACATCCATGATGCTAATCTCCCGTTCCACCACATCCCAAAGGTGCTCTATTGGATTGAGATTTGGTGACTGTGGAGGCCATTGGAGTGCAGTGAACTCATTGTCATGTTCAAAAAACCAGTTTGAGATGATTTGAGCTTTGTGACATGGTGCATTATCCTGCTGGAAGTCGCCATCAAAAGATGGGTACACTGTAGTCATAAAGGGATGGACATGGTCAGCAACAACAATACTCAGGTAGGCCGTGGCATTTAAACGATGCTCAATTGGTACTAAGGGGCCCAAAGTGTGCCAAGAAAATATCTCCCACACCCTTTCACCACCATCACCAGCCTGAACTGCTGATACAAGGCAGGAGGGATGCATGATTTCATGTTGTTTACACCAAATTCTGAGCCTACCATCTGAATGTTGCAGCAGAAATCGAGACTCATCAGACCAGACAACGTTTTTCAAATCTTCTATTGTCCTATTTTGGTGAGTCTGTGCGAATTGTAGACTCAGTTTCTTGTTCCTAGCTGACAGGAGTAGCACCGGTGTGGTCTTCTGCTGCTGTAGCCCATCTGCTTCAAGGTTTGACGTGTTTTCAGAGATGGTATTCTGCATACTTTCGCCTAGATTACGAGTTTGGCGTTAGCCTTAAAAAGCAGCGTTGAGAGGTCCCAACGCTGCTTTTTAATGCCCGCTGGTATTACGAGTCAGGCAGGAAAGGGTCTACCGCTCACTTTTCTTCTGCGACTCGAGGCTACCGCAAATCCCCTTACGTCAATTGCGTATCCTATCTTTTTAATGGGATTTGCCTAACGCTGGTATTATGAGTCTTGGAAGAAGTGAGCAGTAGACCCTCTCCTGGCAAGACTCCTACCGCATTTAAAAGTTAGTAGATAAGAGTTTTATGGGCTAACCCCTAATCTGCCATCCCTAACATCGTCGACACCTACTTACATTTATTAACCCCTAATCTGCCACCCCCAACGTCGCCGCTACTATATTAAAGGTATTAACCCCTAAACCTAAGTCTAACCCTAACCCCCCTAACTTAAATATAATTTAAATTAAACTAAATAAATTTAACATAATTAAATAAATTAATCCTATTTAAAACTAAATACTTACCTATAAAATAAACCCTAAGCTAGCTACAATATAACTAATAGTTACATTGTAGCTATCTTAGGATTTATATGTATTTTACAGGCAACTTTGTATTTATTTTAACTAGATACAATAGTTATTAAAAAGTTATTAACTATTTAATAACTACCTAGCTAAAATAAGTACAAAATTACCTGTAAAATAAATCCTAACCTAAGTTACAATTACACCTAACACTACACTATCATTAAATAAATTACCTAAACTAACTACAATTAATTACAATTAAATTAAATAAACTAAAGTACAAAAAAACCCCCACTAAATTACAGGAAAAAAAAAAGAATTACAAGAATTTTAAACTAATTACACCTAATCTAATCCCCCTAATAAAATAAAAAAGCCCCCCAAAATAATAAAATTCCCTATCCTACACTAAATTACAAATAGCCCTTAAAGGGGCCTTTTGCAGGGCATTGCCCCAAAGTAATCAGCCCTTTCACCTGTAAAAAAATACAATACCCCCCCAACATTACAACCCACCACCCACACACCCAACCCTACTCTAAAACCCACCCAATCCCCCCTTCATCCATCCGGAGCGGGTCCATCTTCAATCCAGCCGATGCAGAGCTATCCTCTTCAAACGACGTCCTAACACTGAATGAAGGTTCCTTTAAATGACGTCATCCAAGATGGCATCCCTTGAATTACGATTGGCTGATAGAATTCTATCAGCCAATCGGAATTAAGGTAGGAAAAATCCTATTGGCTGATTGGATCAGCCAATAGGATTGAGCTTGCATTCTATTGGCTGATTGGAACAGCCAATAGAATGCAAGCTCAATCCTATTGGCTTATACAATCAGCCAATAGGATTGTCCCTTGAATTCCGATTGGCTGATAGAATCCTATCACCCAATTGGAATTCAAGGGACGCCATATTGGATGACATCATTTAAAGGAACCTTCATTCAGTGTTAGGACGTTGTTTGAAGAGGATGGCTCCGCATTGGCTGGATTGAAGATGGAACCGCTCCGCTCCGGATGGATGAAGATAGAAGATGCCGCTTGGATCAAGACTTCTGCCGCTTGGAGGACCTCTTCTGCCCGGATCGGATGAAGACTTCTGCCCCTCTGGAGGTCCACTTGTGCCCGGCTGGGTGAAGACGGCTCAAGGTAGGGAGATCTTCAGGGGGGTAGTGTTAGGTTTTTTTAAGGGGGGATTGGGTGGGTTTTAGAGTAGGGTTGGGTGTCTGGGTGGTGGGTTTTAATGTTGGGGGGGTATTGTATTTTTTTTTACAGGTGAAAGAGCTGATTACTTTGGGGCAATGCCCCGCAAAAGGCCCTTTAAGGGCTACTTGTAATTTAGTGTAGGGTAGGGAATTTTATTATTTTGGGGGGCTTTTTTTTTATTAAGGGGATTAGATTAGGTGTAATTAGTTTAAAATTCTTGTAATTTTTTTTTCGTAATTTAGTTTATTTAATTTAATTGTAATTAATAGTAGGTAGTTTAGGTAATTAGTTTAATTATAGTGTAGTGTTAGGTTTAATTGTAACTTAGGTTAGAATTTATTTTACAGGTATTTTTGTACTTATTTTACCTAGGTAGTTATTAAATAGTTAATAACTATTTAATAACTATTGTACCTAGTTAAAATAAATACAAAGTTGCCTGTAAAATAAATATAATACTATACTATTAGTTATATTGTAGCTAGCTTAGGGTTTATTTTATAGGTAAGTATTTAGTTTTAAATAGGATTAATTTATTTAATTATGTTAAATTTATTTTGTTTAATTTAAATTATATTTAAGTTAGGGGGTGTTAGACTTAGGGTTAGACTTAGGTTTAGGGGTTAATAAATTTAATATAGTTGCGGTGACATTGGGGGAGGCAGATTAAAGGTTAATAAGTGTAATATTAGGGGTGTTTAGACTCAGGGTTCATGTTAGGGTGTTAGGTGCAGACATAAATTTAATTTCCCCATAGGAAACAATGGGACTGCGTTAGGAGCTGGACGCTGCTTTTTTGCAGGTGTTAGGTTTTTTTTCAGCCAGCTCAGCCCCATTGTTTCCTATGGGGAAATCGTGCACGGGCTCGTTTAGCCAGCTCACCCCTGACTTAAGCAACGCTGGTTTTGAGGTGAGATGTGGAGCTAAATTCTGCTCTACGCTCACCTTTTTGTGGCTAACACCAGGTTTAAAAAAACCTGTAATACCAGCGTTGTCTTAAGTGAGCAGTGGGAAAAAAAGGCTTGTTAGCCCCGCAAGCCTTACCGACAAAAACTCGTAATCTAGCCGTTTGGTTGTAACGATGGGTTAATTGAGTTACTGTTGCCTTTCTATCATCTCAAACCAGTCTGCCCATTCTTTTCTGACCGATCAGAGGGGTATCAGCTGACCGCCTTGATCTACACACGGAGCAACAGCAAAATTAAGCCTTGGTAATACAGCCACCTACAGGAACGGTGAAGAGTGGTAAGGCGTGGGTAACCACTAAGTGCCTTTTGGATAAACTGAACTTTGTTATGGAGAATATATGGAATTAAACCTTTGGGAAAGGTACTGCATATATGACATTTGTTAACAAAATCTAAATGAACTGAATAGAAGGGAGGTTCATCTGGATACAATAATTACGGAGCCGCAATTAGCCCTAAGCAATTTCTTAGGTGTGCTACCCTGCTACTGTTTAGTTAACCTGCTGATGATTTATAACGGTGATAACCCATTCAAATCCATTATCCTAACAAGTTCAAATTCCAAGAGTTTTGCTCTGTCTAATATTGTTGAAGAGAACTGTCCCTTTTACTTTGCGGATTACAAAGGCCTGTATTTAAAAAGATAACTTTATGGGAAAGATTCATACATTATTCTTGAACTGCAATGGACATTGTGACCCGTGTATTAGAGGCCTCTAAGGGTGATCATATAGGATAAGGTAGGTGTTAACCATATTCCTATATATTTATTTGGGACTCAGAGTTGTTTTTGTATTGTTGCCATTTATCATTTGGAATAGCAATTTGCTTTGGAAAATATATAAAAAAATATATGTTTATTAGCAACCTGGTTTACCTTATGTTCTTTCAACTTAGTTCAAATTCATTTTAGTTTATACTTATGTGCTGGGTTAAGAGTCACTAATTTGATCTTTTTTCTTTGCAATATATATATAAATGTGGGTTTTGAAAGTGTCCGCGTCTGTTGAAACTTGGATTCCAGTTGAGAACCACGCCAGGGACATCCTGATCAGTGTACTAGCCAATGTAAAGTGCTAGCCTGCCTTCTAGCACCGGTCATAGTACGCTGCAACTCGATCTGGAAAGCATATTTACCACCAATATTCACATATCCATATGAAACATAATACACTATGAGGCACCCTCTTCTTGTCTTATCATATATATATGGAGCCCTTTGCAGTCAAGTAGATGAAAACATGAAAAATCCAATTTTTGCAATATCCATATTTAATAACGTGTTATATTGTGTAATTACTGTAAATATTTCCTATCCCAATGTTCTGCACATAGCAGAATATGTTCTAAGTATGTTAAATAGGTATTCCTATATATTTCTGTATATATCTATCTATAGATAAATAAATATTGTACTAAAAACCATCAGATATATACAGAAATATGTATTTATGAATAAATAGAACATACTCTGCTATGTGAAGAACATTGAAATGTGAAATATTCATATTTTCATGTCGGGTTAGCGCACTTAAGAATATGCGATCGTGTTTGCGTGCGAGTAGGGTTTTTTCCACTTTTTTTGCTTCATTTACTTCTAGGGGGGAATACAATAATACGTTTGCTTTCTTCTAACTGTTTTTTTTTTCGTGCATCGGGTTAGCACGCAAGCGGAAACATTTTACTTTTAACTTGTAATACGAGTGCAACCCGACGTGTGCAAAAAGCTAACTTCTGGTGGAGTTAGCGCAAGAGAGGGAGTGATAAATACCACTACACTGGAAATCTGGCCCTTAGTGAGGTATGGTTTCAAAGAATAAACCAGCTATTTCATATACAAACTTAAACCCAAATAAGTAATTTCTCTTACATTTTATTCTCTGCAGCTGTATAACAAGTAATTGGAAACACATTAAGGGAAAATCAATTTTACAGTTTACTGTCCCTTTAAAATACTTATGTCATATAACCTACTGAAGCCGGGTACAGTTATAAATGAGCTGGACACATTAGTCATCAGAAGAAGAGATTAGATAAAGGAAACATAGGTTTCAACATGGTGGTGATCAGAAACTAAGGCCTAGATTTGGAGTTCGGCGGTAGCCGTCAAAACCAGCGTTAGAGGCTCCTAACGCTGGTTTTGGCCGCCCGCTGGTATTTGGAGTCAGTGATTAAAGGGTCTAACGCTCACTTTTCAGCCGCGACTTTTCCATACCGCAGATCCCCCTACGCCATTTGCGTATCCTATCTTTTCAATGGGATCTTTCTAACGCTGGTATTTAGAGTCGTTTCTGAAGTGAGCGTTAGAGCTCTAACGACAAAATTCCAGCCGCCTGAAAATAGCAGGAGTTAAGAGCTTTCTGGCTAACGCCGGTTCATAAAGCTCTTAACTACTGTACCCTAAAGTACACTAACACCCATAAACTACCTATGTACCCCTAAACCGAGCTCCCCCCAGATCGCCGCCACTCGATTAAAATTTTTAACCCCTAATCTGCCGACCGCCACCTACGTTATACTTATGTACCCCTAATCTGCTGCCCCTAACCCGGCCGACCCCTGTATTACATTTATTAACCCCTAACCTGCCCCCCACAACGTCGCCGCCAGCTACTTAAAATAATTAACCCCTAATCTTCTGACCGCAAAGCGCCGCCACCTACGTTATCCCTATGTACCCCTAATCTGCTACACCTAACACCGCCGACCCCTATATTATATTTATTAACCCCTAATCTGCCCCCCTCAACGTCGCCGACACCTGCCTACACTTATTAACCCCTAATCTGCCGAGCGGACCTGAGCGCTACTATAATAAAGTTATAAACCCCTAACCCGCCTCACTAACCCTATCATAAATAGTATTAACCCCTAATCTGCCCTCCCTAACATCGCCGACACCTACCTTCAATTATTAACCCCTAATCTGCCGAGCGGACCTCACCGCTACTATAATAAATGTATTAACCCCTAAAGCTAAGTCTAACCCTAATACTAACACCCCCCTAAGTTAAATATAATTTACATCTAACGAAATTAATTAACTCTTATTAAATAAATGATTCCTATTTAAAGCTAAATACTTACCTGTAAAATAAATCCTAATATAGCTACAATATAAATTATAATTATATTATAGCTATTTTAGGATTAATATTTATTTTACAGGCAACTTTTTAATTATTTTAACCAGGTACAATAGCTATTAAATAGTTAAGAACTATTTAATAGTTACCTAGTTAAAATAATAACAAATTTACCTGTAAAATAAATCCTAACCTAAGATATAATTAAACCTAACACTACCCTATCAATAAATTAATTAAATAAACTACCTACAATTACCTACAATTAACCTAACACTACACTATCAATAAATTAATTAAACACAATTCCTACAAATAAATACAATTAAATAAACTAGCTAAAGTACACAAAATAAAAAAGAACTAAGTTACAAAAAATAATAAAATATTTACAAACATAAGAAAAATATTACAACAATTTTAAACTAATTACACCTACTCTAAGCCCCCTAATAAAATAACAAAGCCCCCCAAAATAAAAAATTCCCTACCCTATTCTAAATTAAAAAAGTTACAAGCTCTTTTACCTTACCAGCCCTGAACAGGGCCCTTTGCGGGGCATGCCCCAAGGATTTCAGCTCTTTTGCCTGTAAAAAAAAACATACCATACCCCCCCCCAACATTACAACCCACCACCCACATACCCCTAATCTAACCCAAACCCCCCTTAAATAAACCTAACACTAAGCCCCTGAAGATCTTCCTACCTTGTCTTCACCATACCAGGTTCACCGATCCGTCCTGGCTCCAACATCTTCATCCAACCCAAGCGGGGGTTGGCGATCCATCATCCGGTGCTGAAGAGGTCCAGAAGAGGCTCCAAAGTCTTCCTCCTATCCGGCAAGAAGAGGACATCCGGACCGGCAAACATCTTCTCCAAGCGGCATCTTCAATCTTCTTCCATCCGGTGCGGAGCGGGTCCATCTTGAAGCAGGCGACGCGGATCCATCCTCTTCTTCCGTTGTCTCCCGACGAATGACGGTTCCTTTAAGGGACGTCATCCAAGATGGCGTCCCTCGAATTCCGATTGGCTGATAGGATTCTATCAGCCAATCGGAATTAAGGTAGGAATTTTCTGATTGGCTGATGGAATCAGCCAATCAGAATCAAGTTCAATCTGATTGGCTGATCCAATCAGCCAATCAGATTGAGCTCGCATTCTATTGGCTGATCGGAACAGCCAATAGAATGCGAGCTCAATCTGATTGGCTGATTGGATCAGCCAATCGGATTGAACTTGATTCTGATTGGCTGATTCCATCAGCCAATCAGAAAATTCCTACCTTAATTCCGATTGGCTGATAGAATCCTATCAGCCAATCGGAATTCGAGGGACGCCATCTTGGATGACGTCCCTTAAAGGAACAGTCATTCGTCGGGAGACAACGGAAGAAGAGGATGGATCCGCGTCGCCTGCTTCAAGATGGACCCGCTCCGCACCGGATGGAAGAAGATTGAAGATGCCGCTTGGAGAAGATGTTTGCCGGTCCGGATGTCCTCTTCTTGCCGGATAGGAGGAAGACTTTGGAGCCTCTTCTGGACCTCTTCAGCACCGGATGATGGATCGCCAACCCCCGCTTGGGTTGGATGAAGATGTTGGAGCCAGGACGGATCGGTGAACCTGGTATGGTGAAGACAAGGTAGGAAGATCTTCAGGGGCTTAGTGTTAGGTTTATTTAAGGGGGGTTTGAGTTAGATTAGGGGTATGTGGGTGGTGGGTTGTAATGTTGGGGGGGGGGTATGGTATGTTTTTTTTTACAGGCAAAAGAGCTGAAATCCTTGGGGCATGCCCCGCAAAGGGCCCTGTTCAGGGCTGGTAAGGTAAAAGAGCTTGTAACTTTTTTTAATTTAGAATAGGGTAGGGAATTTTTTATTTTGGGGGGCTTTGTTATTTTATTAGGGGGCTTAGAGTAGGTGTAATTAGTTTAAAATTGTTGTAATATTTTTCTTATGTTTGTAAATATTTTATTATTTTTTGTAACTTAGTTCTTTTTTATTTTGTGTACTTTAGCTAGTTTATTTAATTGTATTTATTTGTAGGAATTGTGTTTAATTAATTTATTGATAGTGTAGTGTTAGGTTAATTGTAGGTAATTGTAGGTAGTTTATTTAATTAATTTATTGATAGGGTAGTGTTAGGTTTAATTATATCTTAGGTTAGGATTTATTTTACAGGTAAATTTGTTATTATTTTAACTAGGTAACTATTAAATAGTTCTTAACTATTTAATAGCTATTGTACCTGGTTAAAATAATTAAGTTGCCTGTAAAATAAATATTAATCCTAAAATAGCTATAATATAATTATAATTTATATTGTAGCTATATTAGGATTTATTTTACAGGTAAGTATTTAGCTTTAAATAGGAATCATTTATTTAATAAGAGTTAATTAATTTCGTTAGATGTAAATTATATTTAACTTAGGGGGGTGTTAGTATTAGGGTTAGACTTAGCTTTAGGGGTTAATACATTTATTATAGTAGCGGTGAGGTCCGCTCGGCAGATTAGGGGTTAATAATTGAAGGTAGGTGTCGGCGATGTTAGGGAGGGCAGATTAGGGGTTAATACTATTTATGATAGGGTTAGTGAGGCGGGTTAGGGGTTAATAACTTTATTATAGTAGCGCTCAGGTCCGCTCGGCAGATTAGGGGTTAATAAGTGTAGGCAGGTGTCGGCGACGTTGAGGGGGGCAGATTAGGGGTTAATAAATATAATATAGGGGTCGGCGGTGTTAGGGGTAGCAGATTAGGGGTACATAGGGATAACGTAGGTGGCGGCGCTTTGCGGTCGGAAGATTAGGGGTTAATTATTTTAAGTAGCTGGCGGCGACGTTGTGGGGGGCAGGTTAGGGGTTAATAAATGTAATACAGGGGTCGGCGGGGTTAGGGGCAGCAGATTAGGGGTACATAAGTATAACGTAGGTGGCGGTCGGCAGATTAGGGGTTAAAAATTTTAATCGAGTGGCGGCGATGTGGGGGGAGCTCGGTTTAGGGGTACATAGGTAGTTTATGGGTGTTAGTGTACTTTAGGGTACAGTAGTTAAGAGCTTTATGAACCGGCGTTAGCCAGAAAGCTCTTAACTCCTGCTATTTTCAGGCGGCTGGAATTTTGTCGTTAGAGCTCTAACGCTCACTTCAGAAACGACTCTAAATACCAGCGTTAGAAAGATCCCATTGAAAAGATAGGATACGCAAATGGCGTAGGGGGATCTGCGGTATGGAAAAGTCGCGGCTGAAAAGTGAGCGTTAGACCCTTTAATCACTGACTCCAAATACCAGCGGGCGGCCAAAACCAGCGTTAGGAGCCTCTAACGCTGGTTTTGACGGCTACCGCCGAACTCCAAATCTAGGCCTTAAACTTTAAACTAATTTCTTAAATATTTAATCAAATATTTTTTTTTAAAATCTACCCGTGTGTAATTCTCAGGTGAATCTTTGCTTTTAATATTAAATCTTGCATTTATATACTGTCATTTCAAGCTGTAAATTTCTCTGTCTTGTTAGACAGCATGCAATTAATGTTTTATTGATAGCTTACAATTTGTTAGTCTATCCTGATTGATGCTGGATACGGAATAGCCATCTCTGTGGACAGGATAATGACCTGGGGAACAATAAGCAAATTTGAGACAATCCTTTTTTAATGCTGATGTGAGGGACAGCAGCTTTATCTAGCTTATGGGTTCCCATCTACATCTAACTGTGTCATACCAGGGGGGAAGAATATCAAATAATGTCAAGTGGTGTGGAGCAGATACGCAGCAAACATCTATACGAGGTATGATAGATGTCAAGCCTTTAGAGACATGCAACTACAATAACAGAACATCAAGATACTTACTAAGCATTGCCTAGTATACAGTATAGTGTGCTTGTAAATATTTTGGTGAATCCTACATGTGTAAACATTTATACTAATGCAAACTTCTATGAATTGAAATATTCTATTTTATTTTATACTTATATTATATTTTATTTTAAACAGCTATAGGATCCAACTAAAGAACCAGCCACATGATGGTAGATTTGAAAGTCTTTTTTTCTTTACCTTAGTTTTATTTATGTATTTATTTGTTTATAATTATTGTTTATTAATCTGATAGACGGCTCATGATCATGTATAAACAGACTTACATGTGTATGGTTTGTATTTAATTGTTTTTTATATCTCTGTATAGTTTCATCATTTATATTGTTTCCATTTCTTATCATTTTGACCTGAAAATTGTGCATTTTCTAATTCTAAAAGCCTGAAATGTACACAGCAGACTTCTTAAAGTTAACCCTGCTGTATAACTTCTTCTAATTGGCTTTACCAGGTAACAACTCCAAAACCATGCACTTTATATAAATATAATAACTGCAGATAACCTTATTAGCTGTAGACTCAAACTTGGATAGTCTACTCCATTTGAGGGATGTGGGTAGGGTTTTACTTGTTTTTTTATAACAGTTTCAGCTAACAAGCGGCTAGATTACGAGTTTTTCGTTTTGAGCTGTGCGGTGCTAGCGAGCAGTTTTGTCTCACTGCTCACTTACCTGCAGCACTGGTATTACAGGTTTTTACAAACCCAGCGTTAAAAGACAAGAAGTGAGCGTTGAGCAAAATTGTGCTCCTTACCGCACTCCAATACCAGCGCTGCTTAAGTCAGCGGTGAGCTAGTCGTACGTGCTCGTGCACGATTTCCCCATAGGAATCAACGGGGAGAGTCGGCTGACAAAAAGTCTAACACCTGCCAAAAAGCAGTGTAAAACTCAGTAACGCAGCCCCATTGATTCCTATTGGTAAACACATTTTATATTTACACATAACACCCTAACATGAACCCCGAGTCTAAACACCCCTAATCTTACACTTATTAACCCCTAATATGCCACCCCAGACATCACCGACACCTACATTATACTTATTAACCCCTAATCTGCCACTCCGGACAACGCCGCCACCTACATTATTGTTATGAACCCCTAATCTGCTGCCGCCAACATCGCCGCCACCTACATTATATTTATTAATCTGGCGTCCCTAATGTCGCCATAAACTACCTACACTTATTAACCCCTAATCTGCCGCCCCCAACGTCGCCGCCACTATACTTAATGTATTAACCCCTAAACCTAAGTCTAACCCTAACACCCCCAAACTTAAATATAATTTAAATACATCTAAATAAAATTACTATAATTTACTAAATTATTCCTATTTAAAACTAAATACTTACCTATAAAATAAACCCTAAGCTAGCTACATTATAACTAATAGTTAAATTGTAGCTAGCTTAGGGTTATTTTTATTTTACAGGCAAGTTTGTATTTATTTTAACTAGGTAGAATAGTTATTAAATAGTTATTAACTATTTAATAACTACCTAGCTAAAATAAATACAAAGGTACCTGTAAAATAAAACCTAACCTAAGTTTCAATAACACCTAACACTACACTATAATTAAATACATTAACTAAATTAAATACAAATACCTAAATTAAATTAAATTAGCTAAAGTACAAAAAAACACTAAATTACAGAAAATAATAAACAAATTACAGATATTTAAACTAATTACACCTAATCTAATAGCCCTATCAAAATAAAAAAAAGCCCACCCAAAATTTTAAAAAAACACCTAGCCTAAACTAAACTACCAATAGCCCTTAAAAGGGCCTTTTGCGGGGCATTGCCCCAAAGTAATCAGCTGTTTTACCTGTAAAAACAAATATAAACAACCCCCCCAACAGTAAAACCCACCACCCACACAAACAACCCCCCAAATAAAATACTATCTAAAAAAACCTAAGCTCCCCATTGCCCTGAAAAGGGAATTTGGATAGGCATTGCCCTTAAAAGAGCAGTTAGCTCTTTTGCGGCCCAAACCCTAATCTAAAAAATAAAACCCACCCAATACACCTTTAAAAAAACCTAACACTAACCCCCTGAAGATCAACTTACAGTTCTGAAGACCCGACATCCTCAAGGAAGCGGCAGAAGTCTTCATCCAACTGGGCCGAACTCCTCAACGAAGCCGGGAGAAGTCTTCATCCAAGCCGGGTGAAGTGGTCCTCCAGACGGGCAGAAGTCTTCATCCAGACGGCATCTTCTATCTTCATCCATCCGACGCGGAGCAGCTTCATCTTCAAGAAATCCGACGCGTAACATCCTCTTCAAACGTCGGCTTCTTACTGAATGAAGGTTCCTTTAAGTGATGTCATCCAAGATGGCGTCCCTTATATTCCGATTGGCTAATAGAATTCTATCAGCCAATCGGAATTAAGGTAGAAAAAATCCTATTGGCTGATGCACTTAAAGGAACCGTCATTCAGTAAGAAGCCGTCGTTTGAAGAGGATTCTCCGCATCGGATGTCTTGAAGATGGAGCCGCTCCGCGTCGGATGGATGAAGATAGAAGATGCCGCCTGGATAAAGACTTCTGCCCGTCTGGAGGACCACTTCGCCTCGGCTTGGATGAAGACTTCTCCTGTATTCGTTGAGGACTTCGGCCCGGTTGGATGAAGACTTCTGCCGCTTCCTGTAGGATGGATGTCGGGTCTTCAGAACTGTAAGTCGATCTTCAGGGGGTTAGTGTTAGGTTTTTTTAAGGGTGTATTGGGTGGGTTTTATATTTTAGATTAGGGTTTGGGCCGCAAAATAGCTAACTGCCCTTTTAAGGGCAATGCCTATCCAAATGCCCTTTCCAGGGCAATGGCGAGCTTAGGTTTTTTTAGATAGTATTTTATTTGGGGGGTTGGTTGGTTGTGTGGGTGGTGGGTTTTACTGTTGGGGGGCTTGTTTGTATTTTTTTTACAGGTAAAAGAGCTGATTACTTTGGGGCAATGCCCAGCAAAAGTCCCTTTTAAGGGCTATTGGTAGTTTAGTTTAGGCTAGGGTTTTTTTTATTTGGGGGGGGGGCTATTTTGATAGGGCTATTAGATTAGGTGTAATTAGTTTAAATATCTGTAATTTGTTTCTTATTTTCTGTAATTTAGTGGGGGGTTGTACTTTAGCTAATTTAATTTAATTTAGGTATTTGTATTTAATTTAGTTAATGTATTTAATTATGGTGTAGTGTTAGGTGTTATTGTAACTTAGGTTAGGTTTTATTTTACAGGTACTTTTGTATTTAGCTAGGTAGTTATTAAATAGTTAATAACTATTTAGTACCTATTCTACCTAGTTAAAATAAATACAAACTTGCCTGTAAAATAAAAATAAACCCTAAGCTAGCTACAATGTAACTATTAGTTATATTGTAACTAGCTTAGGGTTTATTTTATAGGTAAGTATTTAGTTTTAAATAGGAATAATTTAGTTAATTATAGTAATTTTATTTAGATGTATTTAAATTATATTTAAGTTAAGGGGTGTTAGGGTTAGACTTAGGTTTAGGGGTTAATAAATTTAATATAGTGGCGGCGACGTTGGGGGCGGCAGATTAGGGGTTAATAAATGTAGGTAGGTGGCGGCGATATTAGGGACGGCAGATTAGGGGTTAATAATATTTAACTAATGTTTGCGAGGTGGGAGTGCGGCAGTTTAGGGGTTAATATGTTTATTATAGTTGCGGCGATGTCCGGAGTGGCAGATTAGGGGTTAAAAAATGTATTATAGTATTTGCGATGCGGGAGGGCCTCGGTTTAGGGGTTAATAAGTAGTTTATGTGTGTTAGTGTACTTTTTAGCACTTTAGTTAGGAGTTTTATGTTACGACGTTTTACCATAAAACTCTTAACTACTGACTTTTAAATGCGTTAGGACTCTTGACGGGGTAGGCTGTACCGCTCACTTTATGGCCTCCCAGGACATGTTTTTTAATTACAAGCTGGTAGTGTCCTATTAAAGTATTTTCTGTATTCTCAACATTAAAATCTGATCTAAAAAACATCACAAACCACACGTTAAAGTCTTTACATAAAATGTATCTATGGAAGAAATGTTAGCATTCAAATATTGAATTAAACATTTGAACACTGAAAATTTTACATTTAAATATTATATTTAATATTGACTCCCTTATACTTTCCATATACAGCAATAGGCAAAATTCTAGCACCATCTGACCTTCCAAGCAAGAATGTAAAAACATGGTTACCCAATAGATTAGGCTGCTATAAATGTAGGGCTAATCGGTGCAAAGCATGCAGCCACGATAAAGAAGCCCCTGGGAGTGCGGAGTAACGTGAAGGGGCCTTGACCTTTAGAGGAATAGGCCCATCTTCTGATTGGTTGATAGGGTATAGTGGGAGTGGCTAGCACGAGCCCCTGTGTATTTAAAGAAAGAGCGGAAAAAGTCAGGCATCAACCTGACAGGAAATTTGTTTGGTGAACTGCTCTGTTCGTGTACATATTTTCCAGCCTATTTATTATGGCGCAGTTGGATGCCCTACTAGGGCAGCTCAAGGAAGCAGCGGAGAAAAGGGGCCCTACCTGGCTTGAAGAGAGGCTCTGTTCGTTGCTGGTCCCGGATACTGGTGAAGCGGAGGTTAAGGCGGTTCCGTCGCCTAGGCCGGTAAGGCGTTCCAGGCCACCGGTTAGGTTGGATCTGGATGTTGCAGGAAGTTCCAGTGGCCGCAGGAGATCCAGCCCTAGTCCGGGGGCAGCTCAAGGAAGCAGCGGAGAAAAGGGGCCCTACCTGGCTTGAAGAGAGGCTCTGTTCGTTGCTGGTCCCAGATACTGGTGAAGCGGAGGTTAAGGCGGTTTCATCGCCTAGGCCAGTAAGGCGTTCCAGGCCACCGGTTAGGTTGGATCCAGATGTTGTGGGAAGTTCCAGTGGCCGCAGGAGATCCAGCCCTAGTCCGGGGGTAAAGTCGTTGTCGAAGAAGAAAGCAGGCTCCAGTTCCGTGAGTCAACAAGTTGAAGTGGGGACTAGGCAGCCTTGTGTAGCAGCCAGCAGTGATGCCTTTGAATCGGAGCAGGAGTTTATCTCGAGGAAGGCGGGTGATTCGTTGCTTCAGGGTAAGACAGCCGTTTTTGGTCTTAAAGGGCCTAATAAAGGTAAAAAGCAAGCTAATAAAGTTGACGGCCCGTTGAGGCCTGGTTTATTAAGGGATAGTAATGTGCAAGCAGACAGCGTTAGGTTTGTGGGGCCAGTCGAAAGACAGAGAGTTGAGGGTAGAAGTGATGCAAGGGAGCCCGGCACTTCAGGTTTGTCTCATGTTGTAGAAGCGCAAGTACATAATGTGTTAAAGACGGCCCAGGTTCTGAGGCCTAGTAGTAGTTTTGAGGGTAATATGTTGCATGTTGTTGAAGAAAGATTTATGGGAGAAGAAAAAACCGGGGACCAACCTGAAGGGGAGGCTGATACTGGCGGGGAGGATTTAACCTTATACTTAGATTCGTCTGAGGAGGATTTTATACCTCTTTCTCCTCGAGAGGTTGGTCCTCCTTGCCGGTCCAGGGTCTCATTCAGGGCATCGGGCGATTCAGTTTTAAGGGGTGAGGTAAGGAATTTGAAGGGTGGGAATGTTGATGTGGGGGAACATTTGCTTGTTTCTAATAATGTTCGTATTTCAGAAGGGAACGTAATTGGGTCACGGCCAGAGAATCCTCCTGGTTTTCTTGTGGTGGGAGAAGACGGCCTGAGTGGGGAAGCTTATGGCCTACAGGATTCATGGACGGATAATATCAGGCTTGATATAGAGGACGGCGTTCCTATGTCGGGACGTTCTGATTTAAGGGGAGAGGAAACAGGGGTGAGTATGGCCAGTGTTTTTAATTCTGGCCATAGGGGGGAGTTGGGAAGAGGTCACTGTACTGTATTTAATAGTTTGGTTAGTTCTGTTCAACGGCCAAATAGGTCTGGGAGTGGGAGAATACAAAGTAGGGGTAGGCAGCGCAAGAGATACAGGGATTCAAAGGTAGCAGTGTCTGGGGCTACAGCCCCTAAGAAGGGGAGAGGGCTATTGGATGACTGTGTTTTGGGTATGTCCACGGCTAAGAGGGGTGTTGGGTTATGGGTGCCATCGGTGGGGTTTGTCACATGTTTCTGTTTTACAGGCAGAAGGAAATCAACAGGAGATGGCTGTTACGGAACCTAGGGCTTCTGGGTTCCAGATTAATGAGAAGGTTACGGCTGCATCTCAAGTGGATCAGTCCCCGGCTGCTCAGGATCCTAGAACAGGTATTGAATGTTGGGGTTGAAAAAGCTGGGGTGAATGTTGATTCTATATCAGTTACTGTTGTAGCAGGTTTAAGGAATTTGTTAGCTAAGATAGAAGGGAACAACGTTAAAGGAACAGGAGGGGTCGCCAGTTCTTGGGTACCTCCTGTGACTACTTTGTCAAATGTGATATTTGGGGGTCCTGTTGAGGTTGGTCAAGGTAAAGGGGTGGCAATTAAGGCACAGGCAGTTGAGGTGCCTCATTCAAAAGCTGCTAATATTGAAAGTAAGGGGTCAGGGGGCCCGGAACTTAAAATTGCTGATACGGCCTTGTCCCGGTCTTGTTTGTGTTCTATTGGTCCTTTGGGCATGCACTTTTCGGTTGAGTTGAGGGAAAAGATTTGGAAACGGGAATTTATTGAATTATTTTCACTCTTACCGCTTGACCAGTCCTTTGAAATCCCAGAGGACTCAAAAAAGGATGCGTCTAAAAAGGAGGAAGAGGAGAGGAAAAAGCGGTACAGAAAATTACCAAAAACTTTTACCAATTGGTTTCAAGCTTTTGTTAGTTATGCCAGTGTGTTATTTTGTTATTTAGATGAAGTTGCGGCTGCTCAAAGGACGTATGGTGGTATGGCGTGGTGGGCTTATGACGAACAGTTCCGCCAACAATTGTAGGTTAAGCCTGAGATGAAATGGGATGATCGGGACATGGGGCTTTGGCTTAAGATAATGACACCGTTAAGGTCTTCGCAGCCTTTTCATGGGGGAGCCGGCGGGTCGCTCCAGAGCGGGTCTCCGGCAGCAGTTAAAAAGGATTTCTGCTTCGCTTTCAATGAGAAAGGATGCAAATGGGGATCATCTTGTAAATTTAGACATGAGTGTTCGGGGTGCGGGGGTGCACATCCGTTCTTTAAGTGTTTCAGAAAAAACAAAACGGGAGGAGTTCCGGAATTGCCTGACAAAGGGAGCAACGCCGATGAGGGTAAACGGGATGGAGTGGTGGCTCGTACTTTACGCTAAGCAGAAGGGCTGTAATGAAAATCTTTGTTGCTGTGGCATGGGTTTGAATATGGTTTTAAAATACCATCTTCAGGGGGTGTAGTTTATTACAGGGGGAATCTGAAGTCAGCTAGAGAATGGCCTGATGTTGTAAAGGGGAAACTTGAGAAGGAGGTTTCATTGGGGCATATGGTGGGGCCTTTTAAAGCCCCTCCAATTCCTCATTTGCGCATCTCCCCTTTGGGTGTGGTTCCTAAGAAGGATCCGGGGAAGTTCAGACTTATACATCATCTGTCTTTCCCAAAAGGGGGGTCAGTGAATGATGGCATTCCGGATGAATTAGCGTCAGTGTCCTATACATCTTTCGACCTGCCTGTCAAGATGGTTAGGGAGGCGGGTCAGGTTGCTTGGTTGGCAAAGGTTGATATTGAAGCAGCTTTTCGATTGCTGCCGGTTCATCCTTCTTCTCATTATCTATTGGGTTGTTGCTTTGATGGAGCTTATCATGTGGACCTTTGCCTCCCTATGGGGTGTTCCATATCCTGCTCTTTGTTTGAGCATTTCAGCTCTTTCTTGGAGTGGGTTGTGAAGGTCAAGTCAGGATTTTCGTCTATAGTACATTATCTTGTTTACTTTCTTTTTTTGGGTCCTTCCGAATCTGATATTTGTTTGAAGCTGAGGGATTGTTTTTATTTAGTGGCGTCTGAATTTGGGGTTCCCATTGCAATGGAAAAATCTGAGGGTCCAGTCACGGCCCTCAATTTTTTGGGGATTACAATTGATTCGGCTAAGATGGAATGTAGGTTGCCGAGAGAAAAGATTGTGGATTTGTCGGAAATGATTCAATGGTTTCTTAGAGTCCGCAAGGTGACTTTGAGGGAGATGCAATCACTGTTGGGGAAATTGAATTTTGCCTGTAGAATCATTCCAATTGGAAGAGTATTTTCCAGGAGAATGTCTTTGGCCACAGCTGGTGTCCTTAAGCCTCATCACTTTGTAAGGGTAACAAAAGGGCACAAAGATGATTTGCAAGTATGGCTGGGGTTCCTTAAAGATTTTAATGGAGCTTCAATGTTCATGGAAGCTCGTGTTTCCAATGTTGATTTAGATTTGGTAACTGATGCGGCTGGTGGTATCGGTTTCGGAGCATATTTTCAGGGACATTGGTGTGCTGCTGTTTGGAGTCAGGCCTGGGTGGGTTTGGATTTAATTCGAAACCTGGTGTTTCTAGAACTGTTTCCGATATTGGTAGCCTTGTTTGTATGGGATAGTGAATTGGTGAACAAATCTATATTATTCCACATGGATAATATGGGCGTGGTTTCTGCTGTTAACACTTGTCGACTTCATCCCCGCCGGTTTTGCGTTTACTGAGGGTGCTAGTTTTAAAATGTACGTATGAATGTTTTGGTTAGGGCCAAACACATTCCTGAGAAGTGTAATCTGATAGCAGATGCTTTATCTCGTTCACAGTGGAGCCGTTTAAGAGAGCTGGCGCCTCAGGCGGATGCAGTTGGAATGAGTTTTCCAGATCAGTTGTGGAGGCTTGGGGAGGAGGACTTGCTGACTTAGTAAAGAGTTATTTGGCCCCAGGTACTTGGTCTGCTTATGTAACAGTCTGGAAGGAATGTGAAATGTAGTTAGAACAGGCCGAACTTAGGGAGGGGATTGATGATGTTACTGGCTGTTTACTGGAATGGTTGTGGTATTGGGGGGTTTTGGGTTTGTCAGCATCCAGTATGGATAAAATATTGGCTGTTTTAGCCTTTAGATTTCATTTATTGGGATTGAGTGATGTGACGAAAGTTTTTTGGGTCCGCCAGGTCCTTAAGGCCTTAAAAAGAAGGTTAAGAATGTAGATAAGAGGAGGCCCATTACATTTGCATTACTTGAAAAGATTTGGGGAGTGTTGACTAATATTTGTTCATCAACATTTGAAATAACCTTGTTTAGAACGGCCTTCGTTTTAGCTTTTTTCGGGGCCTTTCGAATATCGGAGTTAGTGAACCCAAGCAGAAGGGTTCCTGGGGGTTTACAGAGGGAAGATGTGCTATGGGGTGAACAAAGGGTTGAAATGTTATTGAAGGGTAGTAAAACTGACACATTTTATAGAAAAGGTAAGAATATAGCGTTATTCCCTAGTGGGTCAGTAGTGTGTCCTTGTCAGGTATTGTTACATTATGGGGTCATACGGCCTTCGCAAGGAGGCCCGTTATTAATTCATTCTGATTGTTCGTTTTTGTCACAATATCAGCTTAGGGCTATTATAAAAGGGTCAATTGGGTTGTTAGGTCTTAATCCCTTGGAGTTTGGGTCTCATTCCTTTCGTATAGGGGCCGCAACTGAGGCTTCTATATTAGGGTTGAAGGAGGATATAGTAAAGCAGATTGGGAGATGGGGATCAAATCGTTATAAATCTTATGTTAGGCCTGAATTGAGAGTTTAAAAAAAAAAAAAGTTTGGGTGAGTGGTTCTATCAAATGTCATTCTGAATGTTTTTTCTTTTATCTTCTTATTTTCAGGTGTGAGGATCGTATGGGTGATGGGGCACTCATTTATTTATTGGGCCAATGCTGAGGCCAGTAAGAGAATGGGCGGCCTGCAGCTTGGGTGTCCAGTTGGGCAATGGGAAGTTAAATGGTTTGGGATTAGGGGTATGTGTTGGGAACATCTGTTTCCACTATTCATTGATTATAATAAGGTTTTTCCTCACCCTGAGGTTTTGGTTTTGCATTTGGGGGGAAATGATTTGGGTCTCATTCCTCAAAAAGAGTTAGTTAGAAGAATTAAGAGGGCTTTGGGTAAAATTAGCGATCTTCATCCTAAATTAAAAATTATTTGGTCACAAATTACTCCACGCTTGGTTTGGAGGTCGGCCTGGGATTACGAAAAGCTTGAGAGGAGTCGCAAAAAGATCAATAAAATAATTAGTTCTTTTGTCAGGAGGTTAGGGGGGGTCGCTTTCCACCCTGATTTTGAGCTTGAGGGGTCGGAAGAATTTTATTTAAAAGATGTGGTCCATTTCAACCAATTCAGGCTGCAGCCATTTTAGTTTGATGTCAAGGAAGCTTTGGAAAAAATTTGGGGTTTGGCGGGACTGGGCTGCTTGGGCAGACCAGTCTGTGGCGGGGGTACTAGTTCCCAGACAAATAATTGAAGCAATATGGCCAAGTGATTTGGGGGATGTGAAGAAGTTGCCTCTCCATAGGGTGAACTGTCAACTGGTTTATTATAGGGACAAGGGGTTCCCTATTAAAGTGGAGGTGTGCTTGGTATGGACTCAATGTGTATATAGTTGAGTCCAGTTTATGAATGATGGCCATGTTGTTTATGGGTTTGGGAACTAGCACCGCTGTGGGGAATTTTCAGTATGTTTTAATGTTAGTTAAGAACATTATGTATGTTCTGTTGAGAGGTTTTATTATATTATTAATATTTATTAATATTTAAAAATTATTGTTATTTAATAAAATGGCTGCGGCCAATTTTATACCAATGTTATGTGTTTGTGTCTTATTTATTTAGATTAAGTAGGATTATAAGTGGGTATTTTAATGGGCCAGAGATTGATGACTTTAAAGGTCAAGAAGCCCCTGGGAGTGCGGAGTAACGTGAAGGGGCCTTGACCTTTGGAGGAATAGGCCTGTCTTCTGAACTGCTCCTTCCTCTCCAATGTTTTGTGTTTTTTCCTTGTTTTGTGCTCGTCGCAGCAAGGCGGGGTGCTAGTTCCCAGACAAATAATTGAAGCAATATGGCCAAGTGATTTGGGGGATGTGAAGAAGTTGCCTCTCCATGGGGTGAGCTGTCAACTGGTTTATTATAGGGACAAGGGGTTCCCTATTAAAGTGGAGGTGTGCTTGGTACGGACTCAACGTGTATATAGTTGAGTCCAGTTTTTGAATGACGGCCATGTTGTTTATGGGTTTGCACATTATGTATGTTCTGTTGAGAGGTTTTATTATATTATTAATATTTATTAATATTTAAAAATGATTGTTATTTAATAAAATGGCTGCGGCCAATTTTATACCAATGTTATGTGTTTGTGTCTTATTTATCTAGATTAAGTAGGATTATAAGTGGGTATTTTAATGGGCCGGAAACTGACGACTTTAAAGGTCAAGAGGGAACACATTTTGCATCCACGGTAACACAAAAATCATATGACATTAGATTTAATTTAAATTGCAAGTCAAACCATGTTATCTACCTCCTCACCTGCAGGAGGTGCAAAATCCAATATGTTAGAAAAACAAAACGCCTTCTGAAAGATAGGGCTTTAGAACATGTCAGAGACATAGAACACCCGGAAACATTCACCCCTGTAGCAAGACACTTTAAAACCTCACATGCAGGAGATGCCACTCTTCTTTCCATTCAAGCTATTGATCATGTCCCAGTTCATAAAAGAGGAGGGGACAGGGAATACAAATTAAATTATAAGGAGGCAAAATGGATTTTTGAGCTTAACACTAGATTCCCCAAAGGGATTAATATGGAAAATGATGTTAATCTATTCATCTAGGTAGAAACTCTAATTGTTCTATACACAGGAAGGGTAAAATGTAGCAGTGTCAGGCTCTCAGAATATTTATATATACGTCTTGTACCTTAGTAATTCCTTGTAAATAAATTAACAATCTAACACTTTTGTGCATTTAAAGCAGCTCATACATAGAATTATAAGGAGTTTGTTTATGTGATCATTACTTACATATTGCAGTGGTAGTTTATAACTTTACACACAGTACAATAGGCACTTAGGGGTTAACCACTTAGTCAATTGTTTTTAATTAATTTTTATTATTAGGTAATTGTTCCATGCCTCTTTAAATAGAGGTATCAGCTGAGGCATTAGTTAGCAGTGAGCAAGTGTGGCAGACCCACACAAAACATGTCTGCAGTTTTTTGCCTTCTCTGAATTCCCCTTTGTACGGTTGTGAGCTGATGGCTCACTTTTGATTTTACACGCTGTCCTAATAAAGTTATCTTTTTACCTCAATCTTGGACCTCCTGCAAGTTTGTGTATCCTTATCCCTTGTGATGCCCGGAAGTGTTTTTCTTTTTGTATACTTTCCATATACTTATGGGAATCAACGATCAAGGGCCAAATTACAAGTGGAGTGCAAATGTGCTAGAAGTAAACTGAAAGTAAAGTGTTTTTGTGTGCTAACCTAACAAGTGCATGAAAACGAAGTTAGAATATTGCATGTGTGTTTACTTATTCCCCCATAGAAGTCAATGGAGCAAAAAAGTAAAAAAAAATCCCAACAACCTACTTGCATGCAAAGCCGATCTCATACTCTCTTTTGCGCTAACCCAACATGAAAATATGAATATTTCACATTCCAATGTTCTTTACATAGAATAATATGTTCTATTTATTCATAAATAAATATTTATATATATATATATATATATATATATATATATATATATATATAATATGTTGGTACAATATATTTCTATAACAATATATATATATATAAATATAATATGTTGGTACAATATGTTTCTATAACAATATATATATATATATATATATATATATATATAATATGTTGGTACACTATGTTTCTATACCAATATATATATATATATACAGGTATATATAAGAATATCTATGTATAAATACTTAGAACATATTCTACTATATGCAGAACATTGGACTGTGAAATATTTACAATTAATACATAGTTAAAACCTTTATTAAAAATGAATATTATATAAATATGTTTTTTCATGTTTCATCCATCTGCTTAAGCTGCTATTGTGTATATATGCGTATGTATCTCTATGTTTTCATCTACTTGACTGAAAAGTGCTCCAATGCACAGCTCATATCTTTGAGCCCTTGTAACTTTTTTTTGTGCAATATTTTTTTTTAAATAATTTTTATTAGATGGTGTTATTCTGAGCGTAAATGTACTTTGTAATGCATTTCTGATTACTTTTTTTCACGAAACAGTTTATTAGAGCTCTGAGGATGCACTAACCCAATGAGCGTTAACTTGAAACGTGCTCAAGTGATCGCATTTACTTTCAACTTGTAATACCAGCGATAAACCTAATGCGTGCAAACACATACGATGAATCCTTATCGCTTATGTGCAAATGTCTGCACTCCACTCGTAATCTGGCCCCAAATGTTTATATTTAAATGTTTCATTCCTATTTAAAATGTTATATTCACTTACGGCTAGATTCCGAGTTTTGCGTTAGAAGCTGTGCGGTGCTAACAAGCAGTTTATGCTCACCGCTCACTTACAGACAGCGCTGGTATTACGTGTTTTTACAAACCCGGCGTTAACCGCAAAAAAGTGATCGTAGAGCAAAATTTTGCTCCACATCTCACCTCAATACCAGCGCTGCTTACGTTAGCGATGAGCTGGCTGAACGTGCTTGTGCACGATTTCCCCATAGGAATCAATGGGGGAGAGCCGGCTGAAAAAATCCTAACACCTGCAAAAAAGCAGCGTAAAGCTACTAACGCAGCCCCATTGATTCCTATGGGGAAAATACATTTATGTCTACACCTAATACCCTAATATGAACCCTGAGTCTAAACACCCCTAATCTTACACTTATTAACCCCTAATCTGCCGCCCCGACATCTACATTATATTATTAACCCCTAATCTGCCGCTCCGGACACTGCCGCCACCTACATTATACTTATGAACCCCTAATCTGCTGCCCCAACATCGCCGACACCTACATTATATTTATTAACCCCTAATCTGCCGCCCCCAATGTCGCCGCAACCTACCTACACTTATTAACCCCTAATATGCCGCTCCCAACGTCGCCGCCACTATATTAAAGTTATTAACCCCTAAACCTAAGTCTAACCCTAACACCCCCTAACTTAATTATAATTTAAATAAATCTAAATAAAATTACTATCATTAACTAAATTATTCCTATTTAAAACTAAATACTCATAGTTACATTGTATTTAGCTTAGGGTTTATTTTTATTTTACAGGCAAGTTTGTATTTATTTTAACTAGGTAGAATAGTTATTAAATAGTTTTTAACTATTTAACCCCTTAAGGACAAGGCCATTTTTCAATTTCTTTCCCATAAGGACCAGGGCTATCTTTACATTTCTGCGGTGTTTGTGTTTAGCTGTAATTTTCCTCTTACTCATTTACTGTACCCATACATATTATATTCCGTTTTTCTCACCATTAAATGGACTTTCTAAAGATACCATTATTTTCATCATATCTTATAATTTACTATAAAACAAATTATAAAAAATGAGGAAAAAATTGAAAAAAAATAACTTTTTCTAATTTTGACCCCCAAAATCACATCTACAACCACCAAAAAACACCCATGCTAAATAGTTTCTAAATTTTGTCCTGAGTTTAGAAATACCCAATGTTTAAACGTTCTTTGCTTTTTTTGCAAGTTATAGGGCCATAAATACAAGTAGCAATGTGCTATTTCCAAACCACTTTTTCTCAAAATTAGTACTAGTTACATTGGGACACTGATATCTTTCAGGAATCCCTGAATATCCAGTGACATATATTTTTTTTTTAGAAGACATCCCAAAGTATTGATCTAGGCCCATTTTTTTATATTTCATGCCACCATTTCACCGCCAAATGAGATCAAATAAAATTTTTTTTTCACTTTTTCACAAATTTTTTCACAAACTTGTACAATTATGGCATAAATGGTTGTAAACACTTCTGTGGGATCCCCTTTGTTCAGAAATAGACATATATGGCTTTGGCATTGCTTTTTGGTAATTAGAAGGCCGCTAAATGCCACTGCGCACCACACATGTATTATGCCCAGCAGTGAAGGGGTTAATTAGGGAGCATGTAGGGAGCTTCTAGGGTTAATTTTACCTTTAGTGTAGTGTAGTAGACAACCCCAAGTATTGATCTAGGCCCATTTTGGTATATTTCATGCCACCATTTCACCTCCAAATGCGATCAAATGAAAAAAAAAACGTTACATTTTTAACAATTTTAGGTTTCTCACTGAAATTATTTGAAAACAGCTTGTGCAATTATGGCACAAATGGTTGTAAAAGCTTCTCTGTGATCCCCTTTGTTCAGAAATAGCAGACATATATGGCTTTGGCATTGCTTCTTGGTAATTAGAAGGCCGCTAAATGCAGCTGCGTACATCACGTGTATTATGCCCAGCAGTGAAGGGGTTAATTAGGGAGCTTGTAGGGAGCTTGCAGGGTTAATTTTAGCTTTAATGTAGAGATCAGTCTCCCACCTGACATATCACACCCCCTGATACTTCCCAAACAGCTCTCTTCCCTCCCCCACCCTACAATTGTCCCTGCCATCTTAAGTATTGGCAGAAAGTCTGCCAGTACTAAAATAAAAGATCCCCTTTAGCCCCCAACCTTCCTGATCCCCCCCAAACAGCTCTCTATCCCTCCCCCTCTACCTTATTGGTAGCCATCTTGGGTACTGGCAGCTGTCTGCCAGTACCCAGTTTACTAAAAAAAAAGCTTTTTTTAAAATTTTATTTATTTATTTCTGTAGTGTAGCTTCCCCCCCTCAAAGACCAACCCCCCACCCCCTCCCAGATCCCTTAGATGCTTTTTTTAAATAAAATATTACCCCACTCTCTTACTTTTTTTTTACATTTTCTGTAGTGTAGCCGTTCCCACCCGCTTCCACCCGTGCACGCGCCCTCCCAGCTCATACGCGCTCGTCTCCATGCACACCCCCGATGATCCCGCCCCCCTTGACGTCATAGGGCCCATCGATGGCCGCCCACCCGCCTCCCACATAAACTCCCACCCACCAATGATACCGCCCATCGATGTCCGGTGCAGAGAAGGCCACAGAGTGGCTCTCTCTGCATCGGATGGCCAAGGGGTGTTATTGCAGGATGCCTCGATATTGAGGCATCACTGCAATAACCGGAAAGCGGCTAGAAGCGATCAGGATCGCTTCCAGCCGCTTTAAACCCCAATGTCGTACAGGTTACGTCGCTGGTCTTTAAAGACCAGGTTGTGTGCGACGTACCCTGTACGACATGAATCTTTAAGGGGTTAATAACTACCTAGCTAAAATAAAGACAAAAGTACCTGTAAAATAAAACCTAACCTAAGTTACAATTACACCTAACACTACCACTATAATTAAATTAATTCCCTAAATTAAATAAAATTATCTAAAGTACAAAAAAAACAAACACTAAATTACAGAAAATAATAAACAAATTACAAGATTTTTAAACTAATTACACCTAATCTAATCCCCCTAATAAAATAAAAAGCCCCCCCCCCAAATAAAAAAGCCCTACCCTACACTAAATTACAAATAGCCCTTAAAAGGGCCTTTTGTGGGGCATTGCCCCAATAATCAGCTCTTTTACCTGTAAAAAAAATTACAAATCCCCCCCCAACATTAAAACCCACCACCCACACAACCAACCCTACTCTAAAACCCCCCCTTAAAAAATCTAACACTAACCCCCTGAAGATCACCCTACCGGGAGATGTCTTCATCCAACCGGGCAGAAGTGGTCCTCCAGACGGGCAGAAGTCTTCATCTAAGCCAGGCAGAAGTGGTCCTCCAGACAGGCAGAAGTCTTCATCCAGACGGAATTTTCTATCTTCATCCATCCGGCGCGGAGCGGGTCCATCTTCAAGACATCCGATGTAGAGCATCCTCTTCTTTCAACGGCTACAACATCAGATGTCTTGAAGATGGACCCACTCCGCGTCGGATGGATGAAGATAGAAGATGCCGTCTGGATGAAGACTTCTGCCCGTCTGGAGGACCACTTCTGCCTGGCTTGGATGAAGACTTCTGCCTGGCTTGGATGAAGACTTCTTCCCGTCTGGAGGACCACTTCTGCCTGGTTGGATGAAGACGTCTCCCGGTAGGGTGATCTTCAGGGGGTTAGTGTTAGTTTTTTTTAATGGGGGTATTGGGTGGGTTTTAGAGTAGGGTTGGTTGTGTGGGTGGTGGGTTTTAATGTTGGGGGGATTTGTAATTTTTTTTACAGGTAAAAGAGCTGATTATTTTGGGGCAATGCCCCGCAAAAGGCCCTTTTTAAGGGCTATTTGTAATTTAGTGTAGGGTAGGGCTTTTTTATTTTGGGGGGGCTTTTTTATTTTGTTAGGGGGATTAGATTAGGTGTAATTAGTTTAAAAATCTTGTAATTTGTTTATTATTTTCTGTAATTTAGTGGGGGGTTTTATACTTTAGATAATTTAATTTAATTTAGGGAATTCATTTAATTATAGTGTAGTGTTAGGTGTAATTGTAACTTAGGTTAGGTTTTATTTTACAGGTACTTTTGTATTTATTTTAGCTAGGTGGCTATTAAAGGGACAGTACACTGTAAAATAGTTTTTCAGTTAATGTATTTTAAATGACTTGTTATACCAACTGCAGAGTATAAAATATTTGAGAAATTCCATTTTCATGCTTATTTGTGTATATGAAGTAGCTGATTTTGTGCTTTGAAACCACAGCCTATTACAATGGGTTGAACTTTAAGGTGATATCAGATCTCATTATGTTCTAAGTTTGTGTAAACAGACTTGCTTCCTTATCTTTTATTTGGCTGGAACACCAAAGCTCAATACATAGAGAGAACAATGGGAAATTATCATTTTATTACTTAACTATCCTGCATCCCATTGAGAGTGTAATCTCTTCTGCTGGCTGTGTATACTTAGGCTATTCAATAGCCTATACTCCAGTATTAATTTGTTCAGTGTATGTGGCGATACCACAGGCTAAATCAGCTATTTCAAATGTTGAAATAGGAGTAAAGGAGCTACTTGTAACCAATTTAATACACTCTAGCAGGTTAAAAGGATCATTGAGAATAATTTAAAGGGGAGAATTTTTTTGGGTGAACTGTCCCTTTAAATAGTTAATAACGATTTAATAACTATTCTACCTAGTTAAAATAAATACAAACTTGCCTGTAAAATAAAAATAAACCCTAAACTAGCTACAATGTAATTATTAGTTATATTGTAGCTAGCTTAGGTTTTATTTTATAGGTAAGTATTTAGTTTTAAATAGGAATAATTTAGTTAATGATAGGAATTTTATTTATATTTATTTAAATTATATTTAAGTTAGGGGGGGTTAGGGTTAGACTTAGGGGTTAATAACTTTAATATAGTGGCGGCGATGTTGGGGGTGGCAGATTAGGGGTTAATAAATGTAGGTAGGTGTCGGCGATGTTAGGGACGGCAGATTAGAGGTTAATAAAATGTAACTAGTGTTTGCGAGGCGGGAGTTCGGCGGTTTAGGGGTTTATATATTTATTATAGTGGCGGCGATGTCCGGTTCGGCAGATTAGGTGTTAAATATTTTTTTCAGTGTTTGCGATGTGAAGGGGGCCTTGGTTTAGGGGTTAATAGATAGTTTATGGGTGTTAGTGTACTTTTTAGCACTTTAGTTAAGAGTTTTATGCTACAGCGTTGTAGTGTAAAACTCTTAACTACTGACTTTTAAATGCGGTACCAGGCTTGACAGGAGAGGGTCTACCGCTCACTTTTTGGCAGACTCGTAATACCAGCGCTATGCAAGTCCCATTGAAAAAAGAGGATACGCAATTGACGTAAGTGGATTTGCGGTATTTCCGAGTCTGGCCCAAAAAGTGAGTGGTACACCTGTACCTGCAAGACTCGTAATACCAGCAGGCGTTAAAAAGCAGCGTTGGGACCGGCCAATGCTGCTTTTTTAAGCCTAACGCAAAACTCGTAATCTAGCCGTTAGATTGCATTGTTATATTACAATTGATAAACAGAAATATAACCTTTGTTGTTGGTTTGGAAAACATTTATAGATACACTAATATAAAATAAACTTTCATGATTCAGATAGAGCATACAATAATAAAAAAAAGCTATCCGAAATAACTACCACTATCAACATATATACACACATTTTCAGAGGAACTACCTTCTACTGATGATTCTATAATGCTCCCTGGGCTTGTGAGAGTTAATTTAAAAAGCAAATAAAATAAATAAATATTGAAATAAAAATAATCCGTAAAATGTTATTGTTTAATCGCATTAAAACTCATAAAGAAATTGTTCTGCAAATATTGTATTTTATGGAAAAATTTAAATTTGTATTGACAATGTGCAGGAAATAATTGATTTATGATGCACCAGGGGCTTCCATGGATGCAGCTGAAATTTCTCTAGAACAATACTACACTGTTAGAGTAGCACTAAAAGCTATTAGAAACTAGAAACCAATAAAATAAATAAAATATATAAATTATCTAAATATTATCCATTTTAAAATATTACACATTCTAAAAACAATTTAATAGATAAAAAATCTGACACTGGTGTCTCTATACAAATACTTTTTTAGCTGAAAAGGTATTTGTAAAGTAGACTTGTGCAGCGCTAATCTTTTGGAACCAATATTCAGGGGAATTTGTTCTGCAAATATTTGTCTGCTGACCTATTTCAGTGTTTCTCAACCTCGGTCCTCAAGTACCCCCAACAGGCCAGGTTTTAATTATAGCTGAACCAATGCACAGATGTAGTAATTAGCTGATCAGTAACACCATGGTTACTAAAGTGCCTTCACCCATCAGCTGATTATTTCACCTGTGCACTGGTCCACCTGTAATGGAAACCTGACCTGTTGGGGGTACTTGAGGACCAAGGTTGAGAAACAATGCACTATTCAATATTTATCTTGGTTTAAATTAAACAAACATTGAATATTCATAGAACATTTGCATTCGTTTTCGTTAAATGAATGTAAATGCCCCAAAGCTAAAGGAGAAAAAGTTCACCTGTAGGTTTTTACTAACTTTTAGCCAGTTGGGGCGCCACGCTAAAACACTTCTCTTTATCACAAAACTCCAACCATGCTAATAGGAGGCTTAGTGCGGTGGCTCCCAGGGCCTGCACTAAAAGATCTTCTCTTTTAGGGCCTGATTTTTAAAGCCTCGCCAGCATGGAGAGAAATCACACAAAATCTTTGGGATTTTTTTAGACCAAGTATTGTTATGTAGGAGTCTCATTTTCACATAAAAAACACTACATAGCAACATAAACATTTCTCAAGATAAAGTTTGTGTTTATGAAATAATTTTAAGGGCCTCACCGTACCGACAAGACTTTTTTAGAATATCTTGCCTTAGCTGTGAGGTTTTCTTTGTTTCATCTGTTTATTGAAGAATGATTAATAGATTACAGACCTTGGAAACAACAACAAATCAGAAGTATCATTATACATTAAAATAATCCTTTCTCCAATCATCTGTGTACATTAACTGAATACAGATGCGTATATTCAAAATAACTTTTACATAACAATAGTACCCTTCAATATCTTGTGCTCAGTAACATAGAATTTCCACATATCTGGATCTAGAGAACATTCACAAGCAGGTCGGGACCCCCGGGGGTTAATGCTCTCTTATTTGCATTTCCCTCTTTTTTAGTAAGGAGTCTTCCCATATAAATTTTATGTCGGCTAATGTGTTTAATTTATGTCTTTTTAAATAACCGTATTCCTCCAGAGCTAACAAACTTGTGACCTTTTGTCTCCATACATTTATGGATGGTATATCCTGTGATTTCCATTTAAGTGCGATTAAAGATTTAGCTCCATTCAATCCCATCTGTACCAATGTGAGTCTCAATTTACAAGTGATGCGCGGTTGATCATTAAGTAGTGCTATTCTGGGGGACAGCTCAAAACCGTCTGACAGTATTCCCTTAAAATGTGATTCTATCCCCTGCCACAGTGGTTTCACTCTGTCACAACCCCATCACATGTGAAGATAATCTCCCCTTTTCCCACAACCCCTAGACCTTCTAGTATTTTTAAAGATCTTTGACCATCCATCTATTTCTATCTCTATACTCAAATCTTCCTGCCACCTCCCTACAAAAGCTGGGAGCTGTGCTATTTCATGTGCCTGCAGTAATTTTCTAGATAGTGATAATGCATGTGAAGTCGTCTCCTCTCTAATGCACAGTTGTTCAAAGGTTGTCAGAGTTCTCAGATAGTCTGTCCTATGTGGTGGTGTGTGAATGAAATGGGCCAGCTGATGATATTTGAGCCATCGCGTATAATTGCCATTTGCCACTTCTCTCAACTCTTCTCTAGGTTTGAGTTGTTGGTTAGAAATAAAATCTCTAAGTGGTGTTGTGTAAACCCATTCTGTCAAACGTTGTTGTCCGCTGCCCAAACCCCCTATTAACTCTGCATTGGTAGGAATGGGGAACAGGGGGGACCGTGTCCCTGTGATGTGTGATCTCGTCGCTACTATCCTATCCCATGATTCAAAGAGTTGTCTATGTAAGTCTAAAGACATACATTGTGGCGGTCTTAAGTGTTTCGGGATCCAGCATAAAGTTCCCGCTTTAGGTACTCGTAAGATATGTGAATCCATGGCAACCCATGCTTTCGATTCTCTAGCACCGTGCCAGTCCAACACTCTTTGTAATGTTACTGCTTCCAAGTATACCGATATACAAGGAACTCCTAGGCCTCCTGTCGCTAAAGTTCTGTACATGGTTTCCCTATTTATCTGAGGTTTGTTTGTTCCCCAAATAAATGCATTAATTTGTTTTTGTAGTTTAATTATATACCATCGTGGGAGAGTCATAGGGAGTGTCTGCAGAATATATAATATTCTTGGGAGCGTGGTCATTTTGATACATTGGATCCGCCCCCACCATGAGATTTGGTAGTCCAGGTTGACAGGTCCCATTGTGTCATATTTAACAGAGGAATATAGTTAGATTCAAACAGAGTTTTCCCATCTGGCAACAACTGCATACCTAGGTATTTCAGGGTTTTAGGTTGTAGTTTGTGGGCATATATTACTTAAACTATTATAGATTGGCTGCGTTAGGGATATATTAAGTATTTCTGATTTCTGTAAATTTATCGCAAAATTGGAAAAACGGCCAAATTCCTTGATTTCTGTCATAATGGCCGGTATCGATTTTAGGGGGGGAGGATACTGTGAAAAGAACATCATCCGCATAAAGCGTAATTTTGAAATCATGGGGACCTATCCTTATACCCTGAATATTTGAATCTGCTCTAACTCTTGCTGCAAGCACCTCCATTGATAATATAAACAAGGTAGGCGAGAGCGGGCAACCCTGCTGTGAACCATTCTGGATACTAAAAGCATCCGACATGACGCCATTTGCCTTGATGTGGGCTAAAGGTTGTGAGTATAGACTAAATATTCGCGCTATTGATGTGGATCCTAAGCCTATCTCTAGTAGTGTTTCCCTTAAAAATTCCCAATTTAGGCGATCAAACGCCTTTTCGGCATCGGTTGCTAAAAGAATCGCCAGTATTTTGTTCTGTTTAGCATAATTCATCAAGGTCACCACCCTAAGGGTGTTATCCCTTGCCTCCCTCTTGGGGACGAACCCCACTTGATCTGTGTGTATTAGTTCTTGTATTACGCTATTAAGCCTCTTTGATAAAATTTTCCCCAAAATTTTTAAGTCTGCATTCAGAAGGGAAATTGGACGATAATTACTCGGGTTTGTAGGATCCCTGCCGGCCTTTGGAATTACTGCTATATGTGCCAATAACATATTTTTGGGTAGGCTTTTTTTCTCATCTAGTGTACGAAATAAGGAAAAGAGGTGCGGGACTAATATTTGCTTAAACATCTTATAATAGGCGTTTGAAAAGCCATCTGGCCCAGGGCTTTTTCCCGAGGGAAGTTCATTTATTACTTTAAGGATTTCTACTTTAGAAATAGGACTATCCAATTTATTTATTTGGGACTGATCTAGCTTGGGAAGATCCGCTTTTCTAATGTAATCTCTCATTGACTCTAAGTGTTCAGGGGAAGAGTCTGAGTCTAAGTTATATAACTTTGCATAATAACTACCGAATAAATTGGCTATGTCTTTACTGTCGTATATAGGTTGATTATCCGGTGTGTGAAGTTTGTGTATCTGTGAAGCTTGAGTCTGAGCTTTCAGTAATTTCGCCAGAAAAGGCCCTGATCTATTGTATGTAGCATAATTCATCAAGGTCACCACCCTAAGGGTGTTATCCCTTGCCTCCCTCTTGGGGACGAACCCCACTTGATCTGTGTGTATTAGTTCTTGTATTACGCTATTAAGCCTCTTTGATAAAATTTTCCTCAAAATTTTTAAGTCTGCATTCAGAAGGGAAATTGGACGATAATTACTCGGGTCTGTAGGATCCCTGCCGGCCTTTGGAATTACTGCTATATGTGCCAATAACATATTTTTGGGTAGGCTTTTTGTCTCATCTAGTGTACGAAATAAGGAAAAGAGGTGCAGGACTAATATTTGCTTAAACATCTTATAATAGGCGTTTGAAAAGCCATCTGGCCCAGGGCTTTTTCCCGAGGGAAGTTCATTTATTACTTTAAGGATTTCTACTTTAGAAATAGGACTATCCAATTTATTTATTTGGGACTGATCTAGCTTGTCTTTACTGTCTTTACTGTCGTATATAGGTTGATTATCCGGTGTGTGAAGTTTGTGTATCTGTGAAGCTTGAGTCTGAGCTTTCAGTAATTTCGCCAGAAAAGGACCTGATCTATTGTTTTCGTAAAAGTATGTCTTCCTAAGGGAAATAACTTTTCTATGAGCTTCCTTGGTTAGTATTGCATGCAAGTCCCCTCTAGCCTTTACCAGGCATGCATACGTTGCCTGGTCTGTTGGTCTATTTTTATGATGCATTTCTAAACCATGGATATAAGTAGTTAGTTTATTGACTCCTGCATTGTATGTTTTCCTCCGAAAGGCCACGTGTTTAATGCACTCTCCTCTAATCACAGCTTTATGAGCTTCCCATAAGCAGTTTGGGGTTGTCTCTGGTGTTTGATTTATCTGGAAATATTCCAACAGGGCTTTCTTAATAGGTTCAACTGTAGCTGGATAATGAAGTAGAGAGTCATCCATACGCCATATGTATGGTGTGCTTGACTTACTTGGCCAATCAAGTTGCATGGTAACCATAGAATGGTCTGACCATACTGTGGGCAAAATATCTGCTTCTTTGAGCTGTGCTAGGAATGCTCTATCTATGTATAAATGATCGATACGGGTGTACACCGACCAGGGGTGGGAATAGAACGTATAGTTCCTCTGTGTTGGATATAGGATTCGCCATGTATCTACTGGACCTAAACTCTCCAAACATTTAAGGACTGTGTTGGGGGGACTGGAATTGGCTAAGGGAGACCCTGTAGAGAAATCCAGAGTAGGATCTATTGTAATATTCATATCCCCTCCCAGTATCAGTCCAGAAGTCGTTTATAGAATTTGAGTCTCCTGCTATTAGGAGCGTATACATTCACCAGTGTGATAGGTCTATTATATAGCAAACCCACTAATATCAGAATTCTACCCTCTGTGTCAGTAAACCTATTTAATAACTGAAATTGTAACCTTCTGTGAAATAATATTCCCACCCCATTCTTTTTTATGTCATGTGAGTTGAAGTGGCCTACAGGGAAATCTTTAGACCTGAAATTAGGCTCTTTTCCAGCCACAAAGTGAGTCTCTTGGAGGAAGATTATAGAATCTCCCTGTCTCGCTAGTGACCTTAGTGCTATGGAGCGCTTTGTAGGGGAATTGAGCCCTTTCACATTCTGTGATATTATTGTGAAAGAGTGATTAGCCATATTTGTCTAGTCTAATGGGTAAGCTGCAATGAGCAAAATGTCTTACCTGAATATTCCCGAGGGTCCCTTCCCAAAGAAAAATTGCTGAGAAGAAGTAGGAGTATACATATATGGAAATGGGTTTATAAAAGATATTCATGTCAGTCGGAGCACTACTGAATGTAAGTACAAAAGAAAAACATATAAATAAAACAGCATAATAACAAGTTAACTTAATGTCTATTATGACTACACTTATTGTTACATAGTGCAGCCACAGGTAGCCTGTAGGCTTATCAAAACTAATAACTGCACACAAGGGCAATCTTAAACTGGGGGGGGGGGGGGATAAAGGTACCATATGAGTACCCTTTACAGAGAATCAGTAAGAAACTGACAAAATGGTACAAATATATGACTCCAGAACGTACAAATATTACAACTAGAGAAAAAAATAAAATATAAATTTACTAGATCATATTAAAAACAGGGGTTAACATACATTTTAAAATCCGATTATTTTTGTACCCTTTTGTCAGTTTCTAACTGATTCTCTGTAAAGTTTGCCAGTAGGTACAAGCACCAACCCCTAATAGATTGAGAATATTCGATTATATCGATATCTAACATACCCACTACTATGGGATAATATAAAGGGAACGTCCATTACACATTATTAATTTTGAGTAGTGCCATTTTTTCTCTTCTTCTACCATATGAGTACCCGTCTTTCCAGGTGAGTTTTCTGGAATTTATGTAACAAAAAGGAAAAATAGCTTTATGAAACAACTATATAGCATTATTGTCTCAGCAGTCCAATCAAGTGGAAGATTAAACTGAAACTTATCATATCTTGAGGGTTCCCGAATTCATAGGTCAAGGTGGATCACGTGAGTGACCCTCAGTTTCACTTGTAGATGATGAAGGCTTTCTTCTCTTTTTTTCAACTCTGGTTCATTCCTGACGCTGTGGTTTAGGTGCTGAGGACTTTTGAGTTTGTGGGCTTTGCGTATCTTCTGAGAGTTTAGGCAGTGAAGGAGGTGGAATGTCCAATTGTTTACAGAACTGTTCTAAGTCCTCTGAGTCCTTGTATATATAGGTCTTATCTCCCTTAGAGACTCTTATGGAAAAGGGGATCCCCCATCTATAGGGTATTCCCAGGTCTCTCAGATGTAAAGTCAAATATCTGGCTTCCTTTCTTTTTGCTAGAGTTATAGGACTCAAATCTGCATAAATCTGAAGGGAATCCTCTCCAAATATAATCAGCGTTTTCCTCCTAGCTTCTTGAATTATCCTCTCTTTGTCTGAGTATTTGTGGCAACGTAGGATTATATCTCTGGGAGGGGCTATGGCCGCAGGTTTAGGCCTTAGCGCTCTGTGCGCCCTATCCAAACTGATATTTCCATCCCCCTCAGATCCCAGCAGGAATTTGAACAAATTTTGAAGATATGAGGAAATCTGAGCTGAAGAGATTTCTTCAGGCACGCCGTGAATCCTCAGATTCTGGCGGCATCCCCTATTGTCTAAATCCTCAAGCTGTTCTTGTAATTGAATGATAGTCGAGTTTTGATGTTGTAGCTCCATAGCCATAGACATAGAGGATTGTGTGTTATCTTCAACTTGCTCTTCTATCTGTAAGACTCGATTCCCCAAATCTACCAGATCTTTTTTAATGTCTGCCAAACCATCTTTTATGACTTTGCTGACTTGTTTCATGAAGGAGGAGAAATCTTCTTTAGAGGGTAATGCCTTTAAGTCAGCTTTGGTAATACTAGTGTTATTATCATTGTTGCTTGTGGACTGTATATTGGTGTCTTTGTCAGCAACACTGTCTAATGAGGAGTGGTCTGTGTCCCCTGGTGGATTATTCTCACAAAGTTTGAAAAAACTATTAAGCTTTCCACCAGTCGTGGTTAATCCTTTAAAAATTTTCTCTGAGCGGTGAGGACGTTTATTCGCCATTTTAAAGTCTGTTGTACTTTACAGGCAGGTTCTAACCACGTCCCCTACTGCCAGGTCAATTAAAACCACTAGCCAAAACTGCTGTATTTTATTTTCTGTTCACTGAAAAAATGTCAGTCCAGCTTTGTGAAAACCGATGTGCGACTGACCTGTTATTTCAGCAAGGCTGTTTTATCTTACATGCACACTATGTTCTCCACCGAAGCAGAAGCAATGCTGAACCTCTGCTGTGCACTGATGGCTGAGTTCAGTTTGTTTGTTCCTCCTGTCTCCCCAATGTTTATACAGGGTTACGGATAATAGCCCACCACCTCCCGATAAATCTTCCACTTTATGTAATATACAAGGAGTCTCCTCATCTTCACGCTGCCGTTGCCCTGATGAGTCGGCTTTGCTGCAAATCACGATCCCACGTGGCGTTGATTGCGGCCGACGGCTGTGTATAGAGAGCCTCTGTAATTAGCCATCACTTTAAAGATACCATCTCTGCATCGTCCCGGTTTGTTCTGCAGCGGCTTAGCAGACCTTGAGCTATCATGTCCTCTTAGAAAACTGTGCTCTTAGCTGTTGAATACAGCCCACCTGGAAAGTCTCTCACGGAGCACTATTAGCTTGCGGCCATGATCTACAGTTGCCGGCTCCGCCCCCCAAGCTGTGAGGTTTTAAATATCAGGCCCTTAGTGCCGGCCGGTGCTCTGTCAATAGAGGACTGGGTAAGTGTGTCTCTCCAGCATGCTAGGGGTAAATGTTACAATTAAAGGTAATTTAAAGAAAACAAATGAATACTGATGAAATTCGTCAGTATTTTTTCATTTTCTTTAAATTTCATTGGTGGATTCATTTGGTTATTCATTTCATGAAAACCTGTGTCAGATTTTTTTTTTAATCTGTTACATTGTTTATTGAATGTTTAATATTATATTTAATGCTATAATATTTAGATAATTTAATTATTTTATTTCTTCGATTGGTTTCTAGTTTAAAATTGGTTTTAGCGCTACTCTTATTGTGTAATATTGTTCTAGAGTTTTTTCCTGTTGGAGAAGGGAATGTTTTAGAGTTTAGCTATATTAGAAACAGTGACAGAGATAGGCACAGACAAAGGCTGTGGCGGACATTTTCCATAGTACAGACCTTAGTGAAGGACACCAAGGTACATTTGAAATTAAAACATTATTTTACAGTGCTTGGTGTTATTATACTGATGCAGATACCACTGATTCTATAACCAGCCCTCCTCTGGCTATACCCATGTGCCAGTGTCCCTACTGTGTCATTATATAGTGCTGGGTGTTATTATACTGATGCAGATACCACTGATCCTATAACCAGCCCTCCTCTGGCTATACCCATGAGCCAGTGTCACTACTGTGTCATTATATAGTGCTGGGTGTTATTATACTGATGCAGATACCACTGATCCTATAACCATCCCTCCTCTGGCTATACCCATGTGCCAGTGTCAATACTGTGTCATTATATAGTGCTGGGTGTTATTATACTGATGCAGATACCAATGATTCTATAACCAGCCCTCCTCTGGCTATACCCATGTGCCAGTGTCACTACTGTGTCATTATATAGTGCTGGGTGTTATTATACTGATGCAGATACCACTGACCCTATAACCAGTCCTTGTCTGGCTATATACATTTGCCAGTGTCACTACTGTGTCTTTGTATAGAGCTGGGTGTTATTATACAGATGCAGATACACATCCAGTATTTCACTCAGGCTTTATTCCATAACGTGTCAACCAATATCACTAGCAGTCTCTTGACAAGCCACTAACTTTATTCACACTACATTTTTTTTATTCCTATTCCTGAAAATAGAGGCAAATGTAAGATACTATGCACTGAAAGCAGAGTAATCTGATTTCTATTGGCTGCAGTATTTATTTTTTAAAGTTTGCCTCCTACTCCCTGCTAACTTTGTTCTCTCCAGCAAAGTTTACCTTTTCAGCAAGTTCCATTACTTTTTATAAGAGACATCTAACCCCCAGTGGCATCAATCGGGGTGCGGGGGGGTGCGGACATCACCGGGTGACACCTTGGAGGGGGCGGGGGGGGGGGTGACACCAACCCCCAAGTAACACCACAGTAAAAGTAAGCTAAAACTAGCATTAGAGGAGGGTGAGTGAGTGGGACAGTGACTAACACAGGGAGGTAAAGGGAGGAGGAAAAAAAGAGTATAGTCTGACCCAGGTCCGCCCTTTGGGAGGGGTGAGCAGGCCGCACTCAGGAAATTACAGGCAGTGCAACAGACTGCAGCAGCTGGTAAACCATTAATAAAAGCACACCACTGCAAAGCAAGAGTTCTATCCTTTTTTGCTAGCCCATTACATTTTGCCACTGGTGATACTGTGCAAAATCTAACAGGTAGCAAAAAATTATAGAACACCAGCACGTCACCCTCACTCATCCTGGGAGTGGCAGCTCAGTGCATGTATGTGATGTGCTGGGGCTGGACTATAGAGAGCACTCCTCTGTGGCGCCAACTGCAAGTGACACATGGAGATCTAAGAGGGTGAGTTAGATTATGGCAGAATGCACCTCTCAGGTTCATCACACTTCTTTCTTAGGATCTGTCTACTACTTCAAAGGCAATCTCAATGCTGTCACTGAAGTTTCCCCCTGCAATGCCGTAAACAACACTGAGGCATGCAGAGAACAATTTAACTCATTGGCTAACAGAAAGGACTAGTTTATTCCCAAGAAGTGCATTCCAGCTCTTTTTGGTAGCTATGGAGTTAATTGTACTCTGCATGCTATCGCTGTGAAGGCTGTAGGGCAAGAGGTTATGAAGGAGGGGCTGATCATGTTTAGTTGTATCTATGTGAAGCAGCCGGTTTAGCATTACAATTCTCAGCAGAGCAGGCACTTCAGTAATTATCCTCAATATTCTTAATAACATAAAATGTGCATATGTGTATGTTTGTATGTATTTGTGTGTGTGCATGTGTATGTCTGTGAGTGTGTGTATGTGTGTGTATGTCTGTATATGTGTGTGTGTGTTTGTATGTAAGTCTGTATGTATGTGTATGTCTGTATGTATGCGTGTATGTGTGTATGTCTGTATGTGTGTGTGTGTGTGTGTCTGTGAGTGTGTGTATGTCTGTATATGTGTGTGTGTATGTCTGTATGTAAGTCTGTATATATGTGTGTGTGTGTATGTCTGTATGTGTATGTCTGTATGTATGTGTGTGTGTATGTGTGTATGTCTGTAAGAGTGTGTGTGTGTATGTCTGTGAGTGAGTGTATGTCTGTATATGTGTGTGTATGTCTGTATGTAAGTCTGTATGTGTGTGTGTGTGCGTATGTCTGTATGTGTATGTCTGTATGTATGTGTGTATGTGTGTATGTCTGTATGTATGTGTGTGTGTGTGTGTGTGTGTGTGTATGTCTGTGAGTGTGTGTATGTCTGTATATGTGTGTGTGTGTATGTCTGTATGTAAGTCTGTGTGTGTGTGTGTGTGTGTATGTCTGTATGTGTATGTCTGTATGTATGTGTGTATGTGTGTATATCTGTATGTGTATGTGTGTGTGTATGTACCCAGTTGTTATGCTTGGGGGTGACACCATGAGTTACCGCACCGGGTGACACCGACCCTAGTGATGCCACTGCTCACCCCTGTGAGTGTTGACATGTTTTTTCATGCCTGACACAGGGACATTTTAATAATTGGGCCATAAGTGTCATTGCATTGCCTTTCTATTATGCAATAGTTAGTTATGCAATTCTGCTGCATTTAAAGGACCACTAAATGCAGTACAATTACATAATTAACAAGTACATAATAAATCTCTGAATTTAAAATAAGCAGTAAATCTTTTTCTGACAAATTAATTTTTCTCCCATTTTCCGGCCCTGTATGTATGTGACAGATATCAGCCAATCACAGACTAGTATACATATATCCTGTGAACTTGTGTATGTGCTCAAAAAGTGTGAATATAAAAAGACTATGCAAAATTTGGTAATGGAAATAAAATGGAAAATGTCCCTTCAATGTTTCTTTACCCTTTATAAATCTGCTATTTCTCACAAATGTGCTACAAAAAAATCATCCTTTACCCTCTAAAAACTAAAAAATGTTCCACTAAACTGATCCTCAGTTGGATTAAAATGTTGAGATTTAATGTATTTTTTATATAAAAAAATATTTGATTTTCCTATTCTGCCATTAGAATGCTGTGTACCGCAGGAACATGCTAAAAAGACTATGTACACTATAAAAGAAACAGTGTTTATTTTAATAGCACACACTCCATCTACCTTATCTTCTCTGGCTTTCCTTGTACGTGTGTTGTAATAGACTGTGCTGATTATAGTGATAAAGAGAACATGCCTTTTAATATACTGTGGGTATCAAATGTGCATTTACTGATTCTATGCAGACTACAGTTAAATTATATATATCCCCGTACATATAGTTTGCCGATTATTCAAGACACTGTAGTTTATTCATGTGTATTTGAACATTTTAGATTTCAATAGGAGCAAATATAATATTGTAAATAACATATTTATATGGATTGCTATGAACAGTGTCTTAAAAAGACATTTTCTACTTTAAAATTTCTATTGTTAGATGGATATGTCTTGTCACTCTCCTCCCTTCTCCTTCTTAATATGTAAATGCTTTTCTGCTTGCAATGATTACACTTCTGCAGCCTAATAATGCCAACTACTCATTTGTCATTTTTATGGGGACACATTGCGGAGGAAAGGCTGAGAATAATTTTAGTATTAATTAAGCAATAAAAATGCCTGGCTAAAAAGCACAATATTTCTTGTAAATGTACAATCCTGGTGTGTCTTACTGGTTTTTTTTATTGTTATTATTTAATTTAAACAAGACAAAACAAAACAAAACAAGAAAAATAAAATAAAATGAACTGGCTTTTTTTACATGTCATCACTGATCATCATATGAAGGGGCAGTACAAATAATGTGCTATATATCACATAAATGATTTGTTATTTAAGTTCTGTAGATTTTTTTATGTATTTTTAGGGCACCATGTACTAAGCCGTCAATTAATATGACATTGTAGACGCGGATAAACTGGCTGTTACTCGCCGCGGGCAAAATGGTGTACGCTGTCACTATATACTAAAAAAACACTCAGCAATAGACATCTCTAGCCCACCGCGAGCAGTGGCAGATTATTGATCAATTTGACGCCTCGCTCACCGCGACTAATCTAATTTACTTAAATGTCAGTAGAATTGTATGGCCAATTATTAACATGGGATATGCTAAGTGTCAGAAACGTCATAGTAGTCGCAGGAACATCATTTGGCTACTATAATAGTGCAACATTTCTAAAGAACTTTATTATTGTTCAAAAAATTTTGATCAGTTCATTCTGTGCGTTATTTTTGTAATATTTATTTACAAATTCTATATGGCTTCATCTGGATCAGATTCCCAGGTTTTAAAATCCAAGAATCCTCACATTTCTCATCAGCAAAACGTAGTTTTGATTGATATGATTATTGACTCTTATGATTATTTATTTGGATGCCATGTGAAACAGACTAATTTTTCAAGAAGGTAGATGATCTGGCAATGGATAAGCAATGCAGTTAGTGCTCAGCGTCCTGGAAAAAAAGATGTGGAACAGCTCAAGAAACGTTATAACAACATCAAATGTTTTGCAAAAGCAAAATTGTCCAAAGAACAAAATTCTACACGTGTTACCGGAGGTGGAAGAGCATATGTGGCCGACTTAAATGACTACGAACAGAAGCTTGTTCAGTGTCTAGGCATCACCGGCATAATGGACGACTGTGACAGTGATTTGAGAGGTAAATATATAACGTAATAATTGACGCCAAATGCTTGTAAAATATCGATAGATGTATTTGTCCAATATTATTGTTGAAAAATAACCTTATTTTTATTCCTACAAAAGAAATTAGCTGCCTACATAAGTTACGTTGCACATAGGCCTCAATAAATTTGATTAATATAATTAATGACACATTATTAATAATTTTGCATAGTTATTGATGTCAGAAATATATATAAATAAAAAAAAATCTATGTGATTCTATAATATTCTTGATAATCTAATTATCTGTTGTATAAAACTATGACGCCAATATTTAAAATAATTTAGAAATATTTCTACTGTATTGTTCCTGCATACAAGAGTGTGTTTGAAAGCTAAACTAGAAATTCTCATTTGAAAGCCTAAAACACCCTGGAATAACGCATATAGACCTTTTTTTATTATTTAATTTGCAATATACAGTAGGGGAGAACTACAGTTGTGCTCATAAGTTTACATACCCTGGCAGAATTTATGATTTCTTGGCCATTTTTCAGAGAATATGAATGATAACACAAAAACGTTTCTGTCACTCATGGTTAGTGTTTGGCTGAAGCCATTTTTTATCAATCAACTGTGTTAACTCTTTTTAAATCATAATGACAACAGAAACTACCCAAATGACCCTGATCAAAAGTTTACATACCCCAGTTCTTAATATCGTGTATTGCCCACTTTAACATCAATGACAGCTTAAAGTCTTTTGTGGTATTTGTGGATGAGGCTCTTTATCTTCTCATATGGTAAAGCTGCCCATTCTTCCTGGCAAAAGCCTCCAGTTCCTGTAAATTTTTGGACTGTCTTGCATGAACTGCACGTTTGAGATCTCCCCAGAGTGGCTCAATGATATTGAGGTCAGGAGACTGAGATGGCCACTCCAGAACCTTCACTTTATTCTGCTGTAGCCAATGACAGGTCGACTTGGCCTTCTGTTTAGGATCATTGTCATGTTGGAATGTCCAAGTACGTCCCATGCGCAGCTTCCGGGCTAATGAATGCAAATTTTCCTCCAATATTTTTTTATAACATACTGCATTCATTTTGCCATCAATTGTGACCAAATTTCCTGTGCCTTTGTAGCTCACACATCCCCAAAACATCAGCGATCCAACTCCGTGTTTCACAGTAGGAATGGTGTACCTTTCATCATAGGCCTTGTTGACTCCTCTCCAAATGTAGCGTTTATGGTTGTGGCCAAAAAGCTCAATTTTGGTCTCATCACTCCAAATGACTTTGTGCCAGAAGGTTTGAGGCTTGTCTCTTTGCTGTTTGGCGTATTTTAAGCGGGATACTTTGTGGCATTTGCATAGTAATGGTTTTCTTCTGGTGGCACGACCATGCAGTCCATCTTTCTTCAAGTGCCTCCTTATTGTGCATATTGAAACTGACACACCACATGTTTTCAGAGAGTCCTGTATTTCACTTGAAGTTATTTTGGGGGTTTTCTTTGCATCCTGAACAATTTTCCTGGCAGTTGTGGCTGAAATTTTAGTTGGTCTACCTCACTGTGGCTTGGTTTCAACAGAACCCCTCATTTTCCACTTCTTGATTAGAGTTTGAACACTGCTGATTGGCATTCTCAATTCCTTGGATATATTTTTATATCCCATTTCCTGTTTTATACAGTTCAACTACCTTTTCCTGCAGATCCTTTGACAATTATTTTGCTTTCCCCATGACTCCGAATCCAGAAATCTCAGTGCAGCACTGGATGAAAGATGCAAGGGTCTGTCGGGAGTCCAGAAACTCATTGAACTTTTACACACACACACACACACTAATTACAAGCAAACAGATCACAGGTGAGGATGATTACCTTTAATAGCCATTCAAACCCCTTTGTGTCAACTTGTGTGCATGTTATCATTCCAAAATCACCAGGGTATGTAAACTTTTGATCAGGGTCGTTTGGGTAGTTTCTGTTGTCATTATGATTTAAAAAGAGTAAACACAGTTGAATGATATTAAATTGCTTCAGCCAAACACTAACCATGAGTGAAAGAAACGTTTTTATGTTATCATTCATATTCAATGAAAAATGGCCAAGAAATCATAATTTCTGCCAGGGTATGTAAACTTATGAGCACAACTGTATGTAATGTGAGCCCTATAGGTAACATTGTGCTCATGCCGTGCCTTTTTAAAAAAAAATTGCAATAATAGGCTGAATTTAATTATAATTTTTAATAAATTAAAGGACATGTGACCATGCTTATTTTAAAAGAGGCATAGTAACAAGGTAATAATATCTTTCAAAAGTCTATAAAATGTAGAGCCAACAACACAATGATTGTTTCAAAAGATAGATAATTCCTCTACTAGTTCTTCAACAGTTTTTCATAATCAAAACTTTAATATTACTAAACCTTTTACCTCTGATATTAACTTTGATCTAAGCATATTCTGACAGACCCCTCACCACATGTTTTTTTATTTATTATCTATTGACTTTCATTTTACACTATAAGTGTAGTGCCACAAACCACTGGTGTGATCACAATGTTATTAGTATTAGCTTTCTTATTAAACTGAACAAATAATCGGCTAGATTACAAGTTTTGCGTTAGGCTTAAAAATCAGCGTTGGCCGGTCCCAATGCTGCTTTTTAACGCCCGCTGGTATTACGAGTCTTGAAGTTACAGGCTCACCGCTCACTTTTTTGGCCAGACATTGAAATACCGCAAACCCACTTACGCAAATTGCGTATCCTTTTTTTTTCAATGGGACTTGCATAGCACCGGTATTATGAGTCTGACAAAAAGTGAGCGGTACACCCTCTCCTGTCAAGACAGATACCGCATTTTAAAGTCAGTAGTTAAGAGTTTTACACTATAACCCCGTAGCATAAAACTCTTAACTAAAGTGCTAAAAAGTACACTAACACCCATAAACTACCTATTTACCCCTAAACCGAGGTCTTCCCGCATCGCAAACACTAAAACAAAAAATGTAACCCCTAATCTGCTGAAGCGGACATCGCCACCACTAGAATGAATATATTAACCCCTAAACCACCGCACTCCCGCCTCGCAAACATTAGTTAAATATTATTAACCCCTAATCTTCTGTCCCTAACATCACCGCCACCTACCTACACTTATTAACCCCTAATCTGCCACCCCCAACATTGCCACTATACTAAATGTATTAACCCCTAAACCTAAGTCTAACCCTAACCCCCCTAACTTAAATATAATTAAAATAAATGTAAATAAAATTCCCATCATTACCTAAATAATTCCTATTTAAAACTAAATACTTACCTATAAAATAAACCCTAAGATAGCCACAATATAAATAATAGTTACATTGTATCTAGCTTAGGGTTTATTTTTATTTTACAGGCAAGTTTGTATTTATTTTAACTAGGTAGAATAGTTACTAAATAGTTATTAACTATTTAATAACCACCTAGCTAAAATAAATACAAAAGTACCTGTAAATTAAAACCTAACCTAAGTTACAATTACACCTAACACTACACTACAGTTAAATTCATTCCCTAAATTAAATACAATTAAATAAAATGATCTAAAGTACAAAAACAAACAAACACTAAATTACATAACCCCCCAAAATAAAAAGCCCTACCCTACACTAAATTACAAATAGCCCTTAAAAGGGCCTTTTGCGGGGCATTGCCGCAAAGTAATCAGCTCTTTTACCTGTAAAAAAAATTGCAAATCCCCCCCAACATTAAAACTCACCACCCACACACCCAACCCTACTCTAAAACCCACCCAATACCCCCTTGAAAAAACCTAACACTAACCCCTTGAAGATCACTTTACTGGGAGAAGTCTTCACCCAACCGGGCCAAAGTTCTCAACAAATCCGGGAGAAATCTTCACCCAAGCCAGGCAGAAATGGTCCTCCAGATGGTCAGAAGTCTTCATCCAGATGGCATCTTCTATCTTCATCCATCGGGTGCGGAGCAAGTCCGTCTTCAAGACATCCGACACTGAGCATCCTCTTCATCCGACGGCTTCTTGCTGAATGAAGGTTCCTTTAAATGACATCATCCAAGATGGCGTCCCTTCAATTCCAATTCCGGAATTAAGGTAGAAAAAATCCTATTGGCTGATGCAATCAGCCAATAGGATTGAGCTGGCATTCTATTGGCTGATTGGAACAGCCAATAGAATGCCAGCTCAATCCTATTGGCTGATTGGATCAGCCAATAGGATTGAAGTTCAATCCTATTGTCTGATTGCATCAGCCAATAGGATTTTTTCTACCTTAATTCTATCAGCCAATCAGAATTGAAGGGACGCCATCTTGTATTACGATATTTAAATGAACCTTCATTCAGCAAGAAGCCGTCGGATGAAGAGGATGCTCCATGTCGGATGTCTTGAAGATGGACCCGCTCTGCGACGGATGGATGAAGATAAAAGATGCCGTCTGGATGAAGACTTCTTCCCGTCTGGAGGACCACTTCTGCCCGGCTTGGATGAAGACTTTTCCCGGATTGAGGACTTCAGCACGGTTGGGTGAAGACTCCTACCGGTGAGGTGATCTTCAAGGGGTTAGTGTTAGGCTGTTTTAAGGGGGTATTGGGTGGGTTTTAGAGTAGGGTTGGTTGTTTGGGTGGTGGGTTTTAATGTTCGGGGGGATTTGTAATTTTTTTACAGGTAAAAGAGCTAATTACTTTGGGGCAATGCCCCGCAAAAGGCCCTTTTAAGGGCTATTTGTAATTTAGTGTAGGGTAGGGCTTTTTTTATTTGGGGGGGGCTTTTCTATTTTGTTAGGGGGATTAGATTAGGTGTAATTAGTTTAAAATTCTTGTAATTTGTTTATTATTTTCTGTAAATTAGTTTGTTTGTTTTTGTACCTTAGATCATTTTATTTAATTGTATTTAATTTAGGGAATTAATTTAACTGTAGTGTAGTGTTAGGTGTAATTGTAACTTAGGTTAAGTTTTATTTTACAGGTAAATTTGTATTTATTTTAGCTAGGTGGTTATTAAATAGTTAATAACTATTTAGTAACTATTCTACCTAGATTAAATAAATACAAACTTGCCTGTAAAATAAAAATAAACCCTAAGCTAGATACAATGTAACTATTATTTATATTGTAGCTATCTTAGGGTTTATTTTATAGGTAAGTATTTAGTTTTAAATAGGAATTATTTAGGTAATGATAGGAATTTTATTTATATTTATTTAAATTATATTTAAGTTAGGGGGTGTTAGGGTTAGACTTAGATTTGGTGGTTAATAACTGTAATATAATGGCGGCAACGTTGGGGGTGGCAGATTAAGGGTAAATAAGTGTAGGTAGGTGGCGGCGACATTGGGGGCGGCAGATTAGGAGTTAAAAAATATAATGTAGGTGTCGGCGATGTTGGGGACAGCAGATTAGGGGTTCATAAGTATAATGTAGGTGGCGGCGGTGTCCGGAGTGGCAGATTAGGGGTTAATCATTATAATGCAGGTGTTGGCGATGTCGGGGGCGGCAGATTAGGGGTTAATAAGTTTAAGATTAGGGGTGTTTAAACTGGGGGTTCATGTTAGGGTGTTAGGTGTAGACATACATTTTATTTCCCCATAGGAATCAATGGGGCTGCGTTAGGAGCTAAACGCTGCTTTTTTGCAGGTGTTATTTTTTTTTCAGCTGGCTCTCCCCCACAAGCACGTTCAGCCAGCTCACCGCTAACGTAAGCAGCGCTGGTATTGAGGTGAGATGTGGAGCAAAATTTTGCTCTACGCTCACTTTTTTTGTGGTTAACGCCGGGTTTGTAAAAACCCGTAATACCAGCGTTGTCTGTAAGTGAATGGCTAGCATAAACTGCTCGTTAGCACCGCACCCCTGTTAACGCAAAATTCGTAATCTAGGTGTATGTTTTTTTAAATACATTTTCCAATGGATTAATAACAATATTATTTTTTTATTTTATTTTAAAGCTACACCTCCACCGCAACCACAGCCAGGGAGGAGTACCGATGAAGCACCCACTACCATTACTTCAAGATCTTCTGCAGCTGTTTCGAGACCATCTACAAGTACAGCTCATGGTCAATTTATAAGGTCAATATTAACTCTCACGCACAGTTCTTCCTCTATGGATACACTTCTGGATGTAAGGACTAGCACTATAGATACAGGTATTGGAAGAGGGACTGGCAAGTAAACTATTATTTCTAACAAAATCACATATTTCAGTAGCATTTATCTATGTATTAATATTAAAAAAATCTTATTTGTAGAAAAAACATTGGTAAGCAGTGTTTAAGTATTTCATCTATCAAATCCAAAAATTTAGATCACAATGAATATTGTTTTATGGTATTTGTAAATTACTTAAAAGTTTACAACAATGATAGCATTGACAGTAATTTGACACTAATTTGTTATCCTTTAGAGATAGGAATGACAGATGAATGACATATAATAATGTCATCATTGGGCTGATATTGGGATTAATTTAATAGTTTATTGTAACTGTATTTAATTGTAAAATAAATTTATAGGGCCTTGTAGCGCATTGTAATATATTTCAATTATTAAAATAAAATCAAGTCTAATTATATATATTTTTTTAATAGCAGATTTGGGGCAGTTGTTTGACAGCTTGACCGGACAATCATCACCATTATTTGATGGTATGTATCAATGCTAATTTTTTGGATCCTCATTTACCTATATTCCATTTTTTTTACACTCTGTTCATATGTCTAATATTTTTGATGACTGTATTAATCTTTCTCTTTCCCTTTGATCTATTAAACTATCTTTTAATGCATTTATTTAATTAATTTCTTTATTTTTAAATCTTTTGTTCTAGAAGAAGAAAACTCTTCAAGGGAGATAACCCTTAATGTTATATTTTATTTCTTGTCATCCTGAATAGTTTGATAATGTTATTTATGTTATTTTTTATTTTATTATTTTTAAAGTATTTGTTTTTGAGATTTTTTTGCAAAAAAAACATCTTTTATTCAAGCAAAATCTAGAAAAAAAAATTCGATTTTTTTTAATAAAAAAAAAAGAGTAGCATTTATTTTATCATATCTTCTGATAATAAGAGAAGCATTTTTTTTATTTCAAAATCACAGAATCAAATCAAATAACAAATCTTCTGTAAAGCAATCAAATTAGCCAAAATTGAAAATGAAAAATTAATTGCAAAGGATTCTAAGTCTAACCCTAAAAGGTTCTTTAAGTACATAAATAGCCAAAAATCTAAGAAGGACAATATAGGTACATTAAAATGCGTGGAGGGTAGCATGATAAATAATGACAGGGAGAAGGCTGAGGTACTAAACCAGTTTTTTCTTCAGTATACACAAGAGAGGAACCATTGGATGATACTTTGGAACAAAATAGAACATGGCAGTCCATACCATTAACTGGGTTATGTTTAGAGGATATCAGGAAAAAAATGGAAAAAAATGGATAATATTAAGGTAAATAAAACTCCAGGCCGAGATGGAATACACCCAAGGATGTTAAGGGAACTTAGCACTGTTATAGACAAACCTCTACTCTTAATTTTTCAAGACTCATTATCCTCAGGCATGGTACCCAAGGATTGGCATAAAGCTGATGTGGTGCCACTCTTCAAAAAGGGAAGCAGGGATGATCCAGGAAGCTATAGACCAGTTAGTCTGATATTAATAGTGGGGAAGATATTGATGAGCATATTCGTGTAAACAAGATTGAGTTCTAATCAGCATGGTTTTAGGAGAAATAGATCATGTCAAACTAATCTAATTAGATTCTACGAGGAAGTAAGTAAAAATATAGATAAAGGGGAATCAGTTGATGTGATATACTTAGATTTTGCAAAGGCATTTGATACAGTGCCACGTGAGAGATTAATGCACACAATTAAGGGACTGAGAATAGCTGAAAATGTTAGCTCATGGATAAATAACTGGATAAAAGATAGGGAGCAATGAGTAGTAGTAAATGAATCATACTCAGATTGGACAAAGGTAATCAGTGGAGTCCCCCAAGGATCAGTAATGGGCCCTGTTCTTTTTAATATTTTTATAAATGACTTGGAGCAAGGATTAAATAGCGACATCTCTATTTTTGCAGATGATACTAAGTCAAGTAAGGTCATTAGGTCAGAACAGTATGAACTTTCATTACAAAGGGATCTGCAATTATAACAGACATTATAAGTATGGGCAAGTAAATGGAAAATGAGATTTAATATGGAAAAATGCAAAGTTCTACATTTTGTAAGTAAAAATAAACAGGCAACATATTTTTTACATGTTATCTAACCATTACCTGTCTGGGTGTTTACACTCATTTGTTGTAAACCTTTAAATGAATTGGGAGACAATTCTATGTCCAATAGTGTTAGTGGCAAGGGTGGAGATAAAGCTTCACTTCGGGGGGTTTCTGCCAACATTGACCGAAGGTAGCATGGTGGCTGTTTACCCTTGATTTGCTTACTTCAAATATCTAGAAACATGTCAAATAAATAAAAGGAAATTATTAAAAACATTTACAAAAATTTAACAGTGAAAAATGTAAAACAAAATTCTAAGTTATGCATGCTCCTCCAATTTTAATATGTTTTTGTTTTATCAACACTTACATTTTGATCTACTAACATTCGGCTAACGCAGCTTTTTTTCCTACCGCTGCTCCCAAACAACGCTGGTATTTAGAGTTTTCTAAAGGTCTGCATTAGGCTCCAAAAAGGGTGCGTTGAGCCTAATTTACCGCCACTTCAACCCTCAATACCAGCGTTGCTTACGGTAGCTGTAAGCAGCTAAAACGTGCTCTTGCACGATTCCCCCATAGGAAACAATGGGACAGTTTGGGCTGAAAAAAACCTAACACCTGCAAAAAAGCAGCGTTAAGATCCCAATGCAGCCCCATTGATTCCTATGGGGAAACAGTTTCTAAGTCTGCACCTAACACCCTAACATGAACCCCGAGTCTAAACACCCCTAACCTTACACTTATTAACCCCTAATCTGCCGCCCCCACTATCGCTGACACCTGCATTACACAATTAACCCCTAATCTGCCGCTCCGGACACCGCCGCCACCTACATTATCCCTATGAACCCCTAATCTGCTGCCCCCAACATCGCCGACACCTACATTATATGTATTAACCCCTAATCTGCCCCCCCAACGTCGCCGCTAACTTACCTACACTTATTAACCCTAATCTGCCGACCGGACCTTGCCGCTACTCTAATAAATGTATTAACCCCTAAAGCTAAGTCTAACCCTAACCCTAACACCCCCCTAAATTAAATATAATTTTAATCTAACGACATAAATTAAATATTATTAACTAAAGTATTCCTATTTAAAACTAAATACTTAAATAAACCCTAAACTAGCTACAATATAACGAATAATTATATTGTAGCTATTTTAGGATTTATATTTATTTTACAGGCAACTTTGTATTTATTTTAACTAGCTACAATAGCTATTAAATAGTTATTTACAATTTAATAGCTACCTAGTTAAAATAATTACAAAATTACCTGTAAAATAAATCATAACCTAAGTTACAATTAAACCTAACACTACACTATCAATAAATTAATTAAATAAATTACCTACAATTACATACAATTAAATAAACTAAACTAAATTACAAAAAACAAACAAACACTAAATTACAAAAAATAAAAAAAGATTACAAGAATATTAGGCTAATTATACCTACTCTAAGCCCCCTAATAAAATAAAAAAGCCCCCCAAAATAATAAAGGTCCCTACCCTATTCTAAATTAAAAAGTAACCAGCTCTTTTACCAGCCCTTAAAAGGGCTTTTTGCAGGGCATGCCCCAAAGTAATCAGCTCTTTTGCCTGTAAAAAAAAAAATACAAACCCCCAACATTAAAACCCACCACCCACATACCCCTACTCTAACCCAAACCCCCCTTAAATAAACCTAACACCACCCCCCTGAAGATCTCCCTACCTTGAGTCGTCTTCACCCAGCCGGGCCGAAGTCTTCATCCAATGGGGTAGAAGAGAATATCCAGACTGGCAGAAGTCTTCATCCTATCCGGGCAGAAGAGGACATCCGGACCGGCAGACATCTTCATCCAAGCGGCATCTTCTATCTTCATCCATCTGACGAGGAGCGGCTCCATCTTCAAGACCCTCGAATTCCGATTGACTGATAGGATTCTATCAGCCAATCGGAATTAAGATAGGAAAAATCTGATTGGCTGATTGAATTAGCCAATCAAATTCAAGTTCAATCCGATTGGCTGATACAATCAGCCAATCAGATTGAGCTTGCATTCTATTAGCTGATCGGATTGTATTTTTTTTTACAGGCAAAAGAGCTGATTACTTTAGGGCATGCCCCCTAAAAAGCCCTTTTAAGGGATGGTAAAAGAGCTGGTTACTTTTTAATTTAGAATAGGGTAGGGACCTTTATTATTTTGGGGGGCTTTTTTATTTTATTAGGGGGCTTAGAGTAGGTGTAATTAGCCTAATATTCTTATAATCTTTTTTTTATTTTTTTGTAATTTAGTGTTTATCTTTCTTGTAATTTAGTTTAGTTTATTTAATTGTATGTAATTGTAGGCAATGTATTTAATTAATTTATTGATAGTGTAGTGTTAGGTTTAATTGTAACTTAGGTTAAGATTTATTTTACAGGTAATTTTGTAATTATTTTATCTAGGTAGCTATTAAATAGTACATAACTATTTAATAGCTATTGTACCTAGTTAAAATAAATACAAAGTTGCCTGTAAAATAAATATAAATCCTAAAATAGCTACAATATAATTATTTGTTATATTGTAGCTATATTAGGGTTTATTTTACAGGTAAGTATTTAGTTTTAAATAGGAATACTTTAGTTAATAATATTTAATTTATTTTGTTAGATTAAAATTATATTTAATTTAGGGGTGGTTAGGGTTAGACTTAGCTTTAGGGGTTAATACATTTATTAGAGTAGAGGTCCGGTCGGCAGATTAGGGGTTAATACTTGAAGTTAGGTGGCTGCGATGTTAGGGAGGGCAGATTAGGGGTTAATGCAATTTATTATAGAGTTTGAGAGGCGGGAGTGCGGCGGTTTAGGGGTTAATACATTTATTATAGTGGTGGCAAGGTCCGGTCGGCAGATTAGGGGTTAATAAGTGTAGGTAGGTGGCGGCAACGTTGGGGGGGGCAGATTAGGGGTTAATAAATATTATGTAGGTGTCGGCGATGTTGGGGGCAGCAGATTAGGGGTTCATAGGAATAATGTAGGTGGCGGCGATGTGCGGTCGGCAGATTAGGGGTTAAAAATATTTATTATTGTGGCGGCGATGTGGGGGGACCTCGGTTTAGGGGTACATAGGTAGTTTATGGGTGTTAGTGTACTTTAGAGCACTGTAGTTAAGAGCTTTATATTCCGGCGTTAGCCCATAAAGCTCTTAACTACAGCCTTTTAAGGGCTATTGGTAGTTTAGGCTAGGGTTTTTTTTTATTTGGGGGGGGGCTTTTTTTATTTTGATAGGGCTATTAGATTAGGTGCAATTAGTTTAAATATCTGATAATTTCTTTTTTTATTTTCTGTAATTTAGTGTTTGTTTGTTTTTGTAATTTAGGTAATTGTATTTAATTTAGGTAATTGATTTAATTATAGGGTAAGGTTAGGTGTTAGTGTAACTCAGGTTAGGTTTTATTTTACAGGTAAATTTGTATTTATTTTAGCTAGGTAGTTAGTAAATAGTTAATAACTATTTAGTTACTATTCTACCTAGTTAAAATAAATACAAACTTACCTGTAAAATAAAAATAAACCCTAAGATAGCTACAATGTAACTATTAGTTATATTGTAGCTATCTTAGGGTTTATTTTATAGGTAAGTATTTAGTTTGAAATAGGAATAATTTAGGTAATGATAGTAGGTTTTATTTAGATTTATTTTAATTATATTTAAGTTAGAGGGTGTTAGGGTTAGACTTAGGTTTAGGGGTTAATAAATTTAGTATAGTGGCGGCAAAGTTGGGGGAGACAGATTAGGGGTTAATAAATGTAGGTAGGTGGCGGGGATGTTAGGGGGAGGCAGATTAGGGGTTAATAATATTTAACTAGTGTTTGTGATGCTGGAGTGCGGATGTTTAGGGGTTAATATGTTTATTATAGTGGCGAAGATGTATGGAGCGGCATATTAGGGGTTAATAAGTGTAGGTAGGTTGCGGCGACATTGAGGGAGGGAGATAAGGGGTTAATAACATTATGTAGGTGTCAGCGATGTTGGGGGCAGCAGATTAGGGGTTAATAAGTATAATGTTGGTGTCGGCGATGTCCGGAGCGGCAGATTAGGGGTTAATAAGTATAATGTAGGTGTCGGCAATGTCGGGGGCGACAGATTAGGGGTTAATAAGTGTAAGATTAGGGGTGTTTAGATTCCGGGTTTATGTTAGGGTGTTAGGTGTAAACATAAATTTAGTTTCCCCATAGGAATCAATGGGGCTGCGTTACGGAGCTTTACGCTCCTTTATTGCAAGACTTTTTTTCAGCCGGCTCTCCCCATTGATGTCTATGGGGAAATCGTGCACAAGCACGTAAAACCAGCTCACCGCAGCTTTCAGCAGCGCTGGTATTGGAGTGCGGTATGGAGCTCAATTTTTCTTTACGCTCACTTTTTTGCCTGTCAATGCCAGGTTTTTGTAAACCTGTAATACCAGCGCTGTAGGTAAGTGAGTGGTGACAATTACGTGCAAGTTAGCACCGCACCCCTCATAACACAAAACTCGTAATCTAGCCGATTGTTCTGCATGCTTACATTATTCGATAGTTATGATGTATACATTTATGTTTAGTGTTCTATAAAAGTAAATTATTTGGATTATGGTAATTCTAATGTCCATTAAAGGGACACTAAACACAAATTCTTTATATAATGATTCAGATCGAACATGCAATTTTAATCATCTTTATAATGTAATACTATTACCAATGTTTATTTGTTCTCTTGCTATCGTTTTTAAAAAAAAATCAGGAATGTGATGCATAGGAGCAAGACCGTTTTTGGTTGAGGACCTGGGTTATTCTTGATTTTTGTTGGTAAAATGCCAGCATCAATAAAGCAAGCAATATCCATGGTGCTGAAACAAAATTTGGCTGGATGATGAAATTTACATTTGTTATTTTCAAATAAAGATAAGAAGAGAATGACTAAAAATGATTAATAATATTAAATTACAAATTTGACTACAATTGCATTCTCTATCTGAATCACTGAAATAATTGTCAATACTACAATTTGAACGAAAATAAAAATAAATATGATTATAGATTAATCGTCAATGATGACAAAGTTTAAATTACATTACATGTTGGGATTTAAATAAAAAAAAAGTTTTATATATACTGTATATATTAAGCTTATATGTCCTTATTAATTTTCTAATAGACTTGTAGTACTTCATTTGCCTTCTCTTGAAGTCACTGGGCGCCATGTACTAAGGCGTCAAAATTTTAGAACAAACCGTATCGAATAAACCCGCCGGAATTTGCACCATGCGGATAGAACTTCGTTACATGAATGTACTAAGAACCAAGCCGTAAAATTTTGCGTCTAATCTGTCTCAAAGACAATCGGATTATTGATAACTTTGAAGCTTCGCCCGGGGCGAAAGAACAAAGTTACTAAGCAGTCTACGGCCTAATTGGTTTAGTTCTTAAACCATGTCATCATCTAGGTGTCATAATCGTCATACAAGCGGCAACGTTAAGCTGCTGACATGTATAAGAATTTGCATTTCCCAGAAATCTTAGATTATTGTTTATTTACTTTTCGGTATTTACTTTGAGAAGATGGCTTGCTCCAGAGATTCAGTTACTTCCAAAAAGACTCGCAACCCTAACTTCTCGCATCAACAGAATGTTGTACTTGTTGATCTAGTATTCGAATACTATGATAATATTTATGGTAGTCGAGTCAAGCAAACCCCCGGTGCCCGTAAAAAGATTATTTGGGGAAAAAAATAGTGATGCGGTGAGTGCTCAAGGACCAACGAAAAAATATATTGAATCCTGCAAAAAAAGGTTCAATGATATCAAGTGTCAAACTAAATCCAAAATTGCCAAAGAAAAGCAATATGCACGTGGTACTGGAGGCGGACAAGCTTATGTCGCAGATTTGACTCACTTCGAAAGAAAAGTTCTACAGAGGCTTGGCGCGGAGGTCATTGAGGGCATAACTGATGACTGTGATAGCGATATTCAATATATAATAATAATATATATAATATTTATATTGTTTAATTGTCTGCACCAAAAATGTGTTGCTTACATTAATGTTTTTAAAAAACATTATTAACCGTTTTTTAATGTGCTATTTACTCGTATTATCAATTTTTCTTCCTTCTCTTTCTATCTTTATTTAAAAAGCCGGAATGAAAATCTTAGCAGTCAGCACATTTTAGGTTCATCACCATGGATAGTGGTTGCTTATTGGAGGTCGACATTTAACCACCAATAAGCAAGCATAACCCAGGTTCTCCACAAAAATTGGGCATGCTCCTATGTATCCTATTTCTGCTTTTTAAATAAACATAGCAAGAGAATGAATAAACATAGAGAATACAAGTAAATTAGAAAGTTGCTTAAAATTGCATGGCCTAACTGAATCATGAAAGAAAAAAATTGTGTTTAGTGTCCCTTTAATCACACCAATGCTAAATCCATTTATCATTTCAATTACAGTTACAGCTATATGAAAACCAAAAATGTAGGTTTCCTCACTCATATATGCAATAGCATTATAAAAAATAAAAACATTAAATTCGATTATGTAATTGTATTACTTCTCTATTTATCTTTTTCTTTAATGTTTATCAAGGCAAGCTTAGGAGCAACATAGAACATAGGTTCTATCTGTTGATTGGTGTATACATTTCAATTTATATTGTCACTGGCTCACCCATGATTTCAATTTTAATCCATTATGGACTTGGTGCTTCTTTTTTCAATGATACCAAGATAATAATTTAAATTAAATAATACAATATAAAACCATAATGGATTTAATTGGATTATGAGATAGCAATCATGAGTTACACAAATAGGGTTTTATTTATTTATCTCTTTTAAATTTTAAATTTTTTATGGTGTTATATTGCTGCATACTTACACATCCATTGGGGGTTTTCATGTGCCTCAATAATGTACATGCCTCAATAAAGATACATACTGGACACATATGTAATATGTTAGGTAATGTGTTAATTGAAATCTTTATTTGCTATTTCATAGGTGGTTCTGTTCGATCATCGACTTCTGCATGTGTCAATACCCCATCTACATCTATAGGACAGGAACCACGTCCGTTGACATCACATCAAATTGAAAATGTGAATATTAGACAACCAACACAACATGGGCAATATATACGCTCCACAACAAATACAAGCCACAGCCTATCGTCTGCTGATACCCTTCCAGATGTAAGGAGCAGTACACAGGACACAGCGGTTGGAAGAAGCTCTGGTATATTGTTTTAAGCCACTTATATATACACTTTTAAATATTTAAATTTAAATTAAATATTAATCTTAAATATATTTTTTTTTTCAGCGGATGTTGGACGTCTATTCCGAGCTATGGTGACAGATTCTGCATCACTTTTGATGGTAAGTTACTTTTGGAAAGTAAATATAGGCTGATAAGAAACCTGATTTCAGTATAAAGTAACCAAACATTTTAAAAAATGTTTGTAATGTATATAGTTTGATAGTCACACATCTGACTGTGAGATGGATAGACTAACATTAAATGCCCCTGTTCTTCATATAGTGTACATTTTAGTCTGTTTCATGTTACATCCATCCAATATTATTGTATGTAGTGTGATTTTATATTGACACAGTTTAAACATGCAAAACCACACTTATTTATTAAAAAGGCCTTTAATCTTCTTGTTTAAACCAAAAAGCAAAGACTGACATAACTGTGTGAATACACACCTTGATGGCTCTCCTGACACAAACCAACAAACTGCATTAATACACAGCTTGTGGAATACATACGTATACACTCATCCAAACACAAAACAAAAAGACAATGGCTATAAATAAAAACAATATCACTGCACTCAAGGACAATGATAAAATCTTAGGATGAGATGGCTAGCTTGTCACAAACCGCAAATGATTTACATATAACGACTAGAGTAGTGACATTTTACAGCCAACAGTACTGTATAAATTTCTTATGTATAGTCACACTGTTTAACCATTAACCGCCTAACCATTACTGCAGGAACAAATCATAATCTGATGTTACATAATGTTGGCTAATCTTCTTTTAATTGCTTGATTTCAATATTTCTAATTATATTTTTATGTTTTTTTTAATTTAAGATATCGAAGAGGAGGAGGATTCTTCTAGAGAGGTCATTCTGAATCTTGTTCCTGTTAGAGCACATAGTCCAGAGGTTATATCTCCAGACCTTGGAAGCTTAATTCCTGACCTCTCACAGATGGCACAAGATCAGGATTTTGCTATTCATGATCCTGTAACAAACCCCTCTAATGAGGATGACAATCCAAATCCACCTCATGATGTTGCAGAGCAGGAAATTGAAGCTTTTGAACCTGCACCTGCTCAACCTATACTTCAAGAGCCGGCACCTTTGGAAGATGCTGCTCTAAATGAAATGCTAAATCTTGCCAGAGGATATAGAGCAGACATTAGACAGGTTCAGGATATTTTGTCTGCACATTTTGAAAGATTTGATAACTACAACCAACAACGATTGGAACTGGACCGTGAAATCTTTCAGTGGCAAAGAGAAATGGAAAGAGAAAGGAACCAGCAAATAACGAGGGCCTTGGCAATAGTCGAAAATACAGAAAAAAATATTTAGAATGATAAGTGCCCATACAGGCACTCAATCAATGCTAAAATCTGTGGTGCTGAGAAGACAGCTGAACTACACACTAAATGGCTCAATCAGTAAGTAAAATTAATATTGTGGCACTGAGAGAGCAGCTGCACTATACACTAAATAAAGTCCTTCAAGTTTGAACTATACACTGAATGGCTCAATCAGTAAATACAAATTAATATTATGGCGCTGAACTTGTATTGCGAGCGCATTTCTAAATCTGCACACAACAATAGCCGAAAATTACATGCAGATGGCTCAAACTACTATGCAGTCTATGTTAGATATAATAAGAGATAGACAACAGAACCAAGAGTCGCCAGATCCTAAGAGACAAAGGTTCCATTAGTGCAGTTAGCCAAGATTAGGTAACTTTTTTCAACTAGTTGAATGGTTTAACTTATTATTTTTATTTGTTTTGATCATAAAATATATTATTATTGTTATTTGTACATATGTTTATTAAAGTTTCTCTATTTTTAATTCATTTATTATGTATTTTGTTTTCCATTGACTTGAAATCATTTAAAGGTTTTAAAATAATGTGACACAAAGACAAATCATATTGAACAAATTTAACATTTATTAAAACATGAATTTTAAAAATTAAGAAACAAAAAAGCATTTGAGAAAAACCAAAAAAAAATTGAGGCTCCTCCTGGCCACTACAGTAATTTTTGGGTTGTAATTGACCTTTTAAACATAAAAAAAGACAATTGTAATGTCATCAAAGTACAAATTAAATAACTATTTGGATCGCACAAAACATTCTTAGAATATATATATATATATATATATATATATATATATATATATAAAAACAGTATCAATACCTATTAAAATTCAATAATTGCTTAGATGTTTTCCATAACATAAGTTTTGTAGAGATTTTGAACCTGGGTATTTAAATTCTTTATAGAATCCATTATTTGTTTAATTTCTTCACAAACAGAGGATAGTACTTGTGATGCAACTTGTAACCCGTAATCTAGATAAGAATTTTTTTTTTTTAAAAAGTTATGGATTGTCGCACATTTTTTTAAAAAAAAAGGGTGTTACAAAGCAGTTATCAATAAATTATTACCATTTAGATTAGAGGAGGTATTTTCCATAGCTGGACTTGTCTGTGTAGATTTAGAAACCTTAGATATTTCCAAGTCAATATCAGTATCAGAAATATCTGTTGAGTTTTTCTCACTACTTGCATCTGTAATATATATTTATAATTTGATACATATATAGATTGTTAGATTGTAGTATAATCTTTATTAATAGAGTAATTGTACCGATATCAAACATTTACCTAGTTGCATTAAGGGTGAAGTTACTGACATCCTTTGAGGAGCATTATTTCCTCATTGTCAATATCTATGAACGATTACAGAATCACACAATTAAAAAATATAACTGTAATATTTTTAAAGGTACAAAATATTTTAAAATTACCTTCTGTAGAAGATAAATTCAATATTCTTCTGAACATGTTTTTTTTTTTCATTTTCAACACTCTTTTATTGGTTTCTGTTATTACCAAAAAAATCTAAATCATTATTATGTTAATAAGTTCTGTAACTTTAGATATTTAATTCATGGTTCCTTTTGTACCTTGAGGTGTATGTACGATGGCATCTGACACCTCCTTTTTGCGGAGACAATTCTCTGTCAAGCAAAGACAGTGGCAAGGGCAGGGATCTAGTCTCACTGCAAGGTGTCAAATTTATAATAGGCCTTACATAACGTGGAGGAGGAGCACCACAAATATTTTCTTTCTTCTTATCTGAAATAGTGAATACAGATATACAAAACAAGATTACTAAATTTATTTTTGTTATTTATGTTTTAATTTGTAAAAGGGACATGTAATTTTACATGTCCAATTGATAAAGTTCAAGAAAAAATATTCTATTATTTAAAATGTATAGATTTTTCTCTTTGATTTTGATTTTTTTAAATTTATTTATAAATCATAAAAAGAGAATACATCTATTTAAATAATAGAATACAATCTGATATAAAAAAAATTTTTTTTATCATAACTGTGACAAATAAAGAACATTGTAGAATTGTGAATTGTATTCAACAAGTGTAAAACAATCATCAAGTCTAATAATTGCTGATGTATGCTGGATGAATCCTAACTTTGTATTTTTAAAAATGTATTGTAAATAGTTTTATAAATAAAATTAGTTGTAATATAAATTTAAATTTTGTAAGTAAAAGTTCCATCCAGGCATCATTGTTTCTTAGTTTGTTCAAACTGTAAATCTTAGATATGTTTATAGTTTTTAGAAGTTCTTAAAAAATAGAAATTATAAAACCATAAATAATAATGTTAATAGATACCTTCAAAGAGCCCGTACGTACATCAAAATTATAATTATGGTACACTTAAACCCAAATTATTCTTTCATGGTTCATATCGATGCTGAAATTTTTAACAAATTTATAATTTAAAAAAATAATAATTGTTTTATTGTTTTTACTTCCATTTCTTTTTTTTTTTAAAGCAGGGATGTAATTTTGAAAAACAAGCACATTTTATTTTCAGCATCATTTAACATTTATTAAAACATGAATTTTAAAAATTAAGAAACAAAAAAGCATTTGAGAAAAACAAAAAAAAACATTGAGGCTCCTCCTGGCCACTACAGTAATTTTTGGGTTGTAATTGACCTTTTAAACATAAAAAAAGACAATTGTAATGTCATCAAAGTACAAATTAAATAACTATTTGGATCGCACAAAACATTCTTAGAATATATATATATATATATATATATATATATATATATATATAAACAGTATCAATACCTATTAAAATTCAATAATTGCTTAGATGTTTTCCATAACATAAGTTTTGTAGAGATTTTGAACCTGGGTATTTAAATTCTTTATAGAATCCATTATTTGTTTACTTTCTTCACAAACAGAGGATAGTACTTGTGATGCAACTTGTAACCCGTAATCTAGATAAGAATTTTTTTTTAAAAAAAAGTTATGGATTGTCGCACATTTTTTTAAAAAAAAGGGTGTTACAAAGCAGTTATCAATAAATTATTACCATTTAGATTAGATGAGGTATTTTCCATAGCTGGACTTGTCTGTGTAGATTTAGAAACCTTAGATATTTCCAAGTCAATATCAGTATCAGAAATATCTGTTGAGTTTTTCTCACTACTTGCATCTGTAATATATATTTATAATTTGATACATATATAGATTGTTAGATTGTAGTATAATCTTTATTAATAGAGTAATTGTACCAATATCAAACATCTACCTAGTTGCATTAAGGGTGAAGTTACTGACATCCTTTGAGGAGCATTATTTCCTCATTGTCAATATCTATGAACGATTACAGAATCACACAATTAAAAAATATAACTGTAATATTTTTAAAGGTACAAAATATTTTAAAATTACCTTCTGTAGAAGATAATTGCAATATTCTTCTGAACATGTTTTTTTTCATTTTCAACACTCTTTTATTGGTTTCTGTTATTACCAAAAAAATCTAAATCATTATTATGTTAATAAGTTCTGTAACTTTAGATATTTAATTCATGGTTCCTTTTGTACCTTGAGGTGTATGTACGATGGCATCTGACACCTCCTTTTTGCGGAGACAATTCTCTGTCAAGCAAAGACAGTGGCAAGGGCAGGGATCTAGTCTCACTGCAAGGTGTCAAATTTATAATAGGCCTTACATAACGTGGAGGAGGAGCACCACAAATATTTTCTTTCTTCTTATCTGAAATAGTGAATACAGATATACAAAACAAGATTACTAAATTTATTTTTGTTATTTATGTTTTAATTTGTAAAAGGGACATGTAATTTGACATGTCCAATTGATAAAGTTCAAGAAAAAATATTCTATTATTTAAATGTATAGATTTTTCTCTTTGATTTTGATTTTTTTAAATGTATTTATAAAACATAAAAAGAGAATACATCTATTTAAATAATAGAATACAATCTGATATAAAAAAAAATATTTTTTATCATAACTGTGACAAATAAAGAACATTGTAGAATTGTGAATTGTATTCAACAAGTGTAAAACAATCATCAAGTCTAATAATTGCTGATGTATGCTGGATGAATCCTAACTTTGTATTTTTAAAAATGTATTGTAAATAGTTTTATAAATAAAATTAGTTGTAATATAAATTTAAATTTTGTAAGTAAAAGTTCCATCCAGGCATCATTGTTTCTTAGTTTGTTCAAACTGTAAATCTTAGATATGTTTATAGTTTTTAGAAGTTCTTAAAAAATAGAAATGATAAAACCATAAATAATAATGTTAATAGATACCTTCAAAGAGCCCGTACGTACATCAAAATTATAATTATGGTACACTTAAACCCAAATTATTCTTTCATGGTTCATATCGATGCTGAAATTTTTAACAAATTTATAATTTAAAAAAATAATTGTTTTATTGTTTTTACTTCCATTTCTTTTTTTTTAAAGCAGGGATGTAATTTTGAAAAACAAGCACATTTTATTTTCAGCATCATGCATAGCAATTTCTTATTGGAGGATTAGATTTTGCCACCAATAAGCAAGCTTAAACAAGTTTATGAATCAAACATGGGTTAGGCTCCAAAGCATAACATTACTGCTTTTTAAATAAAGATATAAAGAACATTATGAACATTTTTTAATCTTATTTAATTATAAAGTTGATAACAATTCCATGTATAGATTCCATGTATAGATAGATAACAATTCCAATATAGTTGATTCGTGTGCCTTTAAGAAATATATTCATGTTAAAGTCATGTATAGCAACACAGGAAAGCGCACAATGATATCTAAATAGTGCAAAACCTAATATTAATCTAAAAACAATTTAATAAACTTACATGTCCTTAGAACGCTCCTAATGGATTGGTAATATTTTGTTTCTCTACGTCTAATATCACTGTAGCGTCTTAAACATTGACGTCTGGTCCTTTTAATTTTTGATACACGATACATTCTGCTTATCATTTCGTATATAGTTTTGTCCCCTTCATCTTGCATGACTCCTCGGACACCCCCTAAGCGTTTTGGAAAATATTGGTCCATCACATACACAAGAATTATCATTTCCCCAGATGTGAATGGTGTTATTCTCTTCATCCTTCCTGGTCGCATAGCAACTTTCTAAATGGGTTTGTCGCATCTATAAAGCTTCTAAATCTCGCGTTATTCAGTGTTTCTACAAAAATTATTATATTTTAGTAAAATGTTCGAAATATTTACATAAATTATTTTTCAAGTTGTACTATTTATTGTAAGTGTAGGTTTTTTTGTTTTATCCGATGAAGACAAAAATATGTGAATAATAATTAATGTTAAATGTAATTTAAGTTTTCAGTAGATTTGTTAGTCTAAGTTCAATATAGTTATCAATAGTATATTTTTGGTTAGTTTGTAATGTAGTATAGAGAGTCATGAAAAATAAAGTTTGATTATTAATCAATTGTTTATGTGACATCTTTAAAAAATGTATTGATATTTATTTTTAATGGTTATATACACACATTAGCAGCATGGGCTAATAAAGAAGTCAATTTTAGATTTTTTAATTTTTTTTAAAGAATAGCTACTAATTTTAATTTATAGCCTTTATATTACATTCACATCAATTTCAATGTTAGAAAAAATAAGAATGGTGTTCTGGAGGCTTAGCAAGATGGTCGCAAGTAGGAACTGCTCTGCTTGAGACCAAGTTATTTCTTCCTATTCTAGGAGTAAATCTCTGCCATCCTGCTAGCCCTTAACAGTCTCAGCTGTTCGGGCATCTATAAGGATCAAGCATTACAACTCTTGGCCCCCGGAACGACAGGAAAGTATTGAAGAGGGAAAAGCTGTGCTACGCATTGTGTATAACACAGCAGAAAGAAAAGGAACAAGCATGGGAATCCACTTTGCCGCAACAGATTCTCAAAATAAAGACATCTTAGCTGCCATACAAGGCTTGCTTCTACCTGTATTAAATAAGTTGGAAACTACTCTGCAAATCTTACTGGCAGAAACTCGGGTCATGGATCTCCTGCATGCGGGTCCAAAATGGCGCCGCCTCCTCACGGAATCCTTTGGTAACCATGCCTGTAACACTTCTGAGGCTTATTTGAGACACAATGAGGGATCGAAGGAACAACCGCTACTGTCAACAGGCGTACCTCACTCACTCAAGATTAACAGGGAAGCGGAACCCCCGGTATTTGAGGTGGGGGAGATGTACACTGCATGGTTTGATTCTGAGCTGCAGTGCGACTTCAGCAATTGTTCTTCCTACCAGCCATTAAAGATCAGATTCTACCAAACCCAGCTACAGTTTGCATCTGAAATAACAGGTACTACATCTTGTGGGATTTCCTATACTCAAGACGAAGAATCACATTTACACGGAAAAGATGGCGACATCCGGAACATGGCTGCACAGTACCACAGACAAGCCGCATCTGCATTTGACTCATCGCAAAGTTTTACCTCCCTGCACACTTCAAGGAAGATCTCGAGATGGGGCAGTTGCCTTTTAAATGAGCTGCTGGCCTCCACTGTCGATGTGAAGCAGCCCCTCTTTCCTCTGCAAAAAAGCTGCTCCCCTCTGAGACAGAGATGTCAGGCTTCAGCTCGGGCTGGAGTTGGGTAATTTTCTCTTCTGTCTACAGCTATCTGTCCTAGCTGACTGTGTGCCAAAACAACCTTAGAAGCTTAATCTAGCCTCTATACCATCGTAATATACTCAGCAATTTTCAATGTTTACACATAGTCGCTCCACTTCACAAAATATGTTAAATTGTTGACTAACAGCTCCTATGACCTGTCTTTCAGCCTGGCTATGTTAAGTGTGTGTGTGTTAATGTTCTATTTAATTTTAATAGCCTTATTGTTATTGTTCTTTTAACCTTCTGGGGGATACTGCAGGTACAGTAGTGAGAGGTTTATAACCTGACATTTTATACTTGGCATCTATCCAGGTGATATTTTAGGTAACCTAAGGCGTTAAAGCCTGTCACATAAGCAGCTTGTTTTTTGAAAATATGAACACACTATCTATTCAGCTAAGCCTGAGAATGCTTCTTAGAAAACACTGCAAATGTCAGCGCATTAGAACTAGAGCTACCTCCCATTACTAACACCAGGCTTTACTTTCTGACATCTCTCCCACAATCCTGTGGGTGTTGTAGCTTTGTATCATGTATTTATGTTTCCACAATTCGGATATCTCTGCTCCTTATATACAGATATATATTTGTAAAAAACTCTGCTCCTGAAAAGTGACTATCAATTTAAGTCCCAATGTCTCTTCCATCCTGATCAAGAAACATATTAATTTTGAACATGTTAGTTACTGTGTATGCTTCCATATTAGCTCTAGCATTATACTAATATAGATCCCATCATTATCTTATATGGCTCAGTTGCATAGGAAAGCTACCCAGCACCCCACCCTGCTAGCCTTCATCCTTAGGAAAGCTTTTGTAAACACAGATATGGGCAATGCTGGATCAGATAGCCACTCATGCTAAACCTCACAATATTATTGTCAATAAGACTGGTTAGTCTGTGCCTACCTGCTTGGTATGCTTGTTTAGTTGATGAAGTTGTATGTGTGTGTGTGTGTGTGTTAATGTTACGATAAGTTGTTTATCTAATTTTCTTTTGTTTATATTTATACTTTCTCTCCCCCACCACCCAATTAGTGAGGATGTGCTCTTTGTGCAGTTTTATTTTCTCTTTTATTTTTTACGCCATTTATTCTGCTTCATACTCATCTGCATACTAACTTGGGTGTACTAGGATATCGAAGACTGCTGCATACGCTGATCTCTTAAATATATAAACTTATTATTTGTTTATCAACGCCTGACAATACTCCCTACTAAACATCACAACTATATATGTCTTAGAAACTGGAGTGGCCTATTATCAATGACAATATAAAACTCATCAATATTGTAAGTAGCTCAGGTGCATATGGACTCTGCTTAGTACTATCCCATGCCTATAGAAATAACGTTACTATCAAAGATTGGAGCACTGTACAGTCTACTACTCATGCTGAGTTTTGCAGCATCTCAGCGGAGGGGAATGCTTATCTTTTGCTAGTTTGATTGGGTTTGGTTGTTTGTTTGGCGTGTGTGTGTCTGTACTTTAAGTTAGAGTTAATATTAATAAAACCCCAATGTTGTGGTACAGGTACATATCTAATAAAACACTTGTAGATCTATTGAAAATACCAAGTTATGCATAAGGTCGATGTAATCTAATGTACTGAAATTTCTATCTTGTAACGCACCCTGCGAGGTGGACTAATGACATCCTTTGTATTATTGTACCCAATATTGGTCATAAATAAAAGTTTAAAAAAAAAAAAGAATGGTGTTCTATGGGGGCGTGTCTCTGGGCAGCACCTTGAATGGATGCAATATCAGTTGCTCTGCGTGGAACATCAGTAATTTGCCTTTTATTGATGTCTAAGAGGGTCATCCATCTACCTCAACCTGATATCTTGAAACTACACACTCAGCTGAATCGAATGATATAACAATATTGGGTATTCCACCTTAGATTACTGATCCGGAGCGTTGAGGACTAAGGCAGACTCCTCAGTGAGAGGCTTTCAACACCCCCCCCGGTATATTACAGGCCGGGTAAGCAGTGTATTATCACTGAAAATTCAAGACACTACTACACAAGCAATGGAACACAGTAAGATTATCGATATGATAAGCTCCATCCTGGAGTCTTATAGAAAGCAACTCTGCAACGACATAGAGAGGGCATTTAGATATGATCTATAAAGCCACGTGAAAATGGCGGAACACCCACAAGAAGCAAACACAGCTATACATTTCCAGGAGCCTAGCGCAGTGGAGGAGGAGAGTACAGTGGCTACCGTTCATAGCAGTGGGAACACACCTATTTCTGGACACAGCAGCGAGTTCAATCATCTGGAGGCTGAAACCGCAATGAGAGGCACTGCTTTATATGCCCCTGGAGTGACGCACATGAAGTGGCGATACCGGAGGAGACAAGCCCGCAAAGCCTCACACCTATTGCGATTATTGGGAGCTCCGGACTGCAGCTTCCGCAGAAAAAAAGGGGAAATACATAGGTGTGAAGCTGTCATGCACGCCACTAAAAGTTTCGGACCTAGTAAAACCAGCCTCACCTGAGCTCTCTGACAGCGGCCAAAATACCCGGGGTGTCACAGAGCCGAGGGCAATCCCACTAACCCTGGAAGCTCCCTACTCAGAAACAGCATCCCGTGGGAGACACAGAGAGTGATCCCTCAGAATTCATTTTTATGGGCCGGCAGGGAAGATTCACAAGAGACTTGTCCGTATCAGCACTGGCCTCAAAGTTGGAGTCGGCTGAAAATGCTTCATTTGATCCGGAAGAGACTGGTAATTAGTTGCTTTTACAGACTGCTGCAGCTAAATTATAAAGTCAGGACTATGTATATTACATTTTGCCCCTGGGTCCTTTTTGTCTTACTACTAGTATATATCCTTTACCAAGTTCCCAAAGGCTGGACATCTGATTCGATTTTAGAGATCTGGAATAGGGTGATGTATCTACACTGCCTTACCAAGTTACTACGGGGCTTTACATCCTCCTATAAATCTCTCTGTGCTGTAATCTGCAGCAACTTATTTTCTACCATGGAAAGTTTGGATTGAACTTTATTTGTAGTATAGTTAGTATAAGACAATATGACAGTCACTGTTATGATATATATTATAATTAATTGATACTGTTCCACTCATGGTCATTATGGACTCATTGCTATGGATTCCTATGTTACTGATAAGTATAAATCATAGCTTTCTACTAACCGACACGTTATTGTCAAGTACCTTCTAAGCCTAGAACTCATTGAGGTTTACATAGGCATTTTGAGAACACTTTTAGACACATTGTCCCCCAAATATATCACAAAAGGATTTGTTTATGTGCACTAGGGGGCTTGATTACCAGAGATCTGCTTATAGTCAGTTTTTTGGTTAGTTAAAAGTACCCTATTTTTTATGTGCCCGCCATTAGCTTAGAAGGTCAAATGGTTAAGCTTAATAATAACGCCCGAGATTTTTACTCTGTACCTTGGCTCTCCATGCTATGTGCATCTAGGACATACATGGGACAGTCTAGTGAGTCGGCTGTTTTACATTTATCATCTGTACTTGTCCAAAGACATTTTTTTTCTCTTCCTTTTTTTTTGTTTTGAGACCAGTGAGACTGCAATTTAATGTAAGCTTATCTATGAACTGTGCCTATATATTGTTTTTTTGTTTGTTTTTTGTTTTGTTTATTATGCTCCCATGGTATGCAATCCTACTTCTCCCCTCCTCCTGCATAACTATAGAAACATGTGCTCTTTAAACTTGTAATGGTTGTATTATGTTCCCATATGAAGACATATAAGTATCTTGCTTTATAATTAAGAATACAATGCTGCTCTTGTACTTTGTAATACCTGATTTAGGGGCTATATTGTTCTACCTAACTTATTTCCCATAAGCATAACTATTGTGGTCATTGTTCATAATTCCTTGCTACGTTTCTTAATATGGGTTCATTCTCCCAAACCAGTTGTTTGCATTTGGGGTCCAAAAGTGGCCCATTTAGTTATTTTCTTTGCTTCCTCTAAAATTCCCTATTGTGTCTCAAATTCTTTTCAAGAGGTCCAAGAGAGGCCTCTATTTTTCATAGAGGGAAGCCATTGTTCATGACTTCATATTATATTTTAAGGGGATTCTCCTCAAAATTGAAACCCTGAGGTTATCTTATTTTTGTATAATTGAGCGATTAACTGTTTGTATATTGCAACACTTAACATGTATATTGTATGTTGATCATCCTATGCTCATGATACCAAGTTTTATTCGCCTGTACCATGTTTTTCGTTTTCCTTCCTTAACAACCTCAATAAAAAAAGAATAAAAAAAAAAAAAAAAGAATGGTGTTCTATGTTATCCTTCAAAAATTAAATACATATGTGTATATTGATATTTTCATCATCTAAGGATATCTATTCAAATAATCTTTTTGAATCACATCAATCAGTTCCTTTATGGATAAATTTTTGAAACTTGCGTCATATTGATACAATTATTTCTATCTATAACATACAATTGTAAAATTAAAAAAAAAGAAATGCACACTCTCACAATTTCTCTGATGAAAAAGAAAACTTTTTATTCACAATTTAAAAAAAAATAAAAAAATTTTAATGACATAAAAATATAAATCACGTGAATAAACTGTATTTATGAAATCAATCATTAAAATAGTTTTCGGCATTGTTGCAGATGACCTCCGGGAAGTACTCAAAGGAGATTTCGTTAGCATCCTCAATTTCACATCCTCTTTTTATTGCTATGTTATGAAGAATACAGCATACTAGAATTATTTTTGCAACCTTTTCTGGAGCATACTGCATCACACCACCTGAATGGTCAAGACAACGAAAGCGCATTTTTAACAATCCAAAAGCTCTCTCGATGATTCCTCGGGTGGATCTGTGTGCCTCGTTGAATTTAACCTCACATCTTCTTCGAGGATTATTATATGGTGTGAATAACCATTCTCTACTGAAATAACCAGCGTCCCCTATGAAAAATAAAAAAATTAAAGATTAACATTTATAATATGATAAAGATGATAAATTTAAAGACAATTAAGTATGTTATTGAGTTACATATATCATCATCAAACTCAATAACATAATGAAAGTGACAATTCAAATACAACTACACTTATTTTACATAACTTAAAAAAATAGATTTATTTACCTAACAGCCATTCTTCAGGCATCTCTCCATCCTCAAACTTACAATATAAACCAGACTGATGCAAGATATACGAATCATGGCAGGATCCAGGGAAGTTAGAATGGACACTGATTATTTTCATGTTATGGTCACACACCATCTGAACGTTGAGTGAATGGTACTGTTTTTGGTTCCGGTAAACTTCCTCACGTTCTCGTGCTGGTTTGACTGCCACATGTGTGCAATCGATGGCTCCAAGGACAATGGGTATTCCTGACATTCTATAAAAGTTAGACTTCACAGGTTGCCAATCTTCAGGAGGCGATTGAAGGCACATGTACCTTGGAAAGACCACCATCAATGCATCAATGACTTTGGTTAGGTGCCTCAAAAAAGCAGACTGGCTGATGCCAATTATAACGCTAGATACAGCTTGGAATGAACCGGTGGCAAAAAAGTGTAAGGCTGCCAACAGTTTTAATAGTCCGGGTATGGCTTGTGAACATGCTGTCATAGGCTCCAGCTATTCTGCTATTTCATTGTAAAGTTCCATAATAGCTTCTCTGTCCAAATGGAATCTCTGGATAATCTCCCAATCAGAAATGGCTTCCAAACCCATACGTGGAAGGAAAACTCTAGGGACTCTCATTCTTCGACCTCTCCTTATTTGCAATCCATTATTTTCAACCGGTGCCTGTATAGCCCTTCTTCCTTGTAATTGAATCAATCTGAATAGAAACATATGTAAAAGTGTCTCCATCTTCATTAAGTGATCCAAAAACCAATAATGAAACTATTGTAGTCTAGTCCTTTTACTTAAGTACTTCAACCTGGCGTCAGTTTGATACCCCCTATAGTTTTCTATTGTATTCACTACCTAAATGGTCGTAAAGCAAATCACGTGAAGTAAGAGTGAAAGTTGTAGCGGACGGATTACTTGTAACATTGATAATTTCCGATTAGAGCGAAATTCCGTGTGATCGATCATGTAGTAAGTGGAAAAAGGGTTAGGAACGATTAGCTGTGTAAAATTACTATCGCTGATGAAAAATAGTGGTTTTTCAATTCGATCGCGGATTGGTAAATAAGAGATGCAGACCGTGAGCGAATTTTGAAGCGGAAATACAGACGATGCTTAGTACATGGCGCCCACTATATTTACAGAGACATTGACATCTTGTTCTTTTAATTTTAATTTTAATTATCGTAAATAATTTTGTCACAGCATTCCTGTTTCACTGCCCTTACACCCCCAATATGTTTATTAAAATATTTATCCATTCCATAAACTAATATTACCAATTCCCCAGCACTAATAGGTTTTGGACACGACATGCTTGATGGTGACGTCATTAATCTTTAATTCAATCATTAGCGCAATGATCGCGATATTTAGCAAATAAACAAGAATGCCAATGTTTATAATACCAATAGATATTAGATGTATATATTTTTTTAAGGTATGAAGAAAATTTTAATAGAATGGTTATTAATAAAATATTGTTATGTTTATGTTAAGTGTAACATAATTTTATATATATTATAATGTTTTTGGTTACTGTACAGTTTCTAAGTTAAAAAATTTAAATTTATTTTTTTATAAATTTTAATATTTAAATAAAAAATTGTTATTAGCATTAGTTTTTACAACATGTTTGTGTTTTTTTTATTTATAATTATTAGCACAACAATTGTCGTACTTTGCTTTCTCCAAACAACAAATTTGATTACTCTTATAGCGCTGCGGAATCTGTTGGCGCTCTACAAATAACCGATAATAATAATAACTCTTACATAAATTACATGTACAATGACAACGTTTAATCTATATGAGCCACATGAACTTTTCAATCTATTGAAGGGAAAAGGAAATTTATAAAAATCAGTGTTACGAGCAAGTCCTCAAGGAAATATGAATTTGCATATGAACCTACCTAGGTTTTGTTCCAACTTTGACTAACAATAGAACAAAGACAATTTAATGTTTAAAGTCTTTTGGAAAGTTGCTTAAAATTACAAGTCTTATCTGAATCCTGAAAGTTTAATTTTGAATAGACTGTCAATTTAACCGTCACATTGAATGAGACATGTTTAAATGGATTAACACCAGCTATTGAGAGGTTAATGAAACCAACTAACATTATCTAAAATAGCAATAGAAGCTATAGACAATACTGTTATGTCACACAGACAATATATTTTCAATAAAGAACAGTTATTTTGTATTCCCTTTATCATCAAAATGATTTTGAATTATTATTTATAACCATTTTTAATTGAATAAAAACATCTTTATCTAGGTAAATGTGCATCAATAGGCTTTTTTGATACATTGAAGTATACATATCATTTAAAAAATGTTTTGGTAGTTGTTGGATACCATGATTTGACCATTGTTATGTCTGTTGATGAGAACCATAATTACTTTTTGTCTTCTATATGTTCTATATGCTCTATATGTTATTTCACCTATTTTTTTTAGATTTAAAAAAAAAAAACAAAAAAAAACAATGGATGAATCTTTATATATAAAATAGATGAGTTTTTTATTACTAAAAGTATGACATCAAATTTATTCATCAAAATATTGTTCAGACACCATGTCCCTTGTTGCCATACCACGCCTATTAGTTTGTTCTCTACATAATTCTTCTGTCCAATCATCAGTAGGTATGGGGATTTCTTCCTCTAACTGGCACCCTCTTTTAATTGCAATATTATGTAGAATGCAACAAACCGATATAATTTTAGCAACTTTCTCTGGTGCATACTGCATTGCCCCGCTAGAACGATTGAGACAGCGAAATCTCATTTTCAAAAGACTGAAAGTACTCTCTCTTATCCCCCAGGTAGATCCATGTGCTTCATTGAAAAAAACTTGATTTCTGGATTGGGGGTTGTTATAGGGAGTCAACAGCCATTCTGTACATGAGTATCCTCCATCTCCTAATTGGAAAAAAAAAAAAAAAGAATTATATTAGTCAGAATTATTTCAAAATAATACAATATTAATGTAAAATATACAACACATTTAGAAAAATTTAAATTTTAAAATTAAATGTTTTTTTTTACATTTAAAGATACATTACAGTCATAATATAAATGCACATAAATGAAATCCAACATTGATTAGAAACATATTTTAAATAATACAACAAAGGTTTTTTTTGGTTAAGCACACCAAAAAAGGACTGTTTAATCTTAACACACATATTGTGGGAGTGCTACCAAAGTGACCAAAACAATTACAAAACAACAAAAAATATTGGTGCACATCCAACCACTTAAGTCCACTCTTTCATGGCATATTTGTATATGCTTCTGTCTGCCAAATATACTTACATCGCTTCTAATAAGATTGGGATAAATATCTCACAATAACATGAGCTTATATTTGTTCTGCAAAAACAAATATACTTCTATCTGTTAAATATACTTACATAGTTCAAATAAAATTGGGATTAACATCTCGCAATAATATTGACTTATATTTATGCTGCAAAATTTTTTTTCTTTTTTTTTTCTTTAAAAAATGCCTTTAAATGAAATGGGATCTTAGTCACACAATATGATCATATTCTGCTAAGCCAGTCACTACTTACAAGGTGTCCCATATTAGACTGGTCCTACACTAACCAGTTTCCACACTGCAGCAAGTCATGTCTACACAGTGTGAAGCTTTCTAGCTTATTAAGTATATTTATCTGGAACACACCTGGGCTGGGTGGCGTGCATTAACCAAAGGGGAGGGATTTGGTCAGCTCCTTATTTAAGAAATACAACAAAGGGGTTTTATGGTTAAGCACACCAAAAAAGGACTGTTTAATCTTAACACACATATTGTGGGAGTGCTACCAAAGTGACCAAAACAATTACAAAACAACAAAAAATATTGGTGCACATCCAACCACTTAAGTCCACTCTTTCATGGCATATTTGTATATGCTTCTGTCTGCCAAATATACTTACATAGCTTCTAATAAGATTGGGATAAACATCTCACAATAATATGAGCTTATATTTGTACTGCAAAAACAAATATACTTCTATCTGCTAAATATACTTACATAGTTCAAATAAAATTGGGATTAACATCTCGCAATAATATTGACTTATATTTATGCTGCAAAATTTTATTTTTTTTTGCTTTAAAAAATGCCTTTAAATGAAATAGGATCTTAGTCACACAATATGATCATATTCTGCTAAGCCAGTCACCACTTACAAGGTGTCCCATAAAGACTGGTCCTAACACTAACCAGTTTCCACACTGCAGCAAGTCATGTCTACACAGTGTGAAGCTTTCTAGCTTACTAAGTATATTTATCTGGAACACACCTGGGCTGGGTGGCGTGCATTAACCAAAGGGGAGGGATTTGGTCAGCTCCCTATTTAAGAAATACAACAAAGGGTTTTTTTGGTTAAGCACACCAAAAAAGGACTGTTTAATCTTAACACACATATTGTGGGAGTGCTACCAAAGTGACCAAAACAATTACAAAACAACAAAAAATATTGGTGCATATCCAACCACTTAAGTCCACTCTTTCATGGCATATTTGTATATGCTTCTGTCTGCCAAATATACTTACATAGCTTCTAATAAGATTGGGATAAACATCTCACAATAATATGAGCTTATATTTGTGCTGCAAAAACAAATATACTTCTATCTGCTAAATATACTTACATAGTTCAAATAAAATTGGGATTAACATCTCGCAATAATATTGACTTATATTTATGCTGCAAAAATTTTTATTTTTTTTTTGCTTTAAAAAATGCCTTTAAATGAAATGGGATCTTAGTCACACAATATGATCATATTCTTCTAAGCCAGTCACCACTTACAAGGTGTCCCATAAAGACTGGTCCTAACACTAACCAGTTTCCACACTGCAGCAAGTCATGTCTACACAGTGTGAAGCTTTCTAGCTTATTAAGTATATTTATCTGGAACACACCTGGGCTGGGTGGCGTGCATTAACCAAAGGGGAGGGATTTGGTCAGCTCCCTATTTAAGAAATACAACAAAGGTTTTTTTTGGTTAAGCACACCAAAAAAGGACTAATAATATTGCAATAATATTGACTTATATTTATGCTGCAAAATTTTTTTTTTGTTTTGTAACATATTTTAAATACACATGTATTTTCTAAATTGTTTCTAGTAAAAATGATCACTGTTTTAAGTTAGCATCTTTCTTCTCTGCACGTGCATGTGAAACACAACAAGATATTATTGTTGCAACATTGTTTACAATATTGCATTTGCTGATAAGATTAGTGGAGCTTGTATCATGCCATCAATTAATAAATTGAGTCTTTAACAGATGGTACAAACACCTTATGCTCTTTGAGCAAGTGGACCTAGGGTTGCCACCTGTCCCTTAAAATACAGAACACTTATAAGTTACACATGCTGCATGGTGTGCAGGGAGGAATATGAATAGTGTTGTCCAGAAACACAATACATGTTCCTCCCTGCACACCCTGCAGCATGTGTAACTCATAAGTGTCCAGGAAAACATGGCTGAGGTGGCAACCCTAGCTGGAATGTCCCTTTAATAAAAAAAAATGGAATACTAATTTAAACATTTTGTGTACTTTTTTTTTTTAAATACAAAAATTGTATAAATTAAAATTTAATTACAAAAGACACATTTGGCGCCAATTATCTAAATGGTAATTAAAAAGACAAATTAGATGCCACTTATGCTGCCATCCTTCGGGCATATCTCCATCCTCGAACTTTCAATATAAGTCAGTCTGCCAGTGCCTTAAGATGTATGAATCATGACACGAGCCTGGGTAGTTTGAACAGACACTGATTATCTTCATGTTGGGGGTCACAGACCATCTGAACATTCAAAGAATGGAAATGCTTTCTTTTCCTCATGTGCTTGAAGTGGTCTTACTGCAACATGGGTACAGTCGATGGCCCCTAGGACATTGGGCATGCCAGCCATCTTATAGAAATTAGATTGTATAGCCATTCTTCTTGGGTAAATGGTAAGCAAACATATCGTGGAAAAATAATCATCATAGCCTCTATGACTTTTGTTAAGTGAAGTGAAAATTCTGATCGACTTATTCTAATAATGATGCTAGAAATCTCCTGAAAGGAGCCTGTTGCCATAAAATGCAATGCAGCTCATAGTTTCAATAGTCCCGGAATAGCTTGTGAACGTGCGGTCATCGGCTGTAAATAATCTTCTATCTCTCAATACAAGGGTAATATGGATTCACGATCAAGCCGGAATCTTTGTATAATCTCTCGGTCTGAAAGACCATGCAAACCAACCCATGGAAGGAATACACGGGGGACACAAACTCTTCTTCTTCTAACTAATCGATTAGTGACATTTTCTTCAATATTCTGTCTTCTAGACCAGAAGAAACAAATAGAGAAGTGTCTCCATAGCAGCAGAAATAAACAATGTAAGTGCAATGATGATCTTACTGCCTTTTATATAGGTCTAGACTGGCGTCTACATTGACTTTCCTATTGTTTTGTACCTTGCCCGCCACTTACAAGGTGGCGAGGCAAAAATAACAAGGTGGTAGCGAAAAATGTAGCGTGCGGATAAATTGATTTTTTAGTACATTAGTTTATTGCGAGTTGGTGGTTAAATCTGTCTATATACATTGAAAAATTGAGTGGTAGCAAGGTTTTGTGGATAAGTATGCTTGCAAGTTTAAAAATGCGGGTTTGCACATAGTTGACAGCTTTTTACATATCCGTGTGCAAGTTTTGACGCGAAAATATTTGCAGGCAGCTTGCTGACTGCTTAGTATATGGAGCCCTTAATGTTTGTTTACTGTGGGGGGTTTTGTGTTAATAATCAATCTAACATTTATGGATTGTCCCGTTTCTCTTTGCACAAAGTGACACAATGGGATCCATCTATTTAAAGCCAAGATTAGCTCCTGGGAACCTTTCCGCCCAGCTTTGCAGCAAGCAGGGACTGTCAATTATCAAGATCGGATTGAGATGATACAACTTTGCTATACTTTACTTAACTATTGCAAGTCTGAAATGCTGTGGCCCAGAAAATGCATTCACAGATTAATAAGTGGAGCCCTTTCTTCCAAAGAGATAGTTTATGATCTTGTGTCTTTCTGTAGTAAGTAGATCTAGCTTCTTATCAGTCATTTGTTAGTCATGAATGGAGGGTAATAAACGTCAGGTGCCTTTTGCTAAGATTACTTTTTTTCTATAAATGTATTAACATTAATGAATACTCTATTAGGCCATTCAAGCCTCAATTAAGTTATTATCAAACTTAGCAGATAAAATTGAAATTACTATGAAATTTAAGACAGATTAAAGGAATGTAGTTTATTAACAACTTTAAAAAAATATATTTTAAAAGAAGAAAATGAATATTTTATTCATGTAAGCTTACAATTTGTGAGATTAGCTGTTGGATTCATTTAATTGCGTTTTGTATATTTTTAGCAGTTCTTGTCTTGCAATGTATATAAAGCTTCTTGTAATGTTTTTGACATTAATGTTCACCATTGAGTGAATGTAGATATAATTCTTGAAAATATCAGTGACAGCTGATCCCTAAATTAAAGAGTGCAGGTTAATTAACCTGAAAGATAAATTGTGGGGAGATAATATATCCACAAGTAAATTATGTAAGGAAAACAATCTAGTGCTATTGATTTTCTACTTTTGTCTTGCAGACAGCAAATCTCACTGCTGTTCAAGTGGAATCTACTTGACTCTCAAAGGTTATCAGTACTGTTGCTTTGAGATGAAGAATCTTAAATGTCACAATCTTCGATAAGTCTTTACTAAAGAAAGCAGAAGATCTATGACATCTAGACTAGTGTCCTTCAACTGAACAGTCATTGAAAAATAATGGCTGACCAAAGTGATAAATTATCCTGCTAGAGTAAAAAAAAGTTAGCCTACTGTATGGCTTAGATACTTTGATTTACCCACAACCATGTACTCATACTACTATACTTATAAGACCTTACCTTACCTTTATTGTCCTTGGGTAATGAAGTTCATAAGCTATGGCATATTATGCTTTAATCATATATCCCTAGTTTAGATTAAAATCCTGCACTATGCACAAAATATATCAAGCATAACTGATTGTGTAGTCCATTAACAAATCTATACAAGTCAGGAGATTTGTTTTTCCACAGAAAACCTCAAGATACATTGTTTCCAATGCAGCAAAGTAGTCTGTGAAAAATATACAAATACGGTTCAATATGCCTCACCTTTTTCCTGTTTGTTAGTGTCCTTATAATGCCACAAAAAACATTTGATACAAATAAACGTAGTAATTCTATTTCTGCAAATGGCATGATTTCAGAGAAATAAATTAGATTTTTTTTGAATGCTAAAAAAAGAATCACATAAACTACAGGGCAGTTCTGAGTTGTTGTGTGGCTATTTTACATGTTTTGCAAGTTGCATTAAAGATGCAAAATGCTTAGCAACCATACTGAAAATAAGAGTTTTATAAAACACGTAGTTATGTGTCCTCTACCTGCGGTTATGTCACATTGCAACTCACATTAATAATCAATAGTAATAAGGAGCAAATTAAATTGTGTGTGTGTGTGTGTGTATGTGTGTATATATATATATATATATATATATATACATACATACATTTACACACACATACATAGGGGGTATATTTATGAAGCAGCGGTTGCTGCTTATTCCGCGCAAGCCTTTTGGCTCGCGGGAAATGTAAGTTAAGAAGCAGCGGTCTTAACACCGCTGCTCCTTAACTCGTCTGCCACCTCTGAGGTGGCGGACAGCAATCAACCCAATCATATACGATCCGGATAATTGACACCCCCTGCTAGCGACTGATTGGATGTGAATGTGCAGGGGGCGGCATTGCACAAGCATTTCACTAAAAATGCTTGTGCAACGTTAAATGCCAACAGCGTATGCTGTTGGCATTTAGCGAAATCGGGCGGACATGATCCGCTACCGCAGATCATGTCCATCCGACATTTGTTAAATCAGCCCCAGATTGTGTATATAAATGTTAAGGGATCGATTACAAGTGGAGTGCTAATTTATTGCTCGGCCGCAAACGGGCAAATTCGCCCGTTTGCGAGGAACGTGTTAAATAACCGGCCATTACAAGTGACTGGTTATTGCTAATGCAAGCTTGCGGTAGCAATTACCATTCAGAAAGTAAATTTTTTAAAAAAGCCCCAAATGCCCCAAAAATAGAGAGTCTTTTATTTTGTTATGAAAAAAAAATGTAGCATTTTTTTGTCATTACAAATGACTGCACTAGGCTGTTTTAAAGGGGTACAAGTTGGCAGGTGTGGGGTGTTAAAAAAAGTGCATTTACATTGCGGTCTATGGGAACTGTTCTCTGTAAATATATATATGTATATGCTTTTATATATATATATATATATATATATAAATATATTTATAAATATATATATTATATATATATATATTTATGTGTTATTAGGTGTATATACACATATTCATATGCATATATGTTTAAAATTGCTGCCCATCCCTGCACTTCTTACCCCCTTTGATGCACTTCGGTTCTGTGCCGTGTATGACGGCATCAGAATGAGGCTCCCATTGAATCCTATGGAAGCAAGCTTTCTTGAGTGCAATGCTTTCATGCAATGTGAAAACGAGGTCACGTTCGTATTGCATCTTACTCAAAATACAAGCACACATTAGCATGCACTGGTATTACTCAGTTGAGAACAAATATTTCTTTAGCATAACGATATTTTCCTTTCAACTCATAATCTGGCCCTAAATGTGTATGTTGGTGTGTGTGTAAGTATGTGTGCATAAGTATGTATGTGTGTGTATAAATGTATGTGTGTGTGAATATGTGTATTATGAGTGTATATGTGTGTGTAAATATGTGTGTAGGAGTGTGTATGTATGAGTATGTATAAGGAAGGTATGTATGTGTACAAACGTATGTGTTTAACAGTGTGCATGTGTAAATATATATGTGTGTGTCCTCTAATAGGATTTGCTATATAGCACCCATGGTAAAGGAAAGGGGGCAGAGGAGCTTTGTTAACAGGGTAGAAAAGTGTCCCTTTTGTCTATTTCATATGTTGGGATGTATGGATTTCTGTGATGTAAGTGAAGGCATATTGTGATCTTTATCCAGCTGTCCGGTAATATTTCGCTTCACCTTAACTTTAAAGGTTGTTTTATATATATATATATATATATATATATATATATATATATATATATATATATATATATATATAAAGCACAGAGAAAGTCCAGCACTCACTTACAAGCTCTCAGCTAAGATTAAAAGCAAAACTGGAAGAGTTAGTTACCGCATCTGGCCAAATGGACAAGCCTAGGTACCATGTCAAGGTCTCTTCCAAAACCTGGGTCCCTAATACAGCCATACAAATGCCAGCTCTTAATCAAACAAACTGGGAACAAGTAAGGGTTCACAGACTTAGAGTGCAGTCCTCTTCCATGTTTTGTATATGTCTAGGGTGATTACATAAGTCTGTGAACCCTGACTTGTTCCCAGTTTGTTTGATTGAGAATTGGCATTTGTATGGCTGTATTAGGGAGTCGGGACCCAGGTTTTGGAAGAGACCTTGATGTGGTACCTGGGCTTGTCCCATTTGGCCAGATGCGGTAACTAACTCTTCCAGTTTTGCTTTTAATCTTAGCCGAGAGCTTGTAAGTGAGTGCTGGACTTTCTCTGTGTGTTGTATTAAAAGGACAGTCTACACCAGAATTTTTATTGTTTAAAAAGATAGATAAACTCTTTATTACACATTTCCTAGTTTTGCACAACCAACACAGTTATATAAATACATTTTTTGAAGCATATTTATCTAAAGACCACTGCTCCATAACCTATCCGCCTGCTCTGAGGCCGCAGACAGACTTCACCAGAAATCAACCTGATCAAATACGATCGGGTTGATTGACACCCCTGCTAGCGGCCGATTGGTGGCGTTGCACCAGCAGTTCACAAGAACGGCTGGTGCAATGATAAATGCCAAGAGCGTATGCTGTTGGCATTTATCGATGTGCAGCGGACATGATCTGCAATATAGGATCATGTCCGCTCGCACAATGGTAATTCGGCCCCTTTACCTCTGTGATTACCTTGTATCTAAGCCTCAGCAAACTGCACCCATATTTCAGTTCTTTTGACAGATATCGATTTTAGCCAATCAGAGCTGGCTCACCTGAACTCCACATGTGTGAGCACAGTGTTATCTATATGACACACATGAACTAACACCCTCTAGTGGTGAAAAACTGTCAAAATGCCCTGAGAGAAGAGGCGGCCTTCAAAGGCTTAGAAATTAGAATATGAACCTCCTAGGTTTAGCTTTCAACTAAGAACAAAGCAAAATTGGTGATAAAAGTAAATTCTGAAAATTGTTTAAAATTACATTCTCTATCTGAATCATGAAAGTTTATTTTAGACTATACTGTCACTTTAATTTATTTTGTAATTTTCCCTATGGGCCTTGCACCCAGACTTGTCTGGGGTTAACTCTAGAGACTTCCTGAGAGTGCTATTAGCACCCAGGGCTGAGCATGTTGCAAGGTCATGGGATGTGTACACAGTCCAGTCTGAGAGTGCAGTCCCCTTCCCTGTTTTATATATATATATATATATATATATATATATATACACACACATATATATATATATATATATATATACACACACACATATATATATATATATATATATATATATATATATATATATATATATTATTTTTTCTATTGGCTATGTTGCAACAAGATAATTTTTCCCATTGCCCCTTCCTATATTGAGCTCTGGATCCCCACCCCCCTTGTTGAAAAGTCTCATTTTGAGTCTTGCCAAAAAAATTATAAAACAAGAGCCAAACCTACTCAAGACCAGATTGACCTATCAGGACACCAGAATATTTGCCCTGTGGGCCGTAGCAGCTGGGGCTGGCCAGCTACATTTTAAGGGGTAGTGCTCCAGGTGAGGTAATGCTGCTGTATGACCGCTCTTAATATTAAGATCAAAAACTATTTCCTTGCAAGATCTATTTCCTAGGCCATGAACCATAAAGTGGCCCTCCTTTGAATCGTTTCTAATCTCTAGTCAAGTCAAACTGTGGGACGGAGTGTTTGTGTCTTCTGTAAAGTACACTAGGGATAATCATTTTCACTGTGTATAAGGAAGTAATAAATGCAATTGGGTTGTACGGTACCTATATAACAACAATCTGACATTTTTTGTTATTACAAATTAACAATTTCATTCTGAGTATCGCAGTAATCCCATTGAGAAAAATACAGACTCAACAAAAAATAGGCCTGATCTTTGCATTTTTTTCAGGGTTGTTTTTTTTTTTTTTTATTCCTGAAGCTTCCCTCATATATAATAATGCTATTTGGTCATAGATTAGAGAATGATTAAAAATAGAACATAAACTGCATAATGTAATAATAACAGCAATGGTATCTTATTACCGCTTCTCTGTTTCCTAATATTTTCTACAAGCTACTATTTTTTAATTGAATTACCATATTTAATTTTCCATTTTCATTCTAATCCTAATGAAACAAATAAAGCTAATCTTACAATCCTAAAAGTTGTTAAAACCAAATTTGTCTCATTTATTTAGCAGATAGAAACTCAATTGGGGTACAATAATCATAAATAAATGGAAGCTCTAAGTAGAGTATCTGTAAAAAAACGGGCGATTAATTATGTATACTTTCTTATCACAAAATGATTCAGCCTAAATATATTCATGATGTCTTCTCACAATGTAGACATGAGAAATGTAGCATTGAATTAAAGCTATTTTACAGAATTGGCACCTATTTGATTGATTAAATTCAAATATCTTTTATGCTTCCTACAAGAGTTTTATTTTTCAGCAAGAAATGCAATTCAATGCATCTTAAAGTGTTTTATTTGACTATATCAGAACAACACTTGTTTAAGCTGCATCAATTCAAGCAATTGGATTATGAATGGGGCGCAAACGTTTGTGCACAAGCAATATAAGGCTTTTACGTTAGTTTGTACGCAAGTTAAATTGAGCTCATATTACAAGTTGAAAGTAAACACGATCGATTGAGCGCAATTGAAGTTAACACTGGTCTTGTTAACGCTTCCTCAGAGCTGTGGTTAACTGCTTTGCGAAACAAAAAAGTGTAACAAAACACATCAAAAATTCATTACACAATACAGTTAAACTCATAATAACATCATGTATGTATTTATAGATGTGTTGCAAACAACATACATTTAAAGATCCCACGGCCTTTCTGCAAACATACATTTGAAGACCTCACAGCAACAAGCAGTCCTACAGGCTCTCTGCAAACAACATACATTTAAAGATCCCACGGCCTTTCTGCAAACATACATTTGAAGTTAATTCATCTATCTCCAATCAAGACAATGAGGCCCATTTATCAAGCTCCGTATGGAGTTTGTGGGCCCGTGTTTCTGGCGAGTCTTCAGACTCGCCAGGAACAGCAGTTATGAAGCAGAGGTCTAAAGACCGCTGCTCCATAACCCTGGAGTGCCCAAAAGCACAAGGTGTGCAATACTCAGAGACATGGCCAAGGTAAGAAAGGCTGAAAGACGACCACCACTGAACAAGACACACAAGCTGAAACGTCAAGACTGGGCCAAGAAATATCTCAAGACTGATTTTTCTAAGGTTTTATGGACTGATGAAATGAGAGTGAGTATTGATGGGCCAGATGGATGGGCCCGTGGCTGGATTGGTAAAGGGCAGAGAGCTCCAGTCCGACTCAGACGCCAGCAAGGTGGAGGTGGAGTACTGGTTTGGGCTGGTATTATCAAAGATGAGCTTGTGGGGCATTTTCGGGTTGAGGATGGAGTCAAGCTCAACTCCCAGTCCTACTGCCAGTTTCTGGAAGACACCTTCTTCAAGCAGTGGTACAGGAAGAAGTCTGCATCCTTCAAGAAAAACATGATTTTCATGCAGGACAATGCTCCATCACACACGTCCAAGTACTCCACAGCATGGCTGGCAAGAAAGGGTATAAAAGAAGAAAATCTAATGACATGGCCTCCTTTTCACCTGATCTGAACCCCATTGAGAACCTGTGGTCCATCATCAAATGTGAGATTTACAAGGAGGGAAAACAGTGCACCGCTCTGAACAGTGTCTGGGGGGTTGTGGTTGCTGCTGCACGCAATGTTGATGGTGAACAGATCAAAACACTGACAGAATCCATGGATGGCAGGCTTTTGAGTGTCCTTGCAAAGAAAGGTGGCTATATTGGTCACTGATTTGTTTTTGTTTTGTTTTTGAATGTCAGAAATGTATATTTGTGAATGTTGAGATGTTATATTGGTTTCACTGGTAAAAATAAATAATTGAAATGGGTATATATTTGTTTTTTGTTAAGTTGCCTAATAATTATGCACAGTAATAGTCACCTGCACACACAGATATCCCCCTAAAATAGCTATAACTAAAAACAAACTAAAAACTACTTCCAAAACTATTCAGCTTTGATATTAATGAGTTTTTTGGGTTCATTGAGAACATGGTTGTTGTTCAATAATAAAATTAATCCTCAAAAATACAACTTGCCTAATAATTCTGCACTCCCTGTATATATATATATATATATATATATATATATATATATATATATATATATATATGTGTGTGTGTGTGTGTGTGTGCATTAGAGCCCTTTGCAGTTAATTAGATAAAAACTTCTAAAAACATGCAAATTAACTTGTTCCTTAACTGTAGCAGGACAATCCTCTACCTCAAAATCAATTAAAACTTCCTGCAATAAAGCATGAATATGCTCAAGCCTGAGAATAGACACATTATCTGCCACAGTAGCAGGACTCAGAGAGGCTATCCTATGAAAAAGAGTCCTCAGAGTCAGAGACACCCCTGTCCTCATTTGGTAATGCAGGAGATAAAGGCTAAAGAAGGACAGACTTTCAATCCTTGCAAATGTATGTGCTTAAAGGGACACTCAAATCAAAATAAACTTTTATGATTCACTTCCATTATCAAATTGTGCACAGCCTTTTTATATTTACACTTTCTGGTGATCTAGATCCTACTGAGCATGTGCACAAGCTTACAGGGTATATGTATACTAGTCTGTGATTGGCTGTTGTCTGTCACATGATACAGGGGCACTCCAAAAACACTCCAAAAAGAGTAGCAGCAAACAATTGTGTTTATTGGGTACAACACAGCATTAACAGCAACGTTTCGGTATTGCTACCTTATTCATGCTAAACATCATACTGCAATGATTCTATTTAAACCTAAACACCACTAGGTGGCGCTGCAGGTTCAACTTCCTATTAACTCTTTACATCAACAATATTTTATACATCAAAAAACATTAAAAAACTCTATAATATATTAATTATAATTAAATTACAAAAACCAAATATTTATAGAATCATGTTATTTTCTCAAATACAGATTAATTTATGAAAAAATACAAAATTAATTCATAAAAAATTATTAAAGAAAGACAGACATATCAAGATCTTTATTTAACCCATTCGGTTCCATAGTGCCTAATTTCCAAATCCAGAAACTTTCTCTCTGTTTAAGGAGAAGTTCTCTATTCCCTAACCTTCTTGGTATTTCTATTTTCTCAATAATTTGAAAGCGCAATTGCCCAATTGAATGGCCCATTTCTACAAAATGTTGTGCTACTGGCGCTTTAAAATTCTTAATTCGAATAGAGCTTTTATGTACAATTATCCTATCTTTGATAGTTCTGGTCGTCTCTCCGACGTAGCCACGCCCACAGGGGCATTTAATTAAATAAACCACATAAGTGGTTAAGCAAGTATGAAAGCCATTAATTTTAAACTTTTTTCCAGTAATTGGATGCACAAATGTGGGCCCTTTAATCATGTTGTTACAACAAGAGCATCCCAAACAGGGATAACTCCCTTCATTCTTACTTTTAATGAATTTTTGTGTTGACTTAATATTTGTCCCTATATCTGCTCTAACTAATTGTTGTTTCAAATTAAAACTCTGTTTATACGCTGGCATGGGTAAGTTCTTAAATTCTTTAATTTGGGGGTTACATTCAGAGAGTATAGACCAATGTTTTCTCAGGATATATTGGATTTGGTTAGACTGGGAATTAAATTCAGATACAAATATGAGGCGATCCTCTTTATTATTTTCCTTCTGTTTAGTTTTAAGTAAACTTTCTCTAGGAACAGAAAGTGCATGATTAATTTCATCTTCTAATATATCGGATGGGTATCCTCTTTTAGAAAATCTGTCTGCCATTTCTATCATTCTTTTTCTTACTAGATTTTCATCAGTAATAATTCTGCGGGCTCGTAAGAACTGACTACGGGGAAGTGCCTTCAGGAGGGATCCAGGATGGGCACTATCAAAGTGCAATAAACTATTCCTGTCTGTTTCTTTTCTAAATAAGTCAACCTTCAACTCTCTTCCTTCCTTGATAATCCTAGTGTCAAGAAAAGCAATATTACTCTCACTCCAAGTTAGCTTAAATTTTATGTGGCCAGATGCTCCATTTATATCCTCCACAAATTCAAGTAGGGATCCAACGTCGCCCCACCATATCCCAAAGATATCATCGATATAGCGCCACCAGCAGGCGCCATACCGATGAAATCCAGGATTGGAAAAAACAAACTTTTCTTCGAATACATTCATAAAAATGTTAGCGTAATTCGGGGCGACGTTGGACCCCATAGCGGTCCCTTGTATCTGAAGAAAAAATTCATCTCCAAATAAAAAGTAATTACAATAAAGAATTAATTCTAATAGCTGAAGGAGAAAGTGAACCTGGGCTTTAGAATAGTTTTTATCCATATCTAACACTATCTTAACTGCACCCATACCGCTCTCGTGAGTAATTGATGTATATAAACTTTCTACATCTAAACTATATAGAATAAACTTGTCAGATTCAAAAACCAAGGCGTCTATCTTTCTTAAAAAGTCACTTGTGTCTTTCAAAAAAGAATTGGATATTTCAACAAATGGTCTAAGAATACGGTCTAGAAAGATAGACACATTGGTCAAGATGGACTGATTACTAGCCACAATTGGGCGGCCTGGGGGTTCAAGTAAATTTTTATGCACTTTTGGAAGTGTATAGAGCACAGGAGTGCAAGGGTGCTCTATATATAGAAATTTAAACAAATCTTTACCAATAAGACCATAGTTCAATGCTCTCTGACATATTTTTTTCAACTCATTCTGAATCAGGAATACAGGGTTATTTGGCAATTTCTTGTACACATCGGACTTACTTAATTGTTGTTTAATTTCTTCCACGTAGTAATTCTTATCTAGGGCAATAATCGCCCCGCCCTTATCAGCACGCTTCAAAATAATGTCATCCCTCGCTTTTAAAGTTTTTAAAGCAGCTACATTCTTTGCATTAAAGTTACTTTTTTGTTTTTTAGTGTAACCAAATTTATTAGATACAGGACTACACCTTACATTATGTTTCTTTTTGTCAGTGTCAGCTTGTAATTTAGCTATATCATGTTCTACAAGATTAATGTATGTCTCTATGCTATGGTTGTTTTGTGGTGGTAAAAAAGTGCTTTTATTTTTTAAACCAAGCTTAGGTAGATTAAATACAGACTGTTCAGATTCTAATTTAGCACTCAGTTGCAGATTACACATAAACCCTTTTAACCTTAAATTACGGTAGAACTTAAATAAATCTTTGCTAAGTTGGAAAAAGTCACAATCTCTTCTGGGACAGAAGGACAGTCCTTTATTAAGAGTGCACAGTTCATCTTGCGAAAGTTCAGCCTTGGAAATATTAATCACTGTATCTTCTACTTCTTTATCGCTAGCAAACAAATTAGCAGCTACCTTTAAGACCTTACCCGGTCCGGCATTTACTTGCCCCTTCTCGGTCTCAATTGCTTTTTCTTTTCTTTCTCTTTTTTCTGATCGGCGGTGTTTCCGGCCGCCACGCCGATGTCGGATTCGGAGTCCCCCGGTGACGTATCGGAGGATCCGGTACTACTTCCACTCTTCATGGCGTAACGATTCCTACGCCTTTGGAAACCGGAAGCTTGTCTTCTGCTTACTCCTTCCGGATCATACTTCCAACGGTAAACCCTATTTTGAAGGTAATCGTTCTCATCTCTTGAAAACTTTGATCTTTTTCGTTCTTCTATTACCTTTTTCAGGTCTTCAATTTTAGAGTTCACCTCTTTTAGTAGTTTCGTTGCTTCATTAAGAGATAGTTACGCCATGAAGAGTGGAAGTAGTACCGGATCCTCCGATACGTCACCGGGGGACTCCGAATCCGACATCGGCGTGGCGGCCGGAAACACCGCCGATCAGAAAAAAGAGAAAGAAAAGAAAAAGCAATTGAGACCGAGAAGGGGCAAGTAAATGCCGGACCGGGTAAGGTCTTAAAGGTAGCTGCTAATTTGTTTGCTAGCGATAAAGAAGTAGAAGATACAGTGATTAATATTTCCAAGGCTGAACTTTCGCAAGATGAACTGTGCACTCTTAATAAAGGACTGTCCTTCTGTCCCAGAAGAGATTGTGACTTTTTCCAACTTAGCAAAGATTTATTTAAGTTCTACCGTAATTTAAGGTTAAAAGGGTTTATGTGTAATCTGCAACTGAGTGCTAAATTAGAATCTGAACAGTCTGTATTTAATCTACCTAAGCTTGGTTTAAAAAATAAAAGCACTTTTTTACCACCACAAAACAACCATAGCATAGAGACATACATTAATCTTGTAGAACATGATATAGCTAAATTACAAGCTGACACTGACAAAAAGAAACATAATGTAAGGTGTAGTCCTGTATCTAATAAATTTGGTTACACTAAAAAACAAAAAAGTAACTTTAATGCAAAGAATGTAGCTGCTTTAAAAACTTTAAAAGCGAGGGATGACATTATTTTGAAGCGTGCTGATAAGGGCGGGGCGATTATTGCCCTAGATAAGAATTACTACGTGGAAGAAATTAAACAACAATTAAGTAAGTCCGATGTGTACAAGAAATTGCCAAATAACCCTGTATTCCTGATTCAGAATGAGTTGAAAAAAATATGTCAGAGAGCATTGAACTATGGTCTTATTGGTAAAGATTTGTTTAAATTTCTATATATAGAGCACCCTTGCACTCCTGTGCTCTATACACTTCCAAAAGTGCATAAAAATTTACTTGAACCCCCAGGCCGCCCAATTGTGGCTAGTAATCAGTCCATCTTGACCAATGTGTCTATCTTTCTAGACCGTATTCTTAGACCATTTGTTGAAATATCCAATTCTTTTTTGAAAGACACAAGTGACTTTTTAAGAAAGATAGACGCCTTGGTTTTTGAATCTGACAAGTTTATTCTATATAGTTTAGATGTAGAAAGTTTATATACATCAATTACTCACGAGAGCGGTATGGGTGCAGTTAAGATAGTGTTAGATATGGATAAAAACTATTCTAAAGCCCAGGTTCACTTTCTCCTTCAGCTATTAGAATTAATTCTTTATTGTAATTACTTTTTATTTGGAGATGAATTTTTTCTTCAGATACAAGGGACCGCTATGGGGTCCAACGTCGCCCCGAATTACGCTAACATTTTTATGAATGTATTCGAAGAAAAGTTTGTTTTTTCCAATCCTGGATTTCATCGGTATGGCGCCTGCTGGTGGCGCTATATCGATGATATCTTTGGGATATGGTGGGGCGACGTTGGATCCCTACTTGAATTTGTGGAGGATATAAATGGAGCATCTGGCCACATAAAATTTAAGCTAACTTGGAGTGAGAGTAATATTGCTTTTCTTGACACTAGGATTATCAAGGAAGGAAGAGAGTTGAAGGTTGACTTATTTAGAAAAGAAACAGACAGGAATAGTTTATTGCACTTTGATAGTGCCCATCCTGGATCCCTCCTGAAGGCACTTCCCCGTAGTCAGTTCTTACGAGCCCGCAGAATTATTACTGATGAAAATCTAGTAAGAAAAAGAATGATAGAAATGGCAGACAGATTTTCTAAAAGAGGATACCCATCCGATATATTAGAAGATGAAATTAATCATGCACTTTCTGTTCCTAGAGAAAGTTTACTTAAAACTAAACAGAAGGAAAATAATAAAGAGGATCGCCTCATATTTGTATCTGAATTTAATTCCCAGTCTAACCAAATCCAATATATCCTGAGAAAACATTGGTCTATACTCTCTGAATGTAACCCCCAAATTAAAGAATTTAAGAACTTACCCATGCCAGCGTATAAACAGAGTTTTAATTTGAAACAACAATTAGTTAGAGCAGATATAGGGACAAATATTAAGTCAACACAAAAATTCATTAAAAGTAAGAATGAAGGGAGTTATCCCTGTTTGGGATGCTCTTGTTGTAACAACATGATTAAAGGGCCCACATTTGTGCATCCAATTACTGGAAAAAAGTTTAAAATTAATGGCTTTCATACTTGCTTAACCACTTATGTGGTTTATTTAATTAAATGCCCCTGTGGGCGTGGCTACGTCGGAGAGACGACCAGAACTATCAAAGATAGGATAATTGAACATAAAAGCTCTATTCGAATTAAGAATTTTAAAGCGCCAGTAGCACAACATTTTGTAGAAATGGGCCATTCAATTGGGCAATTGCGCTTTCAAATTATTGAGAAAATAGAAATACCAAGAAGGTTAGGGAATAGAGAACTTCTCCTTAAACAGAGAGAAAGTTTCTGGATTTGGAAATTAGGCACTATGGAACCGAATGGGTTAAATAAAGATCTTGATATGTCTGTCTTTCTTTAATAATTTTTTATGAATTAATTTTGTATTTTTTCATAAATTAATCTGTATTTGAGAAAATAACATGATTCTATAAATATTTGGTTTTTGTAATTTAATTATAATTAATATATTATAGAGTTTTTTAATGTTTTTTGATGTATAAAATATTGTTGATGTAAAGAGTTAATAGGAAGTTGAACCTGCAGCGCCACCTAGTGGTGTTTAGGTTTAAATAGAATCATTGCAGTATGATGTTTAGCATGAATAAGGTAGCAATACCGAAACGTTGCTGTTAATGCTGTGTTGTACCCAATAAACACAATTGTTTGCTGCTACTCTTTTTGGAGTGTGTTTGGATATTACTTTAGAGACTGGAGTGGGTCTCTTGAGTGGCTGGCACAGGGACCGTTGTGTGCTGAGTCAATTGACTTTGTATTTTGGACATGATACAGGGGGCCAGAAAATGGGAGAAAAAATAAATTTGAATTTAAAATAAGCAATAAAAAAAGGTTCTGACAGAGTAGGTGCTATTGTACTGTATTTTTATTATTTACTTGTTAATAATAATAAAAATTCTACTGCATTTAGTGGTCCTTTAACCGTTGGAAGCAAAATAGTTAAAACCACAAATTTGAAACTAAGCTCTGTTGATCAGATTGCCTTCCCACTTCCAAAGTGGTCCTGAGATCCTTCGTAAATGCTGAATAGGTTACAGAAAACGATTATATCTCAGCAATATGCGTATAAATGTGTAAATGGCCTAATCCGAGTGTGGAACAATTTTCACACAAACGGGTATGTTAAGCTGTATATACAGTTAGACCACTAAATCAGAATACACACAGTCCCAAATACATATAGAGAGAGCAGGCCAGTAAAGGATACCCAGAGTCAGACGCAGAATAAATAGCCTAAACCGAGTGTGGAACAAATTTCACACAAACGCAAATACTAATATAACAGTAAATAATTTATCAAGGATATACCCACAGCAAGTAATAACATAAGTTATTAGTATACATATTAGGCTAAATTAGTAAATGTATGTGGATTGTGTAGGTGACGGTCACCTGATGTACATTTCGCCGTAGCTTTTCAAAGGCGAACAGGATGTAGGGTTGCATACCCTTAAATAGCATATAGTAGCCAATCAAAATGGGTTATAGTGTATACACCCATATCTTAATCTATCCGACGAGGTGATGAACCAATTGGTTCATCCGGTCATGTGACCACATCACATGATTGAAGAGGATGACATCAATTAGGGGTCGTTGATTGTGTGTTAATCATTACATAGTAAACACTGAAATGTCAGTAATCATTGAATGACAGTCCACGTATTTAGTTGTTGCACAAAAGTTTTATAATGATCCCACTGTGTGCAATATAAAATATAGTTGTGTATGGACTCTATAATTTGATCTTACCCCACAGTTAGTATAAACAGTGACCAAATGCAATTTATATAGCATATCCCATAACACAAAGCATTGTGTATATTTTATTGTGATAAGTCCATGAAAAATAACGGTATTTGGCCATGTATTTTCATGATGACATTGAACGTGATTTGTTTATTTTTAATTTGTAATATTTAATAAAACGGCATCAAATTGATCTTAACGTTACAAGATACAAACGAGCAATTGAATTTTATTCAAAGCGTAACATAAAGTCAGAAAGGGAGGGGAGATCACGTCAAGCATACGCCGATCCCAATTCCATTGGTTAAGACAGAAAGGTGTGTCTGACCTGTATCTCTGATTAGTTAAACCTATGGTACAAAAGAATAACACTGTTGTGTTGATTGATCCATTAACTTTAGAGCTTGTGACCACAATAACTAGTCTTGGTGGCCCCCATCAGACCATATATATTATGATAGATCCGTGTTTTACAGAGAACGTTTAACCACAACCGTCTATGACCATGTGTTTTAATTATTGTATCAATATTGACTAGTACGCATAAGGAACAAAATAGTGTCAGTGTTCTGATATATGTAGTGTTTAGATTCTGTATATAAACCATAAAGACTGCCCCATTGGGTTGGATTAGCCGATGTTAAAAGTGAATGCGTTTCTGATACACACGATATTGTGCCAATGGGGAGGGGAATGCACAGAAAGTACACACCCATCCTAATATCATTGGTTAAAAATCCAAAGGTGAACGGGGGAAAAATAAGGATTGCTGCTACTAATAATGTTTCTATCGGAGAACTTTTTAACAACATATTGCAGACAAACCCACAAAGTATGGTATCCATAGCTGCCACACATTTATAGTTATAGCAAATAACTGATGACATTTTATGGATGCCTAGACAAAGTGACAATGGTGTGATGTTACACACAAAGTATATACAAGACCATACCATACATTAGAAAAGTATTACAGCAATATTATATGCAGGCAAGTCTCTTGTTATAGATAGAAATAAAGTATAGTTTGTTTACCAAGCGTATACGTATATATCTAACCAAACATATATAAGTGTAACCTAAGATGGTGGGGATGCCTAATAATTTATAGGGTATATGATGTTGGTGGTATCAGCAAATTATATGTATCAAAGCAGAATGATACTACTGTAGGCAGGGCCACCATCATGGGGTGAAAGGGGGGATTCCAGTCAGGGGCCCCATGCCCAAGGGGGGCCCAAGATGTGACAGTGCCAAAACGCCATGTATTTTGTGTTTAGAGTACTTTTTAAGCTATAATACAGGAAACTACAAGTTCCAGAATGCTTTGCAGCTGAAAACCTCAAATCAGAGGTGGAGGGTGGAGCTTCCGTCCACAGCTGCAATGCACATAGGGAGAGAGTATGGGAGGAAGAACCATCAGCTGCTATGTGATTTGCAGCCTTCCCTGTCATGCAGGAAAGTCTGGAGCTGCTACTCCCTCTTCTGCCTTCAGAGGCTCCCTTTTAGTTACAGAAGTCAGAGAAGCAGGCTAGCTGAGTAGGTATGTCTGCAAAAAACAATCATATCATTTGTTAAGGAAGGCTGCTCATAGCCATGGTCCAGCTCAGGCAGGGGTTGTTTACCTTGCAGCTGAGAGACTGTGTGGAACTCTAAAGCTGATCCCTTCACCCACTGACACCAATGAATCTTGCTGTAAATGCCATCTATACTACTGGAAAACAGTCTTACACACACATGGTTAAAAGTGTCTTGGTGACTTGTTGCAGTATTAACTGTTAAACTGCTGGTTAAAGTTATCAAGATAATTCATAAATCTGCAGAAAATATAATATGCTGATCTGGTGAGAATAAGCACATGAGTTGCATGGATTTCTACTTGTAAATATCTAAATAAGCTCTGTGAAGGGATCATATTTTACCTCAGAAAATACATTCTATTGTTCTTTATAATTCTCCACTTTCCTGCCTCATTATAATACAGTATTTCTGAAGGTTGTATTAGTGAAACACAAAATAACTTTGCCATAAACTAATCCATGTGATATGTATTATTAACAAATGCAATCAATCATTAGTGAAAAGCACTGTGTAAGAATGCTACAATATGTTTTTGTCCAATAACATCTTTAATTTGTTTAAACTGATTTTAAAACTAACTTCAAGTGCATGTTTGTGCACATCTAGTCCCTGAGGACAGATTGTTCAGTGGCTGCTGTGGACAACTTCAACATCGTCATTAGGGAGACAGGGCTAAGAAGCAGTTGGAGCATATTAAAAAGATGTGACTGTGACCCAAATTTACATCTGTACTGTATATGTGTCACTCAGATGACTCTAAATTTCTAAATAAGCAGCACATCTAATTTCTCTGATTGTTCTAGATAAATATATGCCCCTGTGTACTCCCCTCCACTCACAAAATGTATTTGTAAATTAGGTTGTGCATGACACTGGCATTATGAACCACTTAGACATCTGGCATAATCAGAGGCTTTCCCACCATATGGCTAGGTGTGTGGCACTGGCAGAAAGCTGATTAATAACCTAAGCCATATTGAAAGACATATGAATGGGTTTTTTTTTTCCTTCAGTTAAAAATAGCTGTTTTTATACACAATAACTTTCTCCATAAGCTAAAAGGGACAGTAAAGTCATAATTAGACATTCATTCAATTCAATTAGACATCTAGACAGAGCATACCATTTTAAACAACTTTCCAATTAACTGCTATTATTTAATTTGCTTCCTTCTCTTGTTATCCTTTGCTGAAAAGTTTACCTAGGAAACTCAGAAGCAGCAAGTAACCTAGGTTCTAGCTGCTGATTGGTGACTGTATATATATATATATATATATATATATATATACCGATTGTCATTGGCTCACCGATGTGTTCAGTTAGAAACCAATAGTGCAGTGGTGTATTTAGGTTTTGTGGTGCCCTAGGCACTCAAAATTCTGCTTTTTTTTAGGCCTTTTTTTCTCTTAATATTTTTTTGGGTCAGTGTGTAAAATGTTTTTTTGCTTTTTTTCATAATTAAAAAGAAAATGGACTAGCAAAACACTTACAAACAGGTGTATTGAATTGCATGCACCTCATATCATTTTCTCCCTGAGAGAAGGGAGAGAAAAGAAGGGGACGGGAGAAAATGGAGGGAAAGGAAAGAATGAAGGGAGGGAGAGAGAGAGAGAGAGAGAGAGAGAGAGAGAGAGAGAGAGAGAGAGAAAGAGAGAAGTTAAAAATGGGGAGGGAGAGGAGAAAAGAGGGAGGGAAAGAAGGGAGGAAAAGAAAGGAGTGAAAGAAGGGAGCAAGGGAGGGAGTTGAGAGAAAGAAGGGAGGGAGGGAGGGAGGGAAAGAAAGAAAGAAAGAAGGTAGGGAGTTGAGGAAGGAAGGGATAGAGAAAGGGAAAGAAGAGAGAGAAGAGGAAGGGAGGGAGGGAAAGAAGAATACACTATGAAACAATCACTGCCCTTCACATGCAAAAACATACAGTAATAATTACCATCATTCAAGTAAAGAAACTTTTTAAGTGTCCGATTACTATTTTCTTCCGAATTCAGAGAAAGCGAGCTATTAGAGTTTATGATTAGACATCACAAGCTGATCTAAGCAGTGCACAGACGCATCCATTCTTTTAGTTACTAAGACCTGCAATAAGCACTGCACTCGCAGACCCACCACAGCTGACAAGGGGAGACAGCATATTGGCACAAGGTCTTCTCCTCCAGCCTCACCTTGTAAGCATATCCCCGGGCAAGTTTCTCAATAAGAACACTTCCACTGCAAAAATGCCGGCGGCTCTAAATGAATCAACGGTTTGAAGGAGCATTGCCTGTGAAGAGCTACCTTAATTAGCGCACATGCCTTGTCTTCTCTGTAAAAGCATGCACTTTTTTGCTTACTGTACTGTGTGCTGGCTTTTAGAGGGAGGATAGGGCAGATGTGCTGCCCCTCCCAAATCTGCTGCCCTAGGCATCAGCCTTGTTGGCCTAGGCCATTATACGCCCCTGCAATAGTGCATTGCTACTCCTTCAACAAATGATAAAAAGAGAATGAAGCTAATTTTATAATAAATCTAAACTGGAAAGTTGTTCTGCCTAAATCATGAAAGAAAATGTTTGGGTTTCATGTCCCTTTAACAACCAAGCTACTTGTGTTTCAGTGTTTGTGAATGTGTTATTACCTTTAGAACATTTTCAAGTTTGACTAGACTCTGGGGTGGGGGTTGGGGGGCGCTGATCAATGGTATAGCAATTTAATTTTATCCAAAACACTCATCCCATTACCAATGATTAAGACAGGAAGGTGTGTCTGACCTGTATCTCTCATTAGTTAAATCTATAGTGCAAAAGAATAACACTGTTGTGTTGATTGATCCATTTGTGTGAAATTTGTTCCACACTCGGTTTAGGCTATTTATTCTGCATCTGACTCTGGGTATCCTTTACTGGCCTGCTCTCTCTATATGTAATTGGGATTGTGTCCGTTCTGATTTAGTGGTCTAACTGTATATATAGCTTAACATACCCATTTGTGTGAAAATTGTCCCACACTCGTATTAGGCCATTTACTCAGGGTCCAACTATAGTCACCCCCCATTGGGGTTTTTACCCCTCTAATATGTGTTTTGGATGGTGTCCCCTCCAATATAGATAATTATATCGTATTGGGGTTTCCTATATTTCCTCCCAGTATCTAATTACGAGTAGTATTACAACTTTCTGGTTGTTATATGTAGGTGTCCATTTGTGTTGTTTTTTAACATTATATGTTGTCTATGTTATCTGTTTACTACGGATTTTTATTATTTTGATTATCATTAAAAGTTATATTTTAAAAGATAGGGGCCCCTACCACTCCATACTCTCTATAAGCTAGTGCTGCTATAGGTGCTTCTTTCTCATTTATATTTACTCATTACTTCTGGCACTCAGCCCCCTCCACAGACTTTTTCTGTGGATTTATATAGGATACTTGAGTTACACACACCCTCCTCTTTTCCATATATCCTAAGAATATGTGCCTACTTTTCAACAAAAGATACCAAGAGAACTAATAAAAAATTGATAATAGAAATAAATAAGAAAGTTGTTTAAAATTGCATGTTCTATCTGAATCATGAAAGAAAAATGTTGGGTTTCAAATGCAATTAAAATAAATATTTGACCAACAATCTCATGGGGAACTCTCAAAGAATTGTTCATTTAACATAGCCACAAAAGTGCACACAAGTCTTATAGAGCCCTCAAGTCACACATGGGATGGGACACGACAATGTGGATGCCTCACTTTAGCATTTATTACAGAATCATTTAGTTAATTGAAAAAGCAAAATAAAAAAATAAGAATATCGGATAATACATTGTATAAATAGCAAATCAAGTTTTGCAATCCATTTGCATGTAAAAACAAAATGTATGCTTACCTGATAAATTTCTTTCTTTCCGGGCATAGAGAGTCCACGATTCATTCCAATAACTAATAGGATATTCAATCTTGGCCAGCAGGAAGTGGCAAAGAGCACCCCAGCAAAGCTATTAAGTATCACTTCGGGAACGGAAAAAGAAGTAACACAAGAATATAGAGGTGCCAGAGGTTTGTACGAAAAAAAACCTGTCGTCTGAATTTAAACAAAGGTAGGTCGTGGACTCTCTATGCCCGGAAATAAATACATTTATCAGTTAAGCATATACGAAGGGGTCCGACAGGAGTAGCTTTGTCTCTCCTTGTTGTTTGTTTTAACTGCTTACCATGGTTTAATATTAGCTAACCAATATACTAGTAATATTTACTTCAGCCTTACAGTTATATTCTAAGTATAATTATAAGCTTAATCTAGCCCTCGGATTGTAAGGGCTTAGTTTATTTAACTTCATTTCTAACTGTTGGCTGATAGTCATTATTTTTTAGAATCTTTGTGGTAAATTTATATCCAGACTAACTTGGTTCAAGTGTTTTTAAAATTTAGCCTAAGCTATTGTATGATTGATTATTCCTGGTTGTGACTGAGATTTTTTTAATAAAGATAACTATGTATGAATGAAATAGAACCACAATGGAATAATATTTTTCTAATAATTCCAATCAGTTATCGCTGAGTTAACAGATATATCATATCGTGGAGCTAATCCTTCTATACTCAATTGTATACTTTTTTACAATTAGTTTAGCTAGTTGTTATGTTCTGTTTGTTTAGTCTTCATGACAGGTAATAATTCTAGTGGTACTCTAAAGTCACTAATTTATTATATAAGCACAGTTATACTAAGAAATTACCTGCCATTCTATAACTCCGCTACCCCCAATTCCTTTCTTTTGTGTCCTTAAGCATACATTTTGTTTTCTTTCCTATGGCATAGAGCGTTCACGATTCATTCTAATTATTAATGGGAACCAATAGCCAAGCTAGAGGACACAGAATGAAAGGGTGGGAGAACAAGATAGACGGACCTTAAACAATGGCACCACCGCTTGAAGAACTTTTCTCCCCAAAGAAGCCTCAGCCGAGGCAAAATTATCAAATTTGGAAAATTTGGAAAAAGTATGAATAGGGGACCATGTGGCCACCTTGCAAATTTGCTCCAGTGAAGCTTCATTTTTGAATGCCCAGGAAGAAGAAACAGCTCTAGTGGAATGAGCCATAATTCTCTCAGGAGGCTGTCTCATAAGCTAAATGAATAACACATCTCAACCAGAGAGAAAGAGTGGTAGAAGTAGCCTTTTGACCCCTACGCTTACCAGAGAAACCAACAAACAGGGCAGAAGACAGCCGAAAAATTTTAGTTGCTTGAAAGTAAAAATTTAAAGCACGCACAACATCCAAGTTATGCAAAAGATGCTCCTTCTGTGAAGAAGGATAAGGACAAAAAGAGGGATCAACAATTTCCTGATTAATTTTGCGATCCGACACTACCTTAGGGAGAAACCCAAACTTAGTAAGAAGGACCACCTTATCAGCATGAAAAATAAGGTAAGTCACACTGCAGAGCCGAAAGTTCGGAAACTCTGTGAGCAGAAGAAATAGCAATAAGAAACAAAACCTTCCAACAAAGTAATTTTATGTCCACAGAATGCATTGTTTTAAACAGAGCCTGCTGTAAAACCTTAAGAACTAGATAAAGACTCCAAGGAGGAGCAACAGGTTTAAAAACAGGCCTGATTCTGACTAAGGCCTGAAGAAAAGACTAAACATCTGGCAGAACGGCCAGACGTTTATGCAAGAGAATAGATAGAGCAGAAATCTGACCCTTCAGAGTACTGGCTGACCAACCTTTCTCCAAGCCCTCCTGAAGAAAAGCCAAAATTCACAGAACCTTAACTTTGTTCCAATGAAAGTATTTACATCATATCCTATGGTAAATTCTGCGAGTAACCGGTTTACGAGCCTGAAGCATAGTATCTATAACTTTCTCAGAGAAGCCACGTCTACCCAAAACTAGACATTCTATCTCCAAGCAGTCAGCTTCAGAGAAACCAGATTTGGATGAAGGAATGGACCCTGAAGTAGTAGGTCCTTCCTCAAAGGTAATCTCCAAGGAGGAAGAGATGACATTGTCACCAGACCCGCAAACCAGATCCTGCAAGACCATGCAGGAGCTATTAGAATCACCAAAGCTTTCTCCTGCTTGAAGCGAGCAACTACTTGTGGAAGTAGAGCAAACAGAGGAAACAGGTATGCTAGATTGAAATTCCAAGGAACCGCCAGAGCATCTACCAGAACGGCTTGAGGATCTCTTTACCTTGAAGCATACCTTGGAAGTTTGGCATTTTAACAAGACACCATCAGATCCAATTCTGGAACCCCCAACCTGAGAGTTATCATCGTGAAAACCACTGGGTGGAGAGCCCACTTTCTGGGATGAAAAGTTTGCCTGAGCAGAAAATCCGCCTTCCAGTTGTCCACCCCTGGAATATGGATGGCAGAGAGATGGCAATCATGAGACTCCGTCCACTGGAGAATGCGAGTGACCTCCTCCATTGCCAAGGAACTCCGAGTTTTCCCCTGGTGGTTGATATAAGCCACCAAAGTGATGGTTTCTGACTGGAATCTGATAAACCAGACCAAAGCTAGTTGAGGCCAAACCATTAAAGCATTGAAGATTGCTCTCCACTCCAAGATATTTATTGGAAGAGATGACTCCTCCAGGGTCCACAAGCCCTGTGCTTTTAAGGAACTCCAAACTGCTCCCCAGCCCAACAGGCTGGCGTCTGTGGTCACAATCACCCAGGAAGGTCTAAGAATGCATGTCCCCCGAGACAGATGGTCCTGAGAAATCCACCACGAGAGAGAGACTCTTGTTGGGGAGTCCAGATTTATCCTCTGTGAGAGATATGATTGCTCCCCATTCCATTGACTGAGCATGCACAGTTGCAGAGGTCCCAGATGGAACCAAGAAAAGGAATGATGTCCATGGAGGCAACAATCAGGCCAATCACCTCCATGCATTGAGCCACAGATGGACTAAAAGCAGACTGGAGAGAAAAGCAAGAAGCATGAAGACTTTATTTTCTGACGTCCGTCAGAAAAATCTTCATGGACAAGGATTCTAAAATTGTTCCCAAGAGCAAGGGTGTGTCCTTGTATTTGGTACAAGAAAACTCTTTGCCAGATTCACTTTCCAGCCATGGGAATGTAGAATAGACAGCAACGTCTCTGTATGAGATTTTGCTAGATGAAAAGAGGGCGCTTGAGCCAAGATGTTGTCCAAGTAAGGTTCCACAGCAATGCCCTGGGACTTGACCAATGCCAGAAGAGCCCCCAGAACCTTTGTGAAAATGTTGGGAGCTGTAGCAAGGCCAAAAGGAAGAGCAACAAACTGGAAATGTTTGTCCAGAAAGGCAAACCTCAGATACTGGTAATAATCCCTGTGAATGGAAACATGAAGATACACATCCTTCAGGTCTATGGTCGACATGAACTGACCCTCTTGTACCAAAGGAAGAATGGAATTGATGGTTTCCATTTTGAAGGATGGAACTCTGAGAAACTGATTGAGACACTTTAGGTCCAGAATGAGACGGAAAGTGCCCTCGTTTTTGGGAACTACAAATAGATTTGAATAGAATCCTAGACCCTGTTCCTCTAAAGGAACTGGAACAATCACTCCCAGGGAGGATAGATCCTTTACTCAGTTTAAGAAAGCCTTTCTCTTTATCTGGTCCACATATAAACTTGACAGGTGGAATTTGCCCCTGGGAAGACAAGATTTCAATCCTATTCTGTAACCGTGAGATACAATATCTATTGCCCAAGGATCTGGAACATCTCGTATCCGAGCCTGCCGAAAGAAAAAGAGCCTTCCCCCAACTTGATACAAAATAGGATCTAGGGCGGACCCTTAATGCTGATTTAGAATCAGCGGAAGGCTTCTTGGCTTGCTTTCCCTTATTCCAAGGCTGACTGGTCCTCCAAGAAGACTTGGAGTGTTCAGACTTAGAAGAGGAGGAGGAAGACTTCTGTCCCTTAAAGTTACAAAAGGAACGAAAATTAAAATTCTGGCGACCCTTAGGCCTATTCTTCTTATCCTGAGGTAGGAAAGAGCCCTTTCCACCTGTAATATTAGAAATTATTTCAGCCAAACCAGGTCCAAACAAGGTTTTACCCTTATAAGGCAAAGATAAAGGCTTGGACTTGGATGTGACATCTGCAGACCAAGACTTTAACCACAGAGCTCTGTGAGCTAAAACAGTGAAACCAGAAAACTTAGCTCTCAGCCCAAGAACCTGCATATTGGAATAAAAAATAAAGGTATTGGCTAGCTTTAGATCCTTGATCCTATCTTGGATCTCCTCTATAGTAGTTTCTTCTAGAATAAGATTAGATAAATCATTGCACCAATAAGATGCTGCCCCCGCAACTGTAGCAATACTAGAAACAGGCTGCCACTGTAATCCCTGATAAATGTACATTTTCTTCAAAAAAACCTCAAGCTTTCTATCCATGGGTACCTTGAAAGAACAACTATACTCAATAGGAATAGTAGTTCTCTTGGCAAGAGTAGAGATAGCTCCCTCTACCTTGGGCACTTTACGCCAAGAGTCACGAATACAGTCAGCTCAGGAAACATCTTTTTAAAAACAGGGGTCGGGGAAAAATGAATCCCTGGTTTATCCCATTCCTGAGTTATAATATCTGCCATATGGTCCGGAATGGAAAACACTTCCACAGACAAAGGTACATCATATACCCTATTAAGTTTACTAGACCTCTTTGGATTCTCCACTGAGTCAGATTCTTCCAAAGTAGCAAGAACCTCCTTTAACAGTACTCGGAGATTTTCCAACTTAAATCTGAAATTAATCTCCTCTGAATCTGCAGAATTAGTCACTACAGTATCAGAATCTGACAATTCTCTCTCAGACATTGAGGAATCATCCACATCAGATAGCTGAGACAAACTGACTAACACAGCCTTAGCAGAGTCAGAACCCTTATTAATCTCAATATGTTTACATTTCCTCTTGCACTTACCAGCAACTTTTGGAAAAGCTGATAAGGCTGCTGAAACAGCAGAAGTTATCTGTGCAGCGAAATCACCAGGTAAATAAACAACCCCAGGAGGATGTTGAGAGGAACCACAGGGCACTACATGTGATATTTAGGGACGTTTAAAGGGGAAAGCTGAGGCAGAGCTGGAACAACATTATCCTGAGAGACAGGGGGCTCCGGGGGAGAAATCTTATCTTTAAATAGTAAAGGCTTATTTAAACAAGAGGAGCAAAATTGCACAGGAGGAACCACCTGAACCTTCAAACAAAACAAACATTTGTCAACTGGCAAATTTGAAAACAAAAAAACGTTATAAGATTCACTAGCTCTTAAAACGAATTAAACAGAAAAACTTAGACACCTTCAACCTCAGCACTGCTGAGGGCTTACCGCTCCTAGCACACAAGAAAGATCCCACTATTAATTTGGATCCTCCAAAGCCGCTCACATACAGCAGCTGCAACACAGCAGAGAAACTCTGGTCTGCAGAAGCCGGAAAAAAGGAAGCGCATTTTAAACGCCGTGACATGACAGCAACTAAAAAGAAAATTGCACCACAAGACAAAACTGCACGAAATAACCTCACTTCCTGAAATTTAAAGAAAACGGCTCCGATCACATGATCACTCGAAAAAATTCCAGCAAGTTAAAAAGTACCTCCTAAACAAAAAGGAGGACTGACAAACTCCCATTCTCATAGAGCCCAGACACAAAATAAATAATCTTTATAACATGTCTGCTCAGTCTCTAAAGATCCCAACTGCAGTGCCTTAAAATGCTCCCTGCCTATTAAAAGATAAACACATACATTTTTCCCCTGACAGCCGCAAAGATCTTCCAGAATAGAAGTCTTCAATAAACTCTTAGAGTGCTGGTACATTCTAACCTAGAAGGGAAGCACTTACATGTGGAAGTAGCTGTAAGGCAGGGAACAGTTTCTTAGGTATGTCAGATCACTCCACATCTAGCAGAGACCTATAGAAAAAAGAAAAAACAGAGTAACCAACTCTGGTTTTCTATTAAATGGGTAGTATCAGTGTTAGAAATAAAACAAGGACCACCTCGCCACCTTCTAACTGCTAAAAGCCACCATTACTCTTACTAAAGAGATTGACATGGACACAGCATAGCCCCAATCCTTGCTTGCTGAGAAAAGTACCCATAAATGGATTAAATCTTCAGACATCTTCTTTGCCATCCTCCCGTGATCAAGGCAAAGAGAATGACTGGGGGTTATGGGTAAGGGAAGTGATACTTATCAGCTTTGCTGGGGTGCTCTTTGCCACCTCCTGCTGGCCAGGAGTGAATATCCCATTAGTAATTGGAATGAATCTTGCACTCTCTATGCCATAGGAAAGAAAGTTTTTTTGCCAGTAAGGAGAATATAAAAACATCTCTCGTTAGAGGATTAAATACCAAGAAACCCCAATAGCAAAACATTTTACATTCAACATATGTAACTTAAAATAATTAACTTTCACAGGGTTTGATTGTTAAAAGAGAAGCATACTGATTGCTTGAGTTGTATACATTCACCTTGCAGGGAATGAAAGGGGAATGTTTGTGGACCAATAGTCATATTAGGTTTATTTATATTATGAATCTGTTTGTTGATAGAATTTATACTCTTTTATTTGAATAGAAACAAGATTCATATAATAATAAAAAACAGATAAATCCACAAGGTGTAATGTATAAAACTGTACAAAAGACATGAGGAAATTATTTTCTATTGATGTGCAGCATTTCTTCCAAAAAATAATTCAGAGCTAGGATAATGCACGGTGCGATGAGTTGAGTGCAGCATTCGAATAAAACACAAAATAGTGCTGAAATTTTATTTTGTAGACCTTACATATTAACACTTGAAACTAAGCACATATCATTTACATTAAAATAAAGTACATACGCAAAGGTTTATATGCATATATGTGGTTTTGTATTTATATACACACACACACACACACACATATATATGTATACATATATATGCTGTATATATATATGTGTGTGTGTATATATTTATATAAATATATGTTGCGGGTAAAGTCAGATATTGGGTAATCCTAGGATTACTTGAGGGCAACGGACATTACCCAAGCGGCTGTAGTTAAAGACCGATGTATGATCATAAATCAAAGTCATAAGTCAGAAATCATATGTCACCACATCAAACATATATAGCATGCACTGTAATTCCTCCCATTTTTACCTCCGCCTGGGGCATTTCCCAAGGTTCACTTGGGGTGGACGCCAGAGGATCGATGGGGCACCTTCCTTGAACCCCCCAGGTGGAGGCAAAAGAAATAGTGTAGATGGGGGAATAACAGTACATTTGGCTTTACCCACAGCTTCTTGGGTAATGTCCGTTTTACCCGGGTAATCCTAGGATTACCCGTATTTTTTATTTTACCCTTAACATTATATATATATAAGCCTTTGAATATTACCTTTGTACATCATATTTAGTTCCTTTATCTCTATTCTCATACGGCTAGATTTAGAGTTTTGTCGGTAAAGACCCGCGTGGCTTTTTTCTGGCCGCACCTTTAAAATAACTCTGATATTGAGAGTCCACAGAATGGCTGCGTTAGGCTCCAAAAAAGGAGCGTAGAGCATATTTAACGCAACTTCAACTCTCGATACCAGAGTTGCTTACGGACGCGGCCAGACTCAAAAACGTGCTCGTGCATGATTCCCCCATAGGAAACAATGGGGCTGTTTGAGCTGAAAAAAAACCTAACACCTGCAAAAAAGCTGCGTTCAGCTCCTAACGCAGCCCCATTGTTTGCTATGGGGAAACATTTCCTACGTCTGCACCTAACACCCTAACATGTACCCCAAGTCTAAACACCCCTAACCTTACACTTATTAACCCCTATTCTGCCGCCCCCGCTATCGCTGACCCCTGCATATTATTTTTAACCCCTAATCTGCCGCTCCGTAAACCGCCGCTACTTACATTATCCCTATGTACCCCTAATCTGCTGACCCCAACACCGCCGACCCCTATATTATATTTATTAACCCCTAATCTGCCCCCCACAACGTCGCCTCCATCTGCCTACACTTATTAACCCCTAATCTTCCGACCGGACCGCACCGCTATTATAATAAAGTTATTAACCCCTAATCCGCCTCACTAACCCTATAATAAATAGTATTAACCCCTAATCTGCCCTCCCTAACATCGCCGACACCTAACTTCAAACATTAACCCCTAATCTGCCGACTGGAGCTCACCGCTATTCTAATAAATGTATTAACCCCTAAAGCTAAGTCTAACCCTAACACTAACTAACACCCCCCTAACTTAAATATAATTTAAATCTAACTAAATTAATTAACTCTTATTAAATAAATTATTCCTATTTAAAGCTAAATACTTACCTGTAAAATAAATCCTAATATAGCTACAATATAAATTATAATTATATTATAGCTATTTTAGGATTAATATTTATTTTACAGGTAACTTTGTATTTATTTTAACCAGGTACAATAGCTATTAAATAGTTAAGAACTATTTAATAGCTAAAATAGTTAAAATAATTACAAAATTACCTGTAAAATAAATCCTAACCTAAGTTACAATTAAACCTAACACTACACTATCAATAAATTAATTAAATAAAATACCTACAATTACCTACAATTAAACCTAACAGTACACTATCAATACATTAATTAAATACAATATCTACAAATAAATACAATTAAATAAACTAACTAAAGTACAAAAAATAAAAAAGAACTAAGTTACAAAAAATAAAAAAATATTTACAAACATAAGAAAAATATTACAACAATTTTAAACTAATTGCACCTACTCTAAGCCCCCTAATAAAATAACAAAGCCCCCCAAAATAAAAAATGCCCTACCCTATTCTAAATTACTAAAGTTCAAAGCTCTTTTACCTTACCAGCCCTGAACAGGGCCCTTTGCGGGGCATGCCCCAAAGAATTCAGCTCTTTTGCCTGTAAAAAAAAACATACAATACCCCCCCCCAACATTACAACCCACCACCCACATACCCCTAATCTAACCCAAACCCCCCTTAAATAAACCTAACACTAAGCCCCTTAAGATCTTCCTACCTTGTCTTCACCATGCCAGGTATGACCGTCCGTTCCAGGCTCCGATATCTTCATCTAAGCCCAAGCGGGGGCTAGACATCCATCATCCGATGGCTGAAGAAGTCCAGAAGAGGCTCCAAAGTCTTCATCCTATCCATTTATTTTACAGGTAAGTATTTAGCTTTAAATAGGAATAATTTATTTAATAAGAGTTAATTTATTTCGTTAGATTTAAATTATATTTAATTTAGGGGGGTGTTAGTGTTAGGGTTAGACTTAGCTTTAGGGGTTAATCCATTTATTAGAATAGCGGCGAGATTCGGTCGGCAGATTAGGGGTTAATAATTGAAGTTAGGTGTCGGCGATGTTAGGGAGGGCAGATTAGGGGTTAATACTATTTATTATAGGGTTATTGAGGCGGGAGTGAGGCGGATTAGGGGTTAATAACTTTACTATAGTAGCGGTGAGATCCGCTCGGCAGATTAGGGGTTAATAACTTTATTATAGTAGCGGTGAGATCCGCTCGGCAGATTAGGGGTTAATAAGTGTAGGTAGCTGGCAGCGACGTTGTGGGGGGGCAGATTAGGGGTTAATAAATATAATATAGGGGTCGGCGGTGTTAGGGGCAGCAGATTAGGGGTACATAGCTATAATGTAGCTGGCCGCGGCGTGCGGACGGCAGATTTGGGGTTAATAAGTGTAGGTAGCTGGCGGCGACGTTGTGGGGGGCAGATTAGGGGTTAATAAATATAATATAGGGGTCGGCGGTGTTAGGGGTTAAAAAAATTTAATCGAGTGGCGGCGATGTGGGGGACCTCGGTTTAGGGGTACATAGGTAGTTTATGGGTGTTAGTGTACTTTAGAGCACAGTAGTTAAGAGCTTTATGAACTGGCGTTAGTCCAGAAAGCTCTTAACTACTGACTTTTTTCTGCGGCTGGAGTTTTGTCGTTAGAATTCTAACGCTCACTTCAGCCGGAGTTAGAAAGATCCCATTGAAAAGATAGGATACGCAATTGACGTAAGGGGATCTGCGGTATGGAAAAGTCGCGGCTGAAAAGTGAGCGTTAGACACTTTTTTGACTGACTCCAAATACCGGCGGTAGCCTAAAACCAGCGTTAGGAGCCTCTAACGCTGGTTTTCACGGCTACCACCAAACTCCAAATCTAGGCCATAGATTGGGAGATTGGGAGTGTTTGTATCTGTTCATTTATGTGGGATTTTCTACAGCATTTTTCCACAGTCTTTTATCTGCACTGACTGCTCCATGTTCTGAACATTTCATTCTTTGGAGCCATCTACACTGATTGTGTGTATGTTTATATGAACTTTGTACATAAAACCTGTATATCCTTTGAATATCACTTATACGTATGTGTTTATGGTGACCTGTGTACACCTGATTTATTCTAGCATTTTAGATTACTCTGGTTTTGACTTTTACTTTGTTTTGAGCCAGACCATTTCTTCTTTTTTCCCCCTGATATATATAATATATATATATATATATATATATATATATATATATATATATATATATATATATATATATATATATATATATATATACACATATATATATACACACATACACACTCAAAGATGAATATGCATATGTGTGTAATTGTACACACACACACACTCAGCTACAGCAAATCATGTCTGTTCCACCTTTGTTAAATCTTCCACTTAGTGTTTTGGCACTGAAGCGATATCCGACGTGAGTTTTTAAGCAAATTCAAGTTTCAGCAGACCTTTGATAAATATCCCCCATGGTGTTTTGGAGGACAAGTGTGAGGAGAAAAGGACTTGTCACATCACCCCAAGTGAGCAAGTTCCAACCTGCTCCTCAAGGGTTCCGAAACAGTTTATGCTGCTTAGTACATGGAGCCCTTAGTGTGTAATTTGTAACATAAATATTCTAGTTTTCAATAAAACTTAAAGTGAATGTAAACTTGTGCATAGTCGCTCAAGTCATAGGTTAGAATTTTAAAAATGAATGAGACTTTCATTGATCAAATGTGTAGTATGTACTTATCTTCTGAGATTTTTACCTTGTAATGATATAAGGATAAGTGCCGTTTCTCCGCCTGCCATATTCATCAATTGATTGACAGATGGTGAATCTGCAATCCATAATCGTTTCCCGCCTGGGGCATTCAATTCCTTTGCACAAACATCACAGCCCAGGGGGGGAACAACGATTGCAGATTCGTCATCTGTCAATCAATTGATGAATATGGCGGGCGGAGGAATGGCGCTTATCCTTATATCATTACAAGGTAAAAATCTCAGAAGATAAGTATATACTACACATTTAAAGAATGAAAGTTTCATTCATTTTTAAAATGCTATCCTATGACTTGAGCGACAATGCTCAAGTTTACATTCACTTTAAAGAAGTTTTAGTTTACCCGTCTGCATTTCATTTGTTGTTGAGCTTGCATAAACCATGTTAAAATATACTTTGTAACATACAAAAGGTTATAATTATAGCAGTTGTCCAAATTAAATTAGTAACTATCATTTGGTTACTGCAGTGAATAAAACTGACTTTCAGGTAGATTACAAGTTGTGCGTTCGTCTTTTAACGCTGAAAAAATGGCCATTTCAGCGTTAAAATAGCAACGCAGCCATTACGAGTCTTGTCAGTATAGCTATACCAAAAGCCTTTTAGCCTGTAACGCAACGTCAGCCCCGCACTCATAAAAATTATTCGCTAGATTACGAGTTTGGGGTTAACAGGGGTGCGGTGCTAACGAGCAGTTTATGCTCACTTACAGACAGCGCTGGTATTACGGGTTGTTAGAAACCCGGCGTTAGCCACAAAAAAGTGAGCGAAGAGCAAAATTTTGCTCCACATTTCACCTCAATACCAGCGCTGCTTACGTTAGCGGTGAGCTGGCTGAACGTGCTCATGTATGATTTCCCCATAGGAATCAATGGGGGAGAGCCGGCTGAAAAAAAAACTAACACCTTCAAAAAAGCAGCGTAAAGCTGCTAACGCAGCCCCATTGATTCCTATGGGGAAAATACATTTATGTTTACACCCTAACATGAACCCCGAGTCTAAACACCCCTAATCTTGCACTTATTAACCCCTAATCTGCTGCCCCCTACATCGCCGACACCTGCATTATATAATTAACCCCTAATCTGCCGCTCTGGACAAAGCCGCCACTTACATTATACTTATGAACCCCTAATCTGCTGCCCCAACATCACCGAACCCTACATTATATTTATTAACCCCTAATCTGCCGCCCACAACGTCGCCACCACTATAATAAAGTTATTAACCCTTAAACCTAAATCTAACCCTAACACCCCCCAACTTAAATATAGTTAAAATAAATCTAAATAAAATTACTACAATTAACTAAATTATTCCTATTTAAAACTAAATACCTACCTGTAAAATAAACCCTAAGATAGCTACAATATAACTAATAGTTACGTTATAGCTATCTTAGGGTTTATGTTTATTTTACAGGCAACTTTGTATTTATTTTAACTAGGTTCAATAGTTATTAAATAGTTATTAACTATTTAATAACTACCTAGTTAAAATAAAGACAAATTTACCTGTAAAATAAAACCTAACAATTACACCTAATACTACACTATAATTAAATAAATTAACTAAATTAAATACAATTAATTACAATTAAATAAAATTATCTAAAGTACGTAAAAAAAGCCCTACCCTACACTAATGTACTATGTACTAAGCCGTCAATTCATCCGTCATTGTAGACGCGGATAAACTCGCCGTTACTCGCCGCGGGCGAAATGGTGTCCGCTGTCGCTATGTACTAATATTCCCCCAATAAATAGACAAGTCTAGCCCGCCGCGAGCAGTTGGGGATTGTTGATAAATTTGACGCCTCGCTCGCCGCGACTAAGCTGATGTACTTAACTTTCAGTTGAATTGTCTGGCCAATTATTAACACGTGACATGCAAGGTGTCACGAACATCATAGTAGTCGCGGGAATAGAATTTTGCTCCTATAAAAGTTCAACTTATCTAAACAACTTTATTATTGTTCAAAATTTTTTGAAGAGTGATAACAGAGCGTTATTTTTGTAATATTTATTTACAATTTGGATATGGCTTCATCTGGATCTGATAATATATAAATATTAATATAAAAATAATTATAAAGATTGACAACTATACAATACAAATTTAAAATATAGATTACTCTTTAATTACAGTCGACAAATTGGGCGCAATTTATGTACATGGAAATGAGAGACAAATTAGACGCCAGTTATGCTGTAAGTACAATGCTGATATTACTGCCTTTTATATATGTCTAGACTGGCGTCTAGATTGACTTTCCTATTGTTTTGTACCTTGCCCGCCACCTAAAAGGTGGCGAGGCAAAAATAACAAGGTGGGAGCGGAAATTGTAGCGAGCGGACAAATAGATTTTTTAGTACATTCGTTTTTGGCGAGTTGGTGGTCAAATGTGTCTAATTACAGTGAAAAATGGAGCGGTAGCGAGGTTTGGCGGATAAGTACGCTCGCAATTTTAAAGATGCGAGTTTTAACATAATTGACGGCTTTGTACATATCAGTTTGCGAATTTTGAAGCGAGATTTGTTGCGGGTAGCTCGCTGACTGCTTAGTACATGGAGCCCTAAATTACAAACAGCCCTTAAAAGGGCCTTTTGCGGGGCATTGCCCCAAAGTAATCAGCTCTTAGGGTAGGGTAGGGCTTTTTTTTATTTTGGGGGCTTTTTTTATTTTGTTAGGGAGATTAGATTAGGTGTAATTAGAAAAAATCTTATAATTATTTTATTATTTTCTGTAATTTAGAGGTTTTTTTTCGTACTTTACATAAGTTTATTTAATTGTATTTAATTTAGTTTATTTAATTATAGTGTAGTGTTAGGTGTTAGTGTAACTTAGGTTAGGTTTTATTTTACAGGTAAATTTGTCTTTATTTTAACTAGGTAGTTATTAAATATTAAATAGTTATTAACTAACTATTCTACCTAGTTAAAATAAATACAAAGCTGCCTGTAAAATAAAAATAAACCCTAAGCTAGATACAATGAAACTATTAGTTATATTGTAGCTAGCTTAAGGTTTATTTTATAGGTAAGTATTTAGTTTTAAATAGGAATTATTTAGTTAATTGTAGTAATTTTATTTAGATTTATTTAAATTATATTAAAGTTAGGGGGGTTAGACTTAGGTTTAGGGGTTAATAACTTTAGTATAGTGGCGGTGACATTGTGGGCGGCAGATTAGGGGTTAATAAATGTAGGTAGGTGTCGGCGATGTTAGGGATGGCAGATTAGGAGTTAATAATATTTAACTAGTGTTTGCGATGCGGGAGTGCAGTGTTTTAGGGGTTAATAGGGGTTAATATGTTTATTATAGTGGTGGTGATGTCCGGTTCGGCAAATTAGGGGTTAAAATATTTATTTTAGTGTTTGCGATGTGGGGGGGCCTTGGTTTAGGGGTTAATAGGTAGTTTATGGGTTTTAGTGTACTTTTTAGCACTTTAGGTAAGAGTTTTATGCTACGGAGGTTTAGTGTAAAACTCTTAACTACTGACTTTAAAATGCGGTACCAGACTTGACAGGAGAGGGTCTACCGCTCACTTTTTGTCAGACTCGTAATACCGGCGCTATGCAAGTCACATTGAAAATATAGGATACGCAATTGACGTAAGTGGATTTGCGGTATTTCCGAGTCTGGACAAAAAAGTGAGCGGTGAGCCTGTCATTTCAAGACTCGTAATACCAGAGGGCGTAATTTGTCCAGTTCCAAAGCTGGAACAGGGGCAGGGGTTTTACTCAAACCTTTTCATGGTTCCCAAAAAAGAGGGAAATTTCAGACCCATTTTAGATCTAAAATGTCTAAACAAATTTCTCAGAGTCCCATCGTTCAAGATGGAGACTATACGAACAATCTTACCAATGATCCAGGAGGGTCAATACATGACCACCATTGACCTAAAGGATGCGTATCTTCACATTCCTATCCAAAAGGATCATCATCAGTTTCTAAGGTTTGCCTTTTTGGACAAGCATTATCAGTTCATGGCCCTTCCCTTCAGGTTTGCCACAGCTCCCAGAATCTTCACAAAGGTGCTAGGATCCCTTCTAGCAGTTCTCAGGCCGCGGGGCATAGCAGTGGCGCCCTATCTGGATGATATCTTGATTCAGGCATCAACTTATCATCTGACCAAATCTCACACGGGCATTGTGTTGTCTTTCCTAAGAACTCATGGTTGGAAAGTGAATGTAGAAAAGAGTTCACTTGTTCCACAAACAAGAGTTCCATTCTTGGGAACTCTGATAAACTCGGTAGACATGAAAATATTTCTGACGGAGGTCAGAAAATCAAAGATTCTAAATACTTGCTGAGCTCTTCAGTCCATTCCTCGGCCATCAGTGGCTCAGTGTATGAAGGTGATTGGATTAATGGTAGCAGCAATGGACATCGTCCCATTTGCTCGCTTTCATCTCAGGCCACTGCAGCTGTGCATGCTCAGGCAGTGGAATGGGGATTATGCAAATTTATCTCCTCAGATAAATCTGAAACAAGAGACCAGAGACTCTCTTCTTTGGTGGTTATCACAGGATCATCTGTCCCAGGGAATGTGCTTCCACAAGCCATCATGGGTTATAGTGACAACGGACGCCAGCCTCTTGGGCTGGGGTGCAGTCTGGAATTTCCTGAAGGCTCAGGGTACTTGGATGGAGTCTCAATTACCAAAAAATATTCTGGAACTGAGAGCAATATTCAACGCGCTTCAGGCGTGGTTTGGCTCTGGCCAAATTCATAAGATTCCAGTCAGACAACATCATGACTGTGGCATATATCAATCATCAGGGGGGAACAAGGAGTTCTCTAGCAATGATAGAGGTATCAAGGATAATCCGATGGGCGGAGACTCACTCTTGCCATCTATCTAAGTCGTCAGAATTTTCATCCGGGGGAGTGGGAACTCCATCCGGAGGTGTTTGCATCATTTATTCAACAATGGGGCATACCAGAATTGGATCTAATGGCATCTCGAAAGAATGCCAAGCTTCCACGTTATAGGTCCAGGTCAAGGGATCCCCAGATAGATGCTCTAGCAGTACCTTGGTCATTCAACCTGGCTTATGTGTTTCCACCATTTCCTCTCCTGCCTCGTGTGATTGCAAGAATCAAACAGAAGAGAGCTTCAGTAATTCTAATAGCGCAGGACTTGGTATGCTGATCTAGTGGAAATGTCGTCTCTACCTCCGTGGAAACTACCATTGAGGCAGGACCTTCTCATTCAAGGTCCGTTCCAACATCCAAATCTAAATTCTCTGCAGCTGACTGCCTGGAGATTGAACGCTTGATTTTATCTAAGCAAGGATTCTCTGAGTCGGTCATTAATACTTTGATTCACGTTTGTCACGAGAAAAATTTACCATGAGATATGGCATAAATATTTTTATTGGTGTGAATCCAAGGGCTACTCGTGGAGCAGGGTTAGGATTCCTAGGATTTTGTCCTTTCTCCAAGAAGGATTGGAGAAGGGATTATCAGCTAGTTCCTTAAAGGGACAAATTTCTGCTTTGTCAATTTTACTACACAAGCATCTGGCGGATGTCCCAGATGTTCAGTCTTTTTGTCAGGCTTTAATCAGAATCAAGCCTGTGTTTAAACCTATTGCTCCGCCATGGAGTTTAAAATTTAGTTCTTAATGTTCTTCAAGGAGTTCCGTTTGAACCCATGCATTCCATAGATATTAAGCTGTTATCTTGGAAAGTTTTGTTTTTAGTTGTTATCTCTTCTGCTCGAAGAGTTTCTGAACTTTCGGCGTTACAATATGATTCACCTTATCTTATATTCCATTCCGATAAGGTGGTTTTGCGTACTAAACCTGGATTCCTTCCTAAGGTTGTTTCAAATAAGAATATTAATCAGGAAATTGTTGTTCCTTCCTTGTGCCCTAATCCTTCTTCTAAGAAGGAACGTCTGTTACATAACTTGGACGTGGTTCATGCCTTGAAGTTTTACTTACAAGCGACCAAAGATTTCCGTCAAACATCGTCTCTATTCATTGTTTATTCTGGAAAACGTAGGGGTCAAAAAGCTACGGCTACCTCTCTCTCTTTTTGGCTGAAAAGCATCATCCGCCTGGCATACGAGACTGCTGGACAGCAGCCTCCTGAAAAAATTACGGCTCATTCCACTAGAGCTGTGGCTTCCACATGGGCTAAAAACAATGATTCTGTTGAACAGATTTGTAAGGCTGGGACTTGGTCCTCCCTTCATACTTTTTCCAAATTTGATACTTTTGCTTCTTCTGAGGCTATTTTTGGGAGAAAGGTTCTTCAAGCAGTGGTGCCTTCCGTTAAGGTATCTGTCTTGTCCCTCCCGTTCATCCATGTCCTGTTGCTTTGGTATTGTATCCCACAAGTAAGGATGAATCAGTGGACTCGTCGTATTTTGTAGAAGAAAAGGAAATTTATGCTAACCTGATAAATTGATTTCTTCTATGATATGATGAGTCCACGGCCTGCCCTGTCATTTTAAGACAGTATTTTTTTTTTTTTTTTTTTAAAAAAACTTCAGTCACCTCTGCACCTTTTTAGCTTTTCCTTTCTCTTCCTATACCTTCGGTCGAATGACTGGGGGGTAGAGTCAAGGGAGGAGCTATATAGACAGCTCTGCTGTGGTGCTCTTTGCCACTTCCTGTTAGCAGGAGGATAATATCCCACAAGTAAGGATAAATCCGTGGACTTGTCGTATCGTAGAAGAAATCAATTTATCAGGTAAGCATAAATTTCCTTTTTTTTTTTTGTTTTGAAAAAGAGCTGATTTCTTTAGGGCAATACCCTACAAAAGGCCATTTTAAAGGCTAAGAAACAACGAAAGTGGCGCTTACCAACTGCTGGGGTCCGTGCTATTCAGGCAGCGTGATCTTCAGCGTAGGCACAAATCACAAGTCACTTCCAAACGACCGATGTTCCTCGAGCCCAGATAGAAGCGCCTCCGTTTACGACAGCAGTGATCAAGCGTGTCAATACATGCAAAACATGTCTGCAGTTTGTTCAGCTGTGACCCTGACCTCTTGCTAAATGGAGCATTGGCTCTGACTTTGTTTTTACTTGTATCCTAATAAAGACTAATTTTTCTTATACCTCTGGATGGCATTAAGGGTTTTTTTTCTTTTAATTTCTATTTACTTGCTACGGTGCATGCCTCTGGATTGACCTTCTGCCCTGTGTAGCCCGGAAGTACCATTGGAACTCCCTTTTAAGGGCTATTGGTAGTTTATTATAGATTAGGTTTCTTTTATTTTGGGGTAGGTATTTTTTTAAATGGGTATTAGAATAGGAATAATTGTTATTATTTTAGATAATTTGTTTGTTATTTTGTGTAATGTTTTTTTTTTTTCATTTTGGGGTGGGTTTTTCTTTTTAGGCTAGCCATTTTTTATTTTTAATGGGCAGCAAAAGAGCTGAATGCCCTTTTAATGAAAATGCCCATACAAATGCCCCTTTCAGGGCAATGGGTAGATTAGGTTTTACTTTATTTTTATTTTGTGGGTTTGGGTGGTGGGTGTTGGTATACTGTTAGGGGTTGTTTGTTTTTCTTTTGTAGAAAAAGAGCTGATATCTTTAGGGCAATGCCATACAAAAGGCCCTTTTAAGGGTCCACAAAAGTCCCTTTTAAGGGCCCTTGGTAGATTATTATAGATTAGGGTTTTATATTTTAGGGTGGGTGTTTTTTTGTTTTTTTTAAAGGGTATTTGAATAGAATTTTTAATTGATTTGGATAATTTTGTTTGTTATTTTTTGTAATGGTAGGTTTTTTTTATTTTTTGTAATTTTAGGGCTCCATGTACTAAGCAGTCAGCGAGCTACCCGCAACAAATCTCGCGTCAAAATTCGCAAACTGATATGTACAAAGCCGTCAATTATGTTAAAACTCGCATCTTTAAAATTGCGAGCGTACTTATCCGCCAAACCTCGCTACCGCTCCATTTTTCACTGTAATTAGACACATTTGACCACCAACTCGCCAAAAACGAATGTACTAAAAAATCTATTTGTCCGCTCGCTACAATTTCCGCTCCCACTTCGTTATTTTTGCCTCGCCACCTTTTAGGTGGCGGGCAAGGTACAAAACAATAGGAAAGTCAATCTAGACTCCAGTCTAGACATATATAAAAGGCAGTAATATCAGCATTGTACTTACAGCATAACTGGCGTCTAATTTGTCTCTCATTTCCATGTACATAAATTGCGCCCAATTTGTCGACTATAATTAAAGAGTAATCGATTTAAATTTGTATTGTATAGTTGTCAATCTTTATCATTATTTTTATATTAATATTTATATATTATCAGATCCAGATGAAGCCATATCCAAATTGTAAATAAATATTACAAAAATAACGCTCTGTTATCACTTTTCAAAAAATTTTGAACAATAATAAAGTTGTTTAGATAAGTTGAACTTTTATAGGAGCAAAATTCTATTCCCGCAACTACTATGATGTTCGTGACACCTTGCATGTCACGTGTTAATAATTGGCCAGACAATTCAACTGAAAGTTAAGTACATCAGCTTAGTCGCGGCGAGCGAGGCGTCAAATTTATCAACAATCCGCAACTGCTCGCGGCGGGCTAGACTTGTCTATTTATTGGGGGAATATTAGTACATAGCGACAGCGGACACCATTTCGCCCGCGGCGAGTAACGGCGAGTTTATCCGCGTCTACAATGACGGATGAATTGACGGCTTAGTACATGGAGCCCTTAGTGTTTTTTATTTTTTATAATGTTAGGTTTTAGTGTAAGGCAGCTTAGGTTTTATTTCACAGGTAAGTTTGTATTTATTTTAACTAGGTAGTTAGTAAATAGTTAATGAAAAAGCCCAGACGGGCGAAACGCATCAGAGAAGCTAGCAGAGCGTGTGTCACGTTCCCTACTTTTCAATAGCCAGATGTAGTACCTTTGTATTAGAGTTGTACGCCACTATAACTGTTTTAGCTTGCATTCATTTTCATCCGACATAACTGTGCCTAAGCATGTACAGGCAGGCTTAGAGTATTCAATACATTATATGTTGATCTGGGTTGTGCCAGATCTAGTATGGAGTGAACCGAACAAGAATCTCTAGCATTTCAACATATACAAAGCACTATAATACCTAGAAACGCTAACTGGGGTCACACAGGAGATTGTGCTAAACTACCAGCACATATAGTATTTATCTTAGTGTAATGTATTTGGATCTGGGTTGTGCCATATTTAGTCCTTAGTTAACGTTGCAAGATATTTTATAACATAATCTATTCTGATCAGGGTTGTGTTAGATCTAGTATTAAGCAAAGTAATAGGAATTATAAAGACTTTACCACTGCGCTAATACTGTTCAATTTAAAATACAAATATAGTTGAGCATATTAGTTTATGTAAGCTGCAATTTAAGCAAAGAGCTTGATACGCTATAGAAGGGAGACTGAATATGTCCGCCTAGTAACAGCTACCTTTGGGTGATTAAGACAAGGGGTATTTATTAACATCTAATCTCACAATTAGAACAAGATTTTTGTGCAATCTCTCTATATATGAATAATTTTTGAGCCCTAAGTAAATGCTATTCTATTTCAAGTGATCTACCAACATATCAGTAGAAATTCTATATGGTAATCCATATTATAGATGATCTAATATTAGAGATTTCTGATCTAGGCAAACCAGAACCAATCAGAATACCGTATGATTTAATACAATAGATATCCTTAGATAACTGAAATATTTCACTGTGTGTTAGATAGTGATCATTCACAATTATAAATCTATACTTACGTACATAAATTCATGTGTTGAAACATAACATACACTTGGAATGAATTCATGTTCTAGACTGAAAGCCAAACTGCATACATAAGCAGTTATTATCTTCAATCTTGGGGTTTATTACTATTAATTTATCACATAAGCACAGATCTATACCACCTTATGTAATACAGTATCAATCCAGCCCAGCTGAAGATTCTTTTTACTGAGTCACATATTATATATTCGACTGACTCTAATTACCTCCTGAAGACTCTTAGCAGTTATAAAGACTGGGGATAATATATATTTTATAACCCAGATTGAGTGGTGTATTCATTTAATTATTAACCTACAGTAGAGGAATCATTTACATCATCATAAACAGGCCAGATATCTGTATTTCCTCTCTGAACTGATATTAGGATTAATACAGAGGTATTTCTGGATTTATTTAACCCCTTAATGACCACAATATACCCTGTATGTCACTGGTCGTTAAGGGTTTTTTCCGGACATAATAGCACAAGTCTAGCAAGAACACACTATTAATGCCCTCCCTCCAGAAGGCTTTGTGGAATAGAGCAGTCTCAACGCTGGTGGCAAGACCACGGTATAAAACAATAAAGTCCCAAAAAAAGGCCAGCGACATACAGGGTACGTCGCTGGTCCTTAAGGGGTTAATACGTGTGTTTAACGTTGATTTTATTATTCAAAATAAAAGTTATATTTTATTTATTCCCTCCAGTAGAGGAATTTTCTGCCTCTATTAGTCAGGGCCCAGAGTGCTATCACAGCATACTTTTGGGTTTTTTTCTAGGCTTTCTCCAGCCATCCCACTTACAGTTTCCTATTTACTAACTAGTTTACCTAGCTAAAATAATTACAAACTTACCTGTGAAATAAAAATTAAACCTAAGCTAGCTACAATATAACTATTAGTTATATTGTAGCTAGCTTAACTTTTATTTCACAGGTAAGTAAGTATTTAGTTTTAAATAGGTATTATTTAGTTAATAATTGTAACTTTAATTTAGCTCTATTTTAATTATGTTAATTTTAGGGGGTGTTAGGTTTAGGTTTAGGGTTAGGGTAATGGTTAGGGTTAGAGTTACGGTTAGGTTTAGGGGTTAATATAGTTTAATTTAGGTTGCGATTTGGGGGGCTGGCGGTTTAGGGGTTAATATGTTTATTTAGTGGTAGTGATGTGGGAGGCCAGAGGTTTAGGGGTTAATATGTTTATTTAGTGGTGGCGATGTCGGGGAGCGGCGGAATAGGGGTTAATAAATGTATTATAGTGTGGGCGATGTTGGGGTGCAGGGGAATAAGGGTTAATAACTTTAGTATAGTGTCGGCAATATCGGGAGCAGCAGATTAGGGGTTAATACGTTTATGTAGGTGTCGGCAATGTCGGGGGTGGCAGATTACGGTTGTTTAGATGTGGGGTTTATGTTAGGGTGTAAGGTTTAAATGTAACTTTTTTTCCCCATAGACATAAATGGTGCTGCGTTACGGAGCTTTTAATTCCGCAATCGCAGGTGTTAGTTTTTTTTTCTAACCCGCTCTCCCCATTGATGTCTATCGTGCACGAGCACATCAAAGCAGCGCTTGTATTTTGTGCGGTATGGAGCTCAACGCAACCATATCACACTCACAAGCCGGCTGTTTCAAAACTTGTAATGGCAGCGCTATGGAGGGTGAAATAATGCAACTTTTGTTGCGTTCGTTTCGCAACCCGTTGCGCCCATAACTTGTAATCTTCCTGTTTGTTTTTACATTAAGTGATATTTATAATTTCATCTTAAATACCTTTTTTATTGATAAATACATTTAATAATGTAAATGTCTTTCACAGTCCTTCAAAAAAAACATTAACCCTATAGTATAATTATATCACCCTCTCTTTTCATTTTCTCTTTACATACTGGTATGAAACTTGTTGAGAAATTCTATGTATTAAGCAATTTATAGTTTCTCCATTTCTCATGATATAACTTTACCAGAATTCAAGTATTCAGCAGCATTCAGTTTAACAGTAGCGTGAAATAGTCTGTAACTGCATATTACCTTGAACATGTGTTTATATTACATATGAAAAGGCTTTTTCTTCTTTTAAAAATCATGAACAGTGAAGTTTTTATTCTTTTACTATTGAATTTGATAAAATGTATTATATTTACTTGAGCTATAGTATATTGTATATACTATGTAGAAATGCATTTATGCATAAAATGTGAATTGAATACATTATTTGTTAGAGAGATGAGTACAAAAATAACAAGGTTATATCCTATACATACTGTATATTTCACGTATATCAAGTTAGTGGATTTTTAACATGAGCAGAAAAAAGGAGAAAAAAATAATGCCTATGGCATATACTGCATATACGGTATTCCTAAATACTATGGGGTAGATTTACCAATATCTGTCCCACATGATACGCTGTAGAGTATCATGTCCAACAAACATTGCTGAATGCCGACAGCATACGCTGTCAGCATTTATCATTACACAAGAAGTTCACTAGAACTGCTTGAGAAATGCCGCCCCCTGCAGATTCACGGCCCTTCGGCAGCTAGCAAGGGGTATTAATCAGCAGATTGGAGATCGCGGCCTCAGAGGCAGCGGATAAGAAGTTATGAAGCAGCGGTCTTGAGACCGCTACTTCATAACTGCTGTTTCCGGCGAGCCAGAAGGCTCGTGCGGAAACCAGGGCCGTTCGGCCTTTGTTAAATCTACCCCATGTATTGAGAGTCTTTCACCTAATATTAACCATTTTATTCTAATGTATATGCAGAGATGGGCAATTCCAAAATAAAATTTTGAGCATAAGTATAAGATTTTGAGTTGAAACTAAGAATTTAAAAAGAGATATAGATTTCTGTCTAAAGGTATACAAAACCCTATTTTGTTTTTCTTTCATGATTCAGATAGAGCATGCAATTCTAAACAACTTTCTAATTTACTCCTATTATCAATGTTTCTTTGTTCTCTTGCTATCTTTATTTAAAAAGCAGGAATGTAAAGCTCAGGAGCCGGCCAATTTTAGGTTTAGCACCCTGGATAGCTCTTACTTATTGGTGGCTATATTTATCTACCAATAAGCAAGTGTAACCCAGGTTCTGAACCAAAAATGTTCAGACTTGAAGTTCATCAGTTGGCTGTCTAGTGCAGTAAAAACAAACTCTGTTAAAACAGTGGAGATGATAGTAGACTCCAGGAGGAACACAACAACACTTCCTCCTCATCAGCATCCTGAATAGTACTGTAACCGCTTTAGAGTCCTTCAGGTCCCTTGGCTTTACCATATCACAAGACCTAAAGTGGAAGCCTCATATATATTCTGTACAAATAAAGGACCAACAGAGGCTGTGTTTTCTTCTTCAATTAAAAAAAGTTAAAAAGTTAAATCTCTCAGAGGAGATGCTGACTTAGTTTGACTTAGTTTTACGTAGCTTTAATTGAATCTTTTCTGCTCACTTCACTAATTGTCTGGTTTGGATTGGTTACCAAGTCTCATATTAGAAGATTACAACAAACATTTTGGACTGCTGAAAGGATTATTGATGTCCTCCTGCCCTCCACTCAGGATCTGTACTCTTCCAGATAAGAAAGTGGACTAGCAAAATCATGTGACCCCCTCTCACCCTGAACACAACATCTTTGATTTGTTGCCTTCTGGAAGGCATCTGAAAGCACTTAGATCTAGAACATCTAGGCACAGGAGCAGTTTACCTCAGTGGTTCTTCTCAGTTAAACACTATCATTGCTAGAGCAATCCTTACTTTTAGTGAAATTCTCTATGGTAATACAGTCTCTTGTATAAATTCCAAATGTGTACTAACTCCCAGAAAATGTTATTCTGTTTTAGTAATTGCATCTTTCTATCTCTTTTTAACTATGCATCTGTTGTGATATTGTATGAAAAATTCCTTGTGTGTGCATGCAGACTTGGCAATAAAACTATTCTAGATTTTGATTCTAAAGTACTCTGTTTTGCAGTTGAAGATAATTATTAAATTATATGTAGTAGGTTTAGCCTTGAGTGGTGAGCAGGGTGCTTTTCAGGGGCATAACTAGGGTGACCACTGCTTCCAAGCCTATCCTTTTAGGGGGCCCTTAGTTATTGCTCCCTCTAAGATGTGCAGCTTGTACAGGTCAAGAATCAGGTCACATCTTTTTTTATTATCTTTATTTTTTTTAACTCTCTCTTCTCTTTCTCTTCAAGTTGCTGTATAGCGTTTAGCATCTATAGCAGCTGTTTACAACAAATGATTTGTATGTGTGTATTTTAAACCAAATCATGTCCCTTTAATACAATTATTAAAAATATATACATTTGCTGGTCATTTTGCACAGTGTATAGTCGTCATGTATCTTCTTCTCACATCATGCAAAGGCTTGTAAACCAGGGCAGGTTCAATTTAATGCTGCAGGGGCATGAAACAAAACTGTTTAACAATTTGCTTTTTTAAAATTTTGCATGGCCAGTAACCTAGATAACTAACCGTGGGTGTCCTTTAGCATGATAAAAGGGACAATAATTCAAAATAGCTGATATTGTGAGAGGAAACTAACATCTATATTGATCTTGTCAATACTGCAGTATTTGCTATAGAAAAGCTATGTAATCATGTAATGCAGTTACTTTGAATACCAAAAAATGTATTAGCTGTTTGCTTGAGTACATTATCACTTTAAGGGAGTTATCTGCTAAACCTTAAAAGTTCCATGGGTACAGACTATTTATTATTTCCCCACAATATTCTTTTAAATTAATGTTTCAAGCCAATCTGACTAGAATATCTGAAAGCTAAAATCTCTGAAAAGCCCTCAAAGTATCTTAAAGTGAATGTAAACTTTGAAGAATGTGTGCCTGGTTTTTGAAAATCTTATTAAAAACAGGGCACTTTCATTCATCAAAGTTTACATTTTACCGGTTTTGCTAAAATACTTACCTTTTTTTCTTAAAAAGCCAGACCAGGGATCCCGCCTGCCGCTTGACTCTTCTTACATCAGAAATGAAGAATCCGGCTTCCTACAATCATGGCTTCCACCACAGAGCAAACATTACGTGAGGCCATGCCGAGATTGGAGATAGCTGGATTATTAATTTCTGACGTATGAAGAGACGATCTTCAGGCGGGGGAATTACTGGTCCGGCTTTCAAGAAGAAAAGGTATTTTTACAAAACCGGTGAAATGTAAACTTTGATGAATGAAAGTGTCCTTGTTTTTAATAGGATTTTTAAAAACCAGGCACACATTTGTCAAAGTTTACATTCACTTTAAGCTACCTTTGATGCTCAAGTTTATATGTATACAGCACCAAAACTTTCCCACATAATTTCAGAAATGCTACTTAATTGGTAATGACAATCAATCAGCCTTCTCTATTTACACATGGGGGCCTATCTATCAAGCTCCAAACTGAGCTTGACGGCCCGTGTTTCTGGCGAGTCTTCAGACTCGCCAAAAACAGCAGTTATGAACCAGCGGTCACAAAGACCACTGCTCCATAACCCTGTCCAACTGCTTTGAGCAGGAGGACAGGAATTGACGGAATTCAACCCGATCGGATTTCAACCCGATACAAGGTAATTAAAGAGGGTGGCGTTGCACCAGCAGCTCTTGTGAGCTGCTGTTGCAATGCTGAATACGGAGAGCGTATTGCTCTCCACATTCAGAGATGTCTTGCGGACCTGATCTGCACTGTCGGATCAGGTCCGCAAGACATTTGTTAAATTGGCCTCATGGTCTCCTATTCCTATTTTGTATTGCCCCAGACCTCAAATTAGCAAGACTAGGGGCCTACTTATCAAATGATCTACACTTTTGTTGACAATGCATCTCCCTCTGCCTCTCCACATCGTCTGCACTTTTCAGCGCCTCCATGCCAAAGCAATTGCGCTCCATCTTCACAGGGAATATCTACCTTCAAGCAGACTCTCCATTTGACAGCAGCAGTTCACTGCGGCACCTACATATCCTGCCTTCAATAGTGAGTGAATGTTGATTTAACATTTACTCACGTTTTCTCATTACGTTCTCTCACTACATTCCATAGTTAAATTTTTGCTTGCCAATGACTAGTGGAAATTTTTTAAAGATATATATATATATATACACACACACACACACAAATTTAGCGCTGTGGAACCTGTTGGCACTCTACAAATGAAAAATAATAAATATAATAATAAATATAATAAATAGAAACATAGACCTCCCCAGAGGGCAGTCTATGTTTAAAAAAAATACAAACCCCCAAGCTAATTTTACTAAAAATAAAAAATGTAAAATTACATAACAAAAATAAACAAAGCTATCCAAAATAAAAAATGTAAACCTAAACTAATACCCCTATAAAAATAAAAAATCCCCCCCAAAATAAAAACACCCCCTAATATAATACATTACTGCCTTTAGAAGGGCAATCAGCTCTTTTACAGCCCATTAAATCCCTAATCTTAAAAATAAAAAAAATCCTAAAACTAAGCCCCAAATAGGTACTCACCATTCCTGAAGTCCGGCGAAGAAGGTCTTCTTCCAGGCGGCTCCATCATCTTCTATCTTCAGCCTGTGCGGACCAGTCTTCCTTGATGCGCGGATCCGGAGCGGCGGTCCTCATCGGTGTTCTTCAGCGGCCGGTCCTCAGCAGCGGTCTTCAGCGGTGGCGATCCTCAGCAGTGTGGAGACTCCTCTTCATCCGATCTCTGGCGTACACTAAAAATTGAATGGAAGGTACCGCAATCAATTTGGGGTACCTTGCATTCCTATTGGATGAAATGTTGAAATCAGCCAATAGGATTAGAGCTATTGAAATTCTATTGGCTGTTCAAATCAGCCAATAAGATTTCAGTAGCTCTCATCCTATTGGCTGATTTCAAAATTCCAGCCAATAGGACTGCAAGGTACCCCAATAAATATGGGGTACCTTGCATTCAATCTTCATTTTGTGACAGACAATCGCATGAAGAGGAGCCACTACACCGCTGAGGACCACCACCACTGAAGACTGCCGCTGAGGACCTCCGCTCCGCGCCGCATTTGCTCCGGATGAAGATAGAAGATGCTGGAGCTGCCTGGAAGAAGGCCTTCTCCGCCAGACTTCAGGAATGGTAAATATCTATTTGGGGCTTAGTTTTAGGATTTTTTTTTTGCGGGGGGCTGTATTGGGCTGTAAAAGAGCTGATTGCCCTTTAAAGGGCAGTAAAAAAGCTGAAAGCCCTTTTAAGGGCAATGCCCATACAAATGCCCCTTTAGGGGCAATGGGTAGTTTAGGTTTTTTTAGTGTGGGTGGGCGGGTTTACTGTTAGGGAAAGACTTCGTATTTATTTATTGTAAAAGAGCTGTTTAATTTAGGGGAATGCCCTACAAAACACTATTTTAAGGGCTATTGGTAGCTTAGTTTAGTTTATGGGGTGTTTTTATTTTGGGGGGGCTTTTTTATTTTCATAGGGATTAGGTTTAATTTTTTATTTTTGATAATTCTGGTTATTTTTTTCTGTAATGTTAGACTTTTTATTTTTTGTAATGTTAGATCAACTTTTTGTAATGTTAGATTAATTTTTTGTAATTTAATGTTAGGATATTTTTATTTTTATTGTAATTTAGAAGTAATTGGGGTTAATTTAGGGGTGTTAGGTTAGGGGGCTTAGTAATTAAATTAGTTATTTGCATTACAGGGGGTTGGCGGTTTAGGAGTTAATAGGTTAATTAGGTTTATTGCAATGGGAGGGTTTGGCGTTTTAGAGGTTAATATTGTAATTTATTTAGTTGGCGTTGTGGAATTTGGTGGTGTGTTAGGTAGTTTCTGTTGTGGGAGTTTAAGGGTGATTTAAGGGTTAGTTTTTTTGTTAATACTCAGTATGGGTGGTTATGTTTATTTTTTTATTAATACTTCGTGTGGGTGGTTAGTTACGCCTAGATTTGGAGTTTTGCGGCCAAGGGGGTGCGTTAGCTACGCGTGCTTTTTTCTGGCCGCACTTTTTAAATACCGCTGGTATTTAGAGTTAACAGAATGGCTTGGTTTTCAGTGCGTTAGGCTCCAAAAAGGGAGAGTAGAGCATAATTTACCGCCACTGCAACTCTAGATACCAGCGGTGCTTATGGACGCGGCCAGCCTCAAAAACGTGCTCGTGCACGATTCCCCCATAGGAAACAATGGGGCTGTTTGAGCTGAAAAAAAACCTAACACCTGCAAAAAAGCCGCGTTCAGCTCCTAACGCAGCCCCATTGTTTCCTATGGGGAAACACTTCCTACGTCTGCACCTAACACTCTAACATGTACCCCGAGTCTAAACACCCCTAACCTTACACTTATTAACCCCTATTCTGCCGCCCCCGCTATCGCTGACACCTGCATATTTTTTTAACCCCTAATCTGCCACTCCGTAAACAGCCGCTACTTACATTATCCCTATGTACCCCTAATCTGCTGCCCCTAACACCGCCGACCCCTATATTATATTTATTAACCCCTAATCTGCCGCCCCCAACGTCGCCTCCACCTAACTACACTTATTAACCCCTAATCTGCCGACCGGACCTGAGCGCTACTATAATAAATGTATTAACCCCTAATCCGCCTCACTCCCGCCTCAATAACCCTATAATAAATAGTATTAACCCCTAATCTGCCCTCCCTAACATTGCCGACACCTAGCTTCAAGTATTAACCCCTAATCTGCCGATCGAAGCTCACCGCTACTATAATAAATTTTTTAACCCCTAAAGCTAATTCTAACCCTAACACTAACACCCCCCTAAGTTAAATATAATTTTATTCTAACGAAATAAATTAACTCTTATTAAATAACTTATTCCTATTTAAAGCTAAATACTTACCTGTAAAATAAACCCTAATATAGCTACAATATAAATTATAATTACATTGTAGCTATTTTAGGATTAATATTTATTTTACAGGCAACTTTGTAATTATTTAAACCAGGTACAATAGCTATTAAATAGTTAATAACTATTTAATAGCTAAAATAGTTAAAATAATTACAAAATTACCTGTAAAATAAATCCTAACCTAAGTTACAATTAAACCTAACACTACACTATCAATAAATTAATAAAATAAAATACCTACAATTATCTACAATTAAACCTAACACTACACTATCAATAAATAAATTAAATACAATTCCTACAAATAAATACAATGAAATAAACTAACTAAAGTACAAAAAATAAAAAAGAACTAAGTTACAAAAAATAAAAAAATATTTACAAACATTAGAAAAAAATTACAACAATTTTAAACTAATTACACCTACTCTAAGCCCCCTAATAAAATAACAAAGACCCCCAAAATAAAAAAATGCCCTACCCTATTCTAAATTACAAAAGTTCAAAGCTCTTTTACCTTACCAGCCCTTAAAAGGGCCCTTTGCGGGGCATGCCCCCAAAAATTCAGCTCTTTTGCCTGTAAAAAAAAACCATACAATACCCCCCCCCAACATTACAACCCAACACCCACATACCCCTAATCTAACCCAAACCCCCCTTAAATAAACCTAACACTAAGCCCCTGAAGATCTTCCTACCTTGTCTTCACCATGCCAGGTTCACCGATCGGTCCAGAGTCTTGATCCAAGCCCAAGCGGGGGGCTGAAGAGTGACGTCCATCCTCGGGCTGAAGTCTGGATCCAAGCGGCGGCTGAAGAAATCCATCATCAGGCTGAAGTCGGAAGTCCATCATCGGGATGAAGTCTTCTATCAAGCCGCATCTTCAATCTTCTTTCTTCTGGAGCGGAGCGGAGCCTTCTTCTTTCCAACTGACGCGGATCCAACCTCTTCAACCGTGTTAGTGTTAGGGTTAGACTTAGCTTTAGGGGTTAAAAAATTTATTAGAATAGCGGTGAGCTCCGGTCGGCAGATTAGGGGTTAATGTTTGAAGTTAGGTGTCGGCGATGTTAGGGAGGGCAGATTAGGGGTTAATACTATTTATTATAGGGTTATTGAGGCGGGAGTGAGGCGGATTAGGGGTTAATAACTTTATTATAGTAGCGGTGCGGTCCGCTCGGCAGATTAGGGGTTAATAAGTGTAGGTAGGTGGCGGCGACGTTGTGGGGGGCAGATTAGGGGTTAATAAATATAATATAGGGGTCGGCGGTGTTAGGGGCAGCAGATTAGGGGTACATAAGGATAACGTAGGTGGCGGTCGGCAGATTAGGGGTTAAAATTTTTTAATAGAGTGGCTGCGATGTGGGGGGACCTCGGTTTAGGGGTACATAGGTAGTTTATGGGTGTTAGTGTACTTTAGAGCACAGTAGTTAAGAGCTTTATAAACCGGCGTTAGCCCAGAAAGCTCTTAACTACTGACTTTTTTCTGCGGCTGGAGTTTGGTCGTTAGATTTCTAACACTCACTCCAGACACGACTCTAAATACCGGCGTTAGAAAGATCCCATTGAAAAGATAGGATAAGCAATTGACGTAAGGGGATCTGCGGTATGGAAAAGTCGAGGCTGGAAAGTGAGCGTTAGACCCTTTAATGACTGACTCCAAATACCAGAGGGCGTTAAAAACCAGCGTTAGGAGCCTCTAACGCTGGTTTTCACGGCTACCGCCCAACTCTAAATCTAGGCCTTAGTTTTTTAATACTTAGTGTGGGTTACAATAAATATACTGAATATCACAAAGAAAAAAATGTGAAATAAATGTGATAACAAAAATCATAAAAGGAAAACCAAATAAAGTTCTGAATCAAGGATATGTCTGTGTCCTCTGGATGAGTTTTTCAGCTTGTTAGCATTCCTCAGTGAGATCCCATAAAAAAGGAAACAGAAAATTGCAACATAGTGTGAATCTGTAATGGCACTTTGAGGAAGTAGTTGTTTTGTAACAAATGACTACTCACATTTGTTGGAGCTTTCCACTAAGCTCAAGGATATGCGCACTCCCACTTTATACTGATGGGAAAACAGTACACTAGGCAAAACTTGGATACAAATTTATTTTAAAATATATAAAAGCGTCACATAAGCCTTGATAACACCACAATGTAAGGGTACAAAAGCAGATATGCTGTAACAAATGCTTCAAATCGCCAAACTTGCAAAGAGGTAAATGGATCAGCAGGAGTGTGACCGCTGAAACCAAAACCTTTTTAGTAGCAAGACAATAGCGCTAAGCCCCCAGGTGTCCTGGCTAGTGTAGAGACGCAATAAAACTCAATATAGAACAGTTCCTTATATTGAGTTTTATCGCGTCTCTACACTAGCCAGGACACCTGGGGGCTTAGCGCTATTGTCTTGCTACTAAAAAGGTTTTGGTTTCAGCGGTCACACTCCTGCTGATCCATTTACCTCTTTGCAAGTTTGGCGATTTGAAGCATTTGTTACAGCATATCTGCTTTTGTACCCTTACATTGTGGTGTTATCAAGGCTTATGTGACGCTTTTATATATTTTAAAATAAATTTGTATCCAAGTTTTGCCTAGTGTACTGTTTTCCCATCAGTATAAAGTGGGAGTGCGCATATCCTTGAGCTTAGTGGAAAGCTCCAACAAATATGAGTAGTCATTTGTTACAAAACAACTACTTCCTCAAAGTGCCATTACAGATTCACACTATGTTGCAATTTTCTGTTTCCTTTTTTATGGGATCTCACTGAGGAATGCTAACAAGCTGAAAAACTCATCCAGAGGACACAGACATATCCTTGATTCAGAACTTTATTTGGTTTTCCTTTTATGATTTTTGTTATCACATTTATTTCACTTAGTGTGGGTGTTTAGTTTTTTTTTTAATACTTTGTGCAGGAGATTCGGGGTTTTTTTGTTTTTTTTATTTCTTATGGTAGGTTACGTGTTTTGTAGTTATTTCATGCGGGCGGTTGCTTGTCTTTTTAAAGGCTTTGTTTGCCTACGCTGCATTCGGAAAATGGCAGGGTTGTGAAAGAACGATAGAAGGCACTCACTGGGTCTTAATTCACATACACCTAGATTACAAGTTTGTGCTCTAGAGGGTGCGACATGAACACAACAAAAGTTGCGTTATTTCACCCTCTATAGTGCTGCCATTACAAGTTTTGAAACAGCCGGCTTGTGCGTGCGATATGGTGCTTTTAAGCTCCATACCGCACAAAAAACAAGCTCTGTTTTGACGTGCTCGTGCACGCTTTGCCTATAGACATCAATGGGGAGAAGGTGTCAGAAAAAACCTAACATCTGCGATCGTGGAAAGAAAAGCTCTGTAACGCAGCCCCAATAATGTCTATGGGGGAAAAAAACTAACGTTTAAACCTAACACCCTAACATAAAACCTTAGTCTAAACACCCCTAATCTGCACCCCACCGACATCGCCACAACCTACATAATGTTATTAACCCCTAATCTGCCGCCCCTGATATCGCCTCCACCTAAATGAAAATTTTAACCCCTAATCTGCAGCTCCCGATATCGCCGCCACTATAGTAAAGTTATTAACCCCTATTCCCCTGCATTCCAACATCGCCCACACTATAATAAATCCATTAACCCCTATTCCGCCATTCCCCTAAAATCGCTAACTAAATAAAGCTATTAACCCCTAAACCTCTGGCCTCCCATATTACTTCCACTAAATAAATCTATGAACCCCTAAACCTCTGGCCTCCCACATCACTACCACTAAATAAATCTATTAACCCCTAAACCGCCAGCCCCCCACATTGCAACAACCTAAATTAAACTATATTAACCCCTAAACCTAACCCTAACGTAACCCTAAGCCTAACCCTAATGTAACCCTAATCCTAACACCCCCTAACTTTAACATAATTAAAATATAGCTAAATTAAACTTACAATTATTAACTAAATAATACCTATGTAAAACTAAATGCTTACCTGTGAAATAAAACCTAAGCTAGCTACAATATAACTAAAAGTTATATTGTAGCTAGCTTAGGTTTTATTTTTATTTCACAGGTAAGCATTTAGCATTTTTTTTTTGTATTTATTTTAACTAGGTAGACTAGTTAGTAAAAAATAGTTATTAACTATTTACTAAATAACTAGTTAAAATAAATACAAACTTACCTGTGAAATAAAACCTAAGCTACCTTACACTAAAACCTAAAATTACAACAACAACAAAAAATCACACACAAAAAAACTACCATTAAAAAAAAAAGCGAAATTATCGAAAAAAATAAAAATTATCCCTATTCTAATACCCTTTAAAAAAACAAAAAAAAAGCCCGAAATAAAAGCCTAATCTAGAATAAACTACCAAGGGCCCTTAAAAGGGCCTTTTGTAGGGCATTGCCCTAAAGTTAACAGCTCTTTTGCTACAAAAAGAAAAACCAAGCACCCCCTAACAGTATACAAACCCCACCCCAAAACTACCAAGGGCCCTTAATAGGGCCTTTTGGGGGCCCTTACAAGGGCCATTTGTAGGGCATTGCCCTAAAGTTAACAGCTCTTTTGCTACAAAAAACAAACCCCCCCTAACAGTATACAAACCCCCACCCCCCAAACCCACAAAATAAATATAAAGTAAAACCTAATCAACCCATTGCCCTGAAAAGGGCATTTGTATGGGCATTGCCCTTAAAAGGGCATTTAGCTCTTTTGCTGCCCAAGACCTAATCTAAAAATAAAAACCCACCCCAAAACGAAAAAAAAAATACATTACACAAAATAACAAACAAATTATCAAAAATAATAAAAATTATTACTATTCTAATACCAATTAAAAAAAAAACACCCCAAAATAAAAAACCTAATCTAGAACAATCTACCAATGGCTCTTAAAAGGGCCTTTTGTAGGGCATTGCCCTAAGTTAAACAGCACTTTTACCTGTAAAAAAAAAAATACAAACAGCCACTAACATTATAACCCCCCCCCCAAACCCACAAAATAAAAAAAAAAACTATCTAAAAAACCAAGCTACCCATTGCCCTGAAAAGGGCATTTGGATGGGCATTGCCCTTAAAATGGCATTTAGCTCTTTTGCTGCCCAAACCCTAAACTAAAAACAAAACCCAACCAAAAAACCCTTAAAAAAAACTATCACTAACCCCCGACAATCCACATACAGTTTTGAAGTCCCGCTTGAACGATCTTCATCTAGGCAGCGAGAAGTCTTCATCCAGGCAGCCTCTTCAATCTTCATCCTGGCGGCTAAGTCCTCATCCAAGCTGTGAGAAGTCTTCATTCAGACGGCCTCTTCAATCTTCATCCAGCCAATAGAATGAGAGCTGCTTAAATCCTATTGGCTGATTTGAACAGCCAATAGGATTTTAGCAGCTCTAATTCCTATTGGCTGATTCAAATTTTTCAGCCAATAGGAATGCAAGGGACGCCATCTTGAATCATGTATCTTGCATTGAAGATTCAGTGTACGGTGGCGATTGTATGAAGAGGATGCTCCACACAGGATGTCTTTAGGATGGACCCACTCTGCGCCGCCGGGATCAAGATAGAAGATGCCGCTTGGATGAAGAGTGAAGAGGCCACCTGGATGAAGACTTCTTGCCTCTTGGATAAAGATCATTCAAGCGGAACTTCAAAAACTGTAAGTGGGTCTTCGGGGGTTAGTTTTTTGGGTGGGTTTTTTTTTTAGTTTAGGGTTTGGGCAGCAAAAGAGCTACATTTTTATTTTGGGTGGGCTTTTTTATTTTGATAGGGCTATTAGATTAGGTGTAATTCTTTTTTATTTTGGATAATTTCATTTGTTATTTTTCGTAATTTAGTGTTTGCTATTTTTTGTAATTACTTTGTAATTTTTAGATTAGTGTTAGGATTTTTTTAATGTGTAGTTTAGTTTTATTTAATTGGTAGTTAGTTTAATTTTAGTTTAATAGTTATATTAGTTTAATTGTTAGTTTAAACTAAGTTTTTTTAATTTGACAGGAAAGTTTTAATTTAATTTAAGATAGGAAAATTGTAATTTTAATCTAAAGTTAGGGGGGCGTTAGGTTTAGGGGTTACTAGTTTAATTTAGTTTATTTCGCTGTGGGGGGCTTTCGGTTTAGGGGTTAATAGGTTTATTATAGTGGCGGCGGTGTAGGGCTTAATAACTTTAGTACAGGGGGGCGATGTGGGCGGATAGCAGTTCAGGGGTTAATTTAAATAGTGCTTGTGATGCGGGAGGGCAGCGGTTTAGCGGTTAATTACTTTATGATAGTGGTGACTCGGGGTGTGGCGGAAAAGGTGTTAATATTTTTTTGTGGCGGCGATGTCGGGAACGGCAGATTAGGGGTTAATAACTTTAATATAGTATTTGTGATGCAGGGGGGCTCGGTTTAGGGGGTAATAGGTAGTTTATGGGTGTTTAGTGTACTTTGTAGCAGTTTAGTTATGAGTTTTATGTTACAGATTTGTAGCGTAAAACTCATAACTACTGCTTTTAGATTGTGGTACAGATCTTGTCGTTTTAGGGTGTGATGCAGGTTTTTTTAGCCTTACCGCAAAACTCGTAATAGCAGCGCTATGGGAATCCCATGAAAAAAACGTCATTTTTACGAGTGTGGGACTGACATTGCGCTACAGGCTAAAAGACTTGCGGTTCACCTATACCGACAAGACTTGTAATGACTGTGGTGCTGTTTTAACACTGAAATTACCATTTTTCAGCGTTAAAACACTAACGCACAACTCGTAAATTAGCTGATAGTTTCCTTTATTTGTGACATTTCAGGGTCACCCTCGTTCTCAAACAAGCATAAAATATAATACATTTACTCACCCTTTTATCAATACCCAAATCCCCATAGCGGCGTTGCTGGTGGCGACCAGAAAGTGGCCGAGACCAAGTGACTCCATCTACTTATATTATATTAGGTTTATAAGTAACAGTGCCAGTCCTAATATAAGGAGATGGAAAATAATTACCAGGGGGTGTATATGTATATATAGGGTAGTTATTTGGCTTAGTTTAATACAGTACATAATGTGCAAAAAATATTTGTGCTAAAATATTTGTGCTAAATCTCTAAATTGACTTACTGCATATTTTTTTTTAATATTCTGGGTATCTCCACTCTGGATAACACTAAATATTAGTAAAATATCTTTGGGTTTATTCAAAAGTGTGAAATGCAAATTGCACCAAATATGGGACATATTAAGCCCTAGTGATTAACTTCTAGCAGTATATTTGCATATAAAATGAATCATGCTCTACACTATATAGATTGCTTATTAGGAAAAGCGTAAATGCTGGCATAAAACTCTGTTGGGACAAGCACCTGTTAGTACACTGTAATGTACTGAAAGTGGCTGAAATGTGAAGTTAAATGCAACCGCTAATTTACCGTATGTCACTATGTCTTGTTTTTAGCTCACAGGCGTTGTTGGTGAAACGTCCGGTTGCCACAACAATGGGGAGCAGGATGCGCGAGTCACGTGGTCGCGGCCACTTCCAGGACACCGCCATAGGGATTTGGGTGTTGATAAAAGGGTGAGTAAATATATTATATTTTATGGTTGTTTGAGAACAGGGGTGACCCTGAAATGTCACAAATAAAGGAAACTATGTGAATTAAGACCCAGTGAGTGCCTTCTATCGTTTGGTACTATATTGTGCATTTGAAGTGCACCCAGGGCACTGCAGGCTCCACAGCCTTCTGAAAAATTAACCAGGAGTGCTTCACCACATTTGAAGATATATATATATATATATATATATATATATATATATATCCTATTATATAAAATGCCAAGTGTGTTTGTCCGAAGCTGTCATGCGCAGTAAAGATAGCACAAGGACAAACACACCTGTCCTTACCTGACAATCCATGCTGTTTGCAGCGAAAGTGGGCGTGGCTGGTCTGAAGCGTGGCTGTCAGAACCATTGGCGTTGCCGGGCGTGGCCAGACATGGTCGGGGGGCGTGGTCAGGCATAGCAGGGGCATGGTTGGCGTGACAGAAAGGGGAGAGAAATAGAAAGAGAGGGGGAGAGACAAAAAGAGATAGGAAAGAGCTAAAGAGAGGGAGAAGAGCAGAAGAGAGGGGAAACTGCAGAAGAGAGGGGGGAGAGAAAGAGCAAAAGAGAGGGGGGAGAGAGAGAGAGCAAAAGAGAGGGGGGGAGAGAGAGTGCAAAAGAGAGGGATGGAGAGAGAGAGCAAAACAGAGGGATGGAGAGAAAGAGCAAAAGAGAGGGGGGAGAGAGAGCGCAAAAGAGAGGGAGAGAGCGAGAGAGCACAAAAGAGAGGGGGAGAGAGAAAGTGCAAAAGAGAGGGGGAGAGAGAGAGCGCAAAAGAGAGGGGGGAGAGAGAGAGCGCAAAAGAGAGGGGGAGAGAGAGCACGCAAAAGAGAGGGGGGAGAGAGAGCAAAAGAGAGGGGGGGAAAGAGAGCAAAAGAGAGGTGGAGCGAAAGAGAGCGCAAAAGAAAGGGGAGAGAGCTCAAAAGAGAGGGGGAGGGAGCACAAAAGAGAGGGGGAGAGAGAGAGCAAGGGGTGGGACCACTGTACTGCAAAAAATGGCCCGTGTGAAGGGGCTTTCGGACTAGTATATATATATATATATATATATATATATATATATATATATATATATATATATAGGTAAAAAAGAACATAGAAAGCGCTGGTCACTCAAACATTCATAGGCACAGAAAAAAAGAAATAGAAATAAAAGCAAAATTCCACACTGTTTATGCAGTCTTTTCAGAATAGTATCATATGGAATTCATAGGTGTATAAATGTATATTTTGTGTATATTTTTATGTCCTCTTCAATATCCCCCTTTGGGTGTCCACTTACTTTATTTTACCTCAATTGATATGAGGTAAGTTTATAGTATCACAGAATCCTCCTTGCTGTGACTTTTATCAGGGCCTCATTTGTAGTGCAGACTCGCCAGAAACACCAGTTATGAAGCGGCTCCATAACCCTGTCCGCCTGCTCTGATGAGGCGGACAGGAATCGCCGGAATTCAACCCAATCGAGTACGATCGGGTTGATTGACATCAGTCTGCAGGGGGCAGCTTTGCACCAGCAGTTCTTGTGAGCTGCTGGTGCAATGCTGATCACGGAGAGCGTATTGCTCTCCGTATTCAGCGAGGTCAGATCAGGTCCGCAAGACCTATGATAAATAGGCCTCAAAATCTCTTCCAAATAGGACAGATACAAATGGAGATATAATAGGAGCGCCACAAGGCTAAAGTATGATATCAGGCAACAGACAATATTAAAGATAAAATATAAAATGATGGTAGGATAAAAACAAATCTCTATCACCTAGATTACAAGTTTTGCGCTTTAGAGAGTGCAAAACGAACGCAACAAAAGTTGCGTTATTTGACCCTCCATAGCGCTGCCATTATGAGTTTTTGAAAAGCCGCCTTGTGCATGCGATATTGTTGCATTAAGCTCCATACCGCACAAAATACAAGTGCTGCTTTGACATGCTCGTGCACGCTTTCCCTATAGACATTAATGGGGAGAGAGTGTTAGAAAAAAAAACACCTGCGATCACGGAATGAAAAGCTCCGTAATGCAGTCCCATTGATGTCTATGGGGAAAAAAAGTTACGTTTAAACCTAACACCCTAACATAAACCCCATGTCTAAACACCCCTAATCTGCTGCCCGACGTCGCTGACACCTACATAAAGTTATTAACCCCTAATCTGCCTCTCCCGACATCGCCGACACATAAATAAAGTGATCTACCTCTAATCTGCCGCTCCCAACATCATCATCATCCGAAATAAAGTTATTAACCCCTAATCTGCCGCTCCCGATATCGCCACAACTATAGTAAAGTTATTAACCCCTATTCCCCCGCACCCCAACATCGCCCACAATATAATAAAGATATTAACCCCTATTCCGCCGCTCCCCGACATCGTTGCCGCTAAATAAAGTTATTAACCTCTAAACCTCTGGCCTCCCACATCTTTACCACTAAATAAACATATTAACCCCTAAACCACCAGCCCCCCACATCTCAAAACACTAAATTAAACTATTAACCCCTAACCCTAACAACCCCCTAACTTTAAATTAAAACTACAAGATCCCTATCTTAAAATAAATACTAAACTTAAATAAAAACTTACCTGTGAAATTAAGAAACCTAAGTTTAAACTATATATTAAACAAACATTACTATTATACTAAAATTAAAATAACTATCAAATAAATAAATTAAATTACAAATGAAAAAAACTAACCCTACTAATAAAAATTAAATCTACAATTACAAAAAATAAAAAATACTAAATTACAAAAAATAAAAAAATACTAAAGTACGGCGATGTCGGGGAGCAGCGGAATAGGGGTTAATATCTTTATTATAGTGTAGGTGATGTTGGGGTGCGGGGAATAGGGTTTAATAACTTTAGTATAGTGGCGACAATGTCGGGGAGCAGTGGAATAGGGGTTAATAAAAATTTTTAGTGGCAGTGATATCGGGAGCGGCAGATTAGGGGTTAATAACTTTAAAATAGTGTTTGTGGAAGAGAACTTGACGTGGTACCTGGACTTATCCCATTTGGCCCAATGTGGTAACTAACTCTTCCAGTTTTGCTTTTAAGCTAAGAGCTTGTGAGCGAGTGCTGGACTTTTTTTATGTGTGTGCTGCAGTGTCTGTTTCTGTAATTCACCCTATGGACTTGTACCCAGGCAGGCCCGGGGTTACCTGCCTGTGACTCTGTAAATAGTGTAGCTTAATGTGAGTGTGATAGCAACCAAAGCTGAGCCTGTTTATGGGTCATGGGATATGTACCCGGTCCAGTCTGGATGTGCTGTCCTTTCTCTTTGTTTTGCTTACGCCCAGGGTGATTACATAAGTGAAACCTGACTTGTTCCCAGTTTGTTTGATTAATAGCTTGCATTTGTGTGCGTGGCTGCAGTTGTGTGGCTGTATAAGGGACTCAGGTATGTGGAAGAGACCTTGACGTGGTACCTGGGCTTGTCCCATTTGGCCGAATGCGGTAACTAACTCTTCCGGTTTTGCTTTTAATCCTAGCTGAGAGCTTATGAGCGAGTGCTGGACTTATGTGTGTGCAGCAATTGCTATCTGAACATCTGATGATATCTGTCATAGTGAATTTCTCACTTGTGGTTTTTGAGACAAATGTGTTGACAAGCTTTGCACGGATGGCATGGGAAAAAAAACTTTTATTTTATTCCCTCTAATGTCTAAGGTGTTAGTGTGTTTCTATCTGGGGTCTATCTCTAATTTTCTTCCTGATAACATATTAATAATTAATCTTTACTGATTATACTTTCTACAACATTTTTATTCTTATTATATTGAGTGATGAAGGGGACGTTGAATCAGTCAGGATCTATTGTAGTTTGTTTTGTTTTATGTGTTAACATGGAATCTCTATTTATATTCCCCAGAGATTACATAAGTCTGTGAACTCTGACTTGTTTCCAGTTTGTTTGATTGAGAGCTGGCATTTGTATGGCTGTATTAGGGACCCAGGTTTTGGAAGAGACCTTGACGTGGTACCTGGGATTGTCCCATTTGGCCAAATGCGGTAACTAACTCTTCCAGTTTTGCTTTAAATCCTAGCTGAGAGCTTGTGAGTGAGTGCTGGACTTCTTATGTGTGTGTTGAAATGGCTGTTTCTGTAATTCACCCTATGGACTTGCACTCAAGCAGGCCTGGGGTTACCTGTCTGTGACACTGTAAATAGTGTAGCTTTATTTGAGTGCAATAGCAACCAAATCTGAGCCTGTTTATGGGTCATGGGATGTGTACCCGGTCTGTTCTGGATGAGCTGTCCTTTCTCCTTGTTTTGTTCAGATAGCAATGTCATCTATCTTATAGAGTGCGGATGTAGGCTCCAATATGTTGGCCAAAATTCATGCAATCTTAGAGATAGAATAAGGGAGCATCTCATTCAGATCAAATGGAAAAAGGAAGACCTCCCAATATATAAACATTTTAAGGAAAAACACAATGGTAGTGACCTCACTTTTAAATATATTGGAATCTGTAAAGTGCCAATAGATTGGAGGGGATGCAGAAAAAAGATTCCTTTGGATTGAATCCAAATGGATATTTCTATTGGATTGCATTCACCCCAAGGGTCTTAATGCTGATTTTGAAATAATACACCTGCTCCATTAACATCCCCCCCATATATTGTTTCTATTTTTTCCTTTTTTTCTATTTCCCCATCCCTCAGCTTTTTTATCTGCTTTTAATGTCACAATAGCAGTCCTCCATTTGTCTATGTCATATTAGATTGACCATATAGGTTGTATGTATTGTTCGTACTAACTCCTAAGATAGGTTCTACTAGATAGGCAATAGACAGATTGTTTCAGTTTATAAAATAACTCTTTTTGACATATAGACAGTCTATATTAGTGACACTAACAGAGCCATATCTATATAAGTTCATGTATAGCCACAGTTATTAGATTATTATACTTGTATTTTTTATTTTATTTTATTTTTTAACATACATTTATATCACACATGCTCAATCAATTTCTAAATCCCAATTTTTATCTATATAATTTTACCTATATACATTTCTATGACAAAGAAGTATACATAACTTTGAAACGTGTAAGGATTACTCGAGTGGGCGTACAGAGACTGTATACACACACCGGCAGCCTTTTAGCTTTAGTTAAAGTTTTCTTTGGAAGACATCTTTCTTTTGAAAAACGTTGTTGTTATTCAATTTTTTTATTTTTATTTTGTTTTATCTTGACAATGATGTTGTAGTTATCACCCACCCTGTTTATAACCAGCATACAGTGTCAATAACTGACTGCTCACTACCTCTGTTGATCAGAGGATTCCTGGGGATTTGTACTACAGCCCACACTATATTTTATATGTTATAAAGCCTACCTCATTACAGATTGAGGTCTTTAAATGTAAGTGTGCTACATTAAGTTTGTCCAATAAATATTCTGTTAAGTTTGCAGAGAATTACGCTATGTGATTTATTTTCTTCTCCTACAGTCCTACGGTTTGATGTGGGAACATTTCTACTACTATCCATACTCTGGATGGTACAAAGATCCAAAAATATGGGCTGGAAGTTTCACCACAGAGCACTAAGTTTCTCTTGAAACACATCAAGCCTTTACAGTCAGACGCCAAAGTGAGATCTGGAGCCAAGATCCACTGCAGATACAGTTGCAAGGGACCCCATAGCAAGACTAAGGTATCACCTCACCTTTACGGAGTGTATATATATATATATATATTTATATCTTACCTCATATGATTAAGGTGAAGTCTGGTAAGAAGACACCCATTTTCTGTATCCAATTGTTTACATTGGAGATTGGGAAATATATAAGTCTCTTCACATTGATACAGCTCTGATTTAGTTGTTTAACTCTCTTTTGATGCATATCTCTATATATTGATACCTGGCACACAGGGATAGATTAACACACCATAAGAAGCGTGTAGTTTTTTGGGGCCTTTAGCGCTGGTGACCCCACTTTATTTGCAACATTTCTATATATATTTTAACATTTCATATCCTGTGATCCTTCATCCATATGTCAAATGTAATTCATATTTAAATTGGAATATTGTACTGTCTGAATTAGGAAACCTGAGCCTCATTAGAGAGAAGGAGTTTTTGTGTTACCTTTTTGACACATAACGTATATTTTCTTTTGTATATTTTATTTTTTTATATACATCGGAATCACCTTTTTTATTTTCTTCTCTAAAATCATTTCTATGAATTTTGATATACTAACTCAGTTTTATTGATATTCATTTCTTTCTGGGAGTATATTACTATTATTATCCATTTTTTGAATAACTGAATTATCTTTATAATTCTCTGATTTATAATAATTGATCAATAATACTCCTAGATGACTATCGCTCATCTCTATTTCTATTAATTTTGGGAAATTAAATACATTAAATAACCCATTTTTTCCTATATAACCTATCTATGTTTATGTTTATTCTATTATTATTATATACTATTTTGTATATTTTATCTATCATACACACCTCTTAAGATTCACTAGGTTAGCTAAAAATAAATAAATATTTTACATATTCATACTAGTAATGTGTGTGATAGATGGCGACTAGCATAGCCACGTCTTTAATAGAGTAAAATAAATATGCTTTTTTACTCCTATAAGCAAGATAAAATAAAAGGTTCATCAAAGATGGTGAATAGAGCACCACAATGAATTGCTCTTACCTTATATATTATTGCCCATAACAAAGATGGCGAATAGAGCACCACAATAAATTGCCCTTATTTAATATATTATTGCCCATAACAAAGATGCCGAATAGAGCACCACAATATCGGTCGCATAGTACTGATGTTACTTCCGGTTCAAACAATTTTCACTTAGTTCCTATTGGACAAAATATATTATATATATATATATATATATATATATATATATATATATATATATATATATATAAGCCACACTTCCCTACAACCTCAGTATGGCCCCTATTTAAGAAAGTCTGGTGGACCTGATCTGACAGTGCGGATCAGGTCCGCCAGACCTCGCTGAATATGGCGAGCAATACGCTCGCCGTATTCAGCATTGCACCAGCAGCTCACAAGAGGGCCGCCAGCAGGGGGTGTCAATCAACCCGATTGTACTCGATCGGGTTGATTTCCGGGGATGTCATTCCGCCTGCTCAGAGCACGCGGACAGGTTATGGAGCAACCGTCTTTGTGACCGCTGCTTCATAACTGCTGTTAACTTTATGATTTCACAGTCTAGGTTTCACACTACTTTTTAGGATTTGGACTTTTGCACTACTGGACATTGAAACTATTAGTTCATCTATTGATTTATTGTACCTCACATACGGCTAGATTACGAGTCTTGCATTATGAGTAAATAAAGCAGCGTTAAGCCTCTTTTTTTTTTTTACTACCACTGGTATTACGAGTCTTGCAAATTTAGGGGCATCGCACACTTTTTTGGCCTTACTTCAAATCAACTTACGCAAATAGCGTATAGTCTTTTTTCAATGGTGCCGGTATTAGGAGCTTGTAATGGGAGGCCAAAAAGTGAGCGGTACACCCTATCCTGTGAAGATTCGTACCACATTTTAAATTCAGTAGTTATGAGTTTTACACTACAACGCTGTAAGATAAAACTCATAACTAAAGTGCTAAAAAGTACACTAACACCCATAAACTACCTATTAACCCCTAAACCGAGGCCCTCCCGCATCGTAAACACTAGAATAAAATTATTAAACCCTAATCTGCCGCTTCGGACATCGCTGCCACTATAATAAATATATTAACCCCTAAACCGCAAACATTAGTTAAATATTATTAACCCCTAATCTGCTATCCCTAACATTGCCGCCACCTACCTACATTTATTAACCCCTAATCTGTCGCCCCCAACGTCGCCACCACTATATTAAATTAATTAACCCCTAAATCTAAGTCTAACCCTAACACCCCCTAACTTAAAGGGACATGAAACCCAAAAATTTTCTTTCATGATACAGATAGAGAATACAATTGTAAACAACTTTCCAATTTACTTCTATTATTTAATTGGCTTCCTTCTCTTGCTGAAAGGTTTATCTAGGCAAGTTTATGAGCAGCAGAGAAACTAGGTTCTAGCTGTTGATTGGTGGCTGCATATATATTGAATGTGATTGGCTCACCCATGTGTTCAGTTAGAAACTAGTAGTGCATTGCTGCTCCTTCAACAAATGATACCAAGAGAATTAAACAGATCAGATAATATAAGTAAATTGGAAAGTTTTTTAAAATTGTATTCTCTATCTGAATCATGAAAGACAAATTTTGGGTTTCATGTACCTTTAAATATAATTAAAATAAATATAAATAAAACCTTCTATTAATAGCTAAATAATTCCTATTTAAAACTAAATACTTACCTATAAAATAAACCCTAAAATAGCTACAATGTAACTATTAGTTATATTGTAGCTATCTTAGGGTTTATTTTATAGGTAAGTATTTAGTTTTAAATAGGAATTATTTAGGTAATGATAGTAATTTGTATTTATATTTATTTAAATTATATTTAAGTTAGGGGGTGTAAGGGTTAGACTTAGATTTAGGGGTTAATAAATATAATATAGTGGTGGCGACGTTGGGGGCGGCATATTAGGGGTTAATAAATGTAGGTAGGAGGCAGCAATGTTAGGGGCGGCAGATTAGGGGTTAATAATATTTAACTAGTGTTTGCGATGCGGGAGTACGGCGGTTTAGGGGTTAATATGTTTATTAAAGTGGCGGCGACGTTGGGGGCAGCAGATTAGGGGTTAATAGCATTATGTAGGTGTCGGCGATGTTGTGGCCAGCAGATTAGGGGTTAATAAATATAATGTAGGTGTCGGCGATGTCCGGAGCGGCAGATTAGGGGCTAATAAGTATAATGCAGGTGTCGGCGATGTCGGGGGCAGCATATTAGGGGTTAAAAAGTGTAAGATTAGGGGTGTTTAGACTCGGGGTTCATGTTAGGGTGTTAGGTGCAAACATACATTTAGTTTCTCCATAGGAATCAATGGGGCTGCGTTATTGAGCTTTACACTGCTTTTTGGCAGGTGTTAGACTTTTTCTCAGCTGGCGCTCCCCATTGATGTCTATGGGGAAATCGTGCACAAGCACGTACAACCAGCTCACCGCTGACTTAAGAAGCGCTGGTATTGGAGTGCGGTATGGAACACAATTTTGCTCTACGCTCACTTCTTGCCTTTTAACGCCGGGTTTCTGAAAACCTGTAATACCAGCTCTGTAGGTAAGTCAGCGGTAACAATAACATGCAAGTTAACACTGCACCCCTCATACCACAAAACTCGTAATCTGGCCGATGGAGATTTGTTTGTTTCCTACCATCATTTTAGACAATCTTAATTTTAATCTGTTCAAATTGGTTTTTAGTCATGTATAATAAATGTAATAATTTATATATTTTACCTTTCATATTGTCTGTTGCCTGATATCATACTTTAGCCTGTTGGCGCTCCTATTATATCTTCTTTTGTATCTGTCCTAATTATCGTAGGTTTGTTAGATAACCTTTAATAGTGAGCTTGCATGAGTGTCTTAGGTGCTGTCAGCTATCCTCTTTTGTTATCACTTCCAAATAGGAGTTACAAATGTAGGTGCCGACTCTCTGATGAAGAAGGTGCTCTGAAAGCATAACGAACCTTCGAAATATGTAAGGGAGAACGGACTGTGATCTACTTGTACAGATTGTTTGTTTATAGACTGTTTCAAGTATTGTATTTTTGGCGAACTGAATCACTGGCACCAGAGAGAACTGCTAAACCTTGGGTATCATCAGGATAGCCTTAATTGGCACCTACGTGTGTAACTCCTAAAAGAGATATATGAGGAGTATCTCTTTGCTTTTGGAAGAGCTGCAGGCTCCATCTATATGAGTTGTTAGAGTCTCTATATATACATATATAACCATGTTCTTGATTGCGAAACACAGATTTTAGATACATACTGTGTGTCCTTTATTGTTACATATAGGACTTGAACAGTACAGACCTAACACTCTGGGACTAGATTGTACCAAACTTGGAGCTCTCATAGACCTAGGGCTTTTCAAGCTTGTATGGGAATTCTACTTGTTTATGATATATATATATATACACACACACACATATATATATATATATATACACACACACACACATATATATATATATATACACACACACACACACATATATATATACACACACACATATATATATCAAAATAAATTTGAAAGAGAGATATGGATCAAAGGGATAATCCTCCTTTAAATTTGAAACAGTGGGCTATTTATTTTCGTATTTTACACAGTCATCCACTAGATACAAAGAAACACCTGTGCAGAAACTGCTACAGACTCATTGAGACATTCAAAATAGCAAGTTATTGCATCCCCAACATAATACTTATTTACAAAAACATACGGCTAGATTACGAGTTGTGCGTTAGGGTAAGAGGTCCTAACGCTGCTTTTTACTACCGCTGGAATTACGGCGAGTCTTGCAGGTTTAGGGACACCACACACTTTTTTGGCTTTACCGCAAACCGACTTATGTAAACTTTGTAAAGTCTTTTTTCTATGGGACTTCCATAGTGCCGGTATTACAAGTCTGTCCTGGGAGGCCAAAAAGTGAGCGGTACACCCTCTACCTCCAAGATCCCTAGCGCATTCTAAAGTCAGTAGTTATGAGTTTTACACTACAATGCCGTAGCATAAAACTCATAACTAAAGTGTTAAAAAGTACACTAACACCCATAAACTACCTATTAACCCCTAAACCGAGGCCCTCCCGCATCGCAAACACTATAATAAAAATTGTAACCCCTAATCTGCCGCTCAGGACATCGCCACCACTAGAATAAACATATTAACCCCTAAACCGCCGCACTCCCACCTCACAAACACTAGTTAAATAATATTAACCCCTAATCGCCGCCACCTACATTATACTTATAAACCCCTAATCTTCTGCTACGGACATCACCGCAACCTACATTATATAAGTACATTATTCCTATTTAAAACAAAATACTTACCTATAAAATAAACTCTAAGCTAGCTACAATATAACTAATAGTTCCATTGTATCTAGCTTAGGGTTTATTTTTATTTTATAGGCAAGTTTGTATTTATTTTAACTAGGTAGACTAGTTATTAAATAGTTATTAACTATTTAATAACTACCTAGCTAAAATAAATACAGATTGACCTGTAAAATAAAACCTTACCTAAGTTACAATAACACCTAACCTTACACTATAATTAAATAAATTCCCTACATTAAATATAATTAAATACATTAAATTAAATTAGCTAAATCACAAAAAAAAACACACTAAATTACAGAAAATAAAAAACAAATTACAGATCTTTAAACTAATTACACCTAATCTAATAGCCCTATCAAAATAAAAAAGCCCCCTTCAAATTAAAAAAAAAACCTAGCCTAGACTAAACTAAACTATCAATAGCCCTTAAAAGGGCCTTTGCGGGGCATTGCCCCAAAGAAATCAGCTCTTTTTCCTGTAAAAAAATGCACACACCCTCCCCAACAGTAAAACACACCACCGACACAACCAACCCCCCAAATAAAATACTAACTAAAAAAACCTAAGCTCCCCATTGCCCTGAAAAGGGCATTTGGATGGGCATAGCCCTTAAAAGGGCATTTAGCTCTATTGCGGGCCAAAGTCCCTAATCTAAAAAATAAACCCACCCAATACACCCTTAAAAAATCCTAACACTAACCCCCGAAGATTCACTTACCGGGAGAAGTCTTCATCCAAGCGGCAAGATGTCCTCAACGAAGCCGGCAGAAGTGGTCCTCCAGACGGGCAGAAGTGGTCCTCCAGATGGGCAGAAGTCTTTATCCAGACGGCATCTTCTATTTTTATTTTCTGTAATTTAGTGTTTTGTTTTTTTTGTGATTTAGCTAATTTAATTTAATTTATTGTATTAATTTAGGGAATTTATTTAATTGTAGTGTAATGTTTGGTGTTATTGTAACTTAGGTTAGGTTTTATTTTACAGGTAAATTTGTATTTATTTTAGCTAGGTAGTTAGTAAATAGTTAATAGCTATTTAGTAACTAGTCTACCTAGTTAAAATAAATACAAACCTGCCTGTAAAATAAAAATAAACCCTAAGCTAGATACAATGTAACTATTAGTTATACTGTAGCTAGCTTAGGCTTTATTTTATAGGTATTTAGTTTTAAATAGGAATAATGTAGTTAATTATAGGAATATTTATATTTATTTAAATTATATTTAAGTTAGGGGGTGTTAGGGTTAGGTTTAGGGGTTAATAAATTTAATATAGTGGCGGCAACGTTGGTGGCGGCAGATTAGGGGTTAATAAGTGTAGGTAGGTTGCGGCGATGTTGGGGGCAGCAGATTAGGGGTAAATAAGTATAATGTAGGTGTCGGCGGTGTCCGGAGTGGCAGATTAGGGGTAATAAATATAATGTAGGTGTTGGCGATGTCGGGGGCGGCAGATTAGGGGTTAATAAGTGTAAGATTTGGGGTGTTTAGAATTGGGGTTCATGTTAGGGTGTTAGGTGTAAACAAAACTTTAGTTTCCCCATAGGAATCAACCAGCGCTGTAGGTAAGTGAGCGGTGAGAATAAACTGCTCGTTAGCATCACACAGCTCCTAACGCAAAACTCGTAATCTGGCCGATAGCAAGTTATAACACAACCAACTCGCTATTTAAACACACAGTGCCCTTTAAGGTGTAAAGATGCAAACCATTCCTGCAAATAGAAATGCATTCACATAAAGAGGAGTTACAGGCTTAAATCTCTAACAATATAAGCTCTATGGTTTCACATATTCTTTAAGCTTATGAGCATTTCTTTCCTTTAGAGGTAGTCCCATAAATTATGAAAAGAGGTGCACCTCATAAATATAGAAGCTCACACAGGGAACTTATAGGAAAAAGTCACTGTGAGTGTTATGCCGTTTAAACACGGTTTTCACTGCACTCAAGGTCTATAGGCCTCATCTTTTAAAGATCACTTATATGACTTTTCTTCCTTAGCTATAAACAATTCATAAAAAAGGATAATTTTCTTTAAGCAAGCCACTAAAGATTTCACATACCACCTCCACCGGAAAGCCTCATATGTCCTGTATTCCTCTGAAGACCCATCAGTGATGCTGCTGCTAGCCACAGACTTGCTGATTTCCCATGCTGCTCCACTCTAATTGCTCACCTGAGCCAGTTACAGATCTTTCTGGACGATTTTATCTAGACTTTAGAGTATGCGATCTGCCATAGAACGCCCGGTGTGTGACGTCATCTCTTTAATTTTACGTTGCTGCTTGTTTGTCCCAAGAATCCTGTTGTTTTTTAAGCGAATTTAGGACAGGTGTTTTCCTGCCTATTGTCCATTTGTTGCTCCAGATAGGTTCCCTCGTTAGTGCTGATGTTGTTAACATCTCCTCAAATATTTTTACTTGCACAAGCGTTTGCATCTTTGACAGTATTAAGCCTTCTCAACAAGACTCTTTTGGCAAAGATATGTTTGTTTCACCCCTACATACAAACTGAGATGGGGCTTCATCAGGGCTTACTATCTTGTCACCTATGCTCAATTATTTAAATCTTTTGACCCTGCCTATTTTTCTTTACACAACACCTTTGTATTAAATGGATATATATATATATATATATATATATACCTGTGAGTGCTATTGAGCACCCAGGGCTGAGCATTTTGCAAGGTCATAGAATGTGTACCCGGTCCAGTTTTAGAGTGCAGTCCCCTTCCGTGTTTTATATGTGTCTAGGGGGATTACATAAGCCTGTGTACCCTTGGGTGGTTCCTAGTTTGATTGAAAGCATGCATTGTTTGGCTGTATTAGGGACCCAGGATGGGAGAGACCTTGGCTTTGTTCCTGGGCTTAACCCATTTTGCCAGATGCGGTAACTAACTTTTCCAATTTTTATTTTAATCTTAGCTGTGTGCTTGCAAGTGTGTGCCAGACTCCTCTGTGTGTTGTGTGATTTTGTTTTGTAATTTTCCCTATGGGTGTTGCACCCAGACTTGTTTGGAGTCCCTGTTGGGACTATTCAGTTACCTATGAGTGCTAAGAAGCACCCAGGGCTGGGCATTTTGCAGGGTCATAGGATGTGTATCCGGTCCAGTTTGAATACGGAGCCCCCTTTCCGTGTTTTGTATGTGTCTAGGGATATATATATATATATATATATATATACACACATGGTGAAAAGTAGATTGAAGACTGCGCTCATAAGGAAGGAGGGGTGGGTGAAGAGAGAAAGGAGAAAAAAGAGACAAGGGTGAGAGAAACAAAGAGACATATAGTGTAGAATGTTCAACACTACAGTATTTTTTTTTTTTTTTTTTAGTTATATATTGAAAACTGCTTACTTTAATTGACCTCAATAGTATGAGATATATAACTCGTTCGGGTAGGTTCTTATCCCCACTGTAGTCAAGTATTTACAGACTGATCCCAGTGTTGCTCTTTGCTGGGAAGTATTCTCCTACAGGACTTGCTTGAGAAAGTATAGAGGAACTCTAATCAAGTACTTTTGGTATAGACCGATAAATATATTCAAGATTGGGATAACATTTACTGGCATAACCAGACATACCAGTTAGGATATCTCAAGACAACACTGAAGAAAAACCTTTATTACAAAGAGAAACTCTTTACATAAATTAGGCAAATACACAAAATATATATCCTATATAATAAAAGGCCAAGTGTGTTTGTTGGAAGCTGTCATGCAGAGTAGAGACAAACACACTTGGCCTACCTCACCTGGTATCTGGCGTGGAGTGGGCGTGGCCAGATGGGTGTGACGTGGGCGGGGACAGACTTGACGTGGGCGGACGAGACTCGGCGGAGAGACAGCAAAAGAGAGGGGGGAGAGAGAGCAACAAGGGGGGGAGAGAGCAAAAAGAGGGGGGAGAGAGAGAGAGAGCAAAAGAGAGGAAGAGAGACAGCAAAAGAGAGAGGGGAGAGAGAGCAGAATAGGGGGAGAGAGAGCACAAAAGAGGGGGAGAGAGAGCACAAAAGAGGGGGAGAGAGAGCTCAAAAGAGAGGAGGGGAGAGAGAGCGTCAAAGAGGGGGAGAGAGAGAGCTCAAAAAAGAGGGGGAGAGAGAGCGTAAAAGGGGGGAGAGAGCGCAAAAGAGAAGGGGGAGAGAGCAAAAGAGGGGGGAGAGAGAGAGAGCAAAAGAGAGAGGGGAGAGAGCGCAAAAGAGGGGGGGGAGCGCAAAAGAGGGGGGAGAGAGCGCAAAAGAGGGGGAAGAGATCGCAAAAGAGGGGGGGAGGAGAGCGCAAAAGAGGCGGAGAGAGAGTGCAAAAGAGAGGGGGAGGAGAGCACAAAAGAAGGGGGGGAGAGCACAAAACAGGGGGGAGAGAGCGCAAAAGAGGGGGAAGAGAGCGCAAAAGAGGGGGGGGAGAGAGCGCAAAAGAGGGGAGAGAGAGTGCAAAAGAGAGGGGGGAGAGAGAGTGCAAAAGAGAGGGGGGGAGAGAGCACAGAAGAGAGGGGGGAGAGAGCAGAAGAGGGGCGGGGAAGAGAGAGCGCAAAAGAGAGGGGGGAGAGACAGTGCAAAAGAGTGGGGGGAGAGAGCACAAAAGAGATGGGGGAGAGAGCAAAAGAGGGGCGGGGAAGAGAGAGCGCAAAAGAGAAGGGGAGAGAGAGGGAGCAAGGTTGGAACCGTGTTACTTAAAAAAAATTGGGTATACATTATACAAGGGTATACATTACTATCCTTTGAAAGAGAGGAAAACACAGCACTCGTGACTTTGGAACAAAAATCATTTTAATTTAATTAGCCCTCCGAAAGTAAGAGCAAGCACCAACAAATATACAAACACTTGAACATATCAACCTGTTAAAAAAGGTAAGGACTAAATGGTAACACTGTCACTAAACATCATATCTATTATACATTGTAATACAAGAGTATATAATCTATGTTACAGTGTATACAATATTCAATCGACACAATAGACACGTAAGACACGTAGCATGTGAAAAGATATACTTAAATAACCTGAGCCAAAATAGTCTAGAACATCAGTCCCAGAGTGGAATTAACCACAATTCAAGCTGCATGTTAGGTCAGGTACTCACATAGCACAAAACACAGGCATTGCGCTTGAGGAAAGGTAACTCTCACAAAGTAGGCTAACTCACCAGAAACAGCAGTTATGAAGCAGCGGTAACAAAGACCGCTGCTCCATAACCCTGTCCACCTGATCTGAGTAGGCGGACAGGAATCGCAATAATTCATCCCGATCGAGTACGATTGGGTTGATTGATACCTCCCTGCTGGTGGCCCAATGGCCACGAGTCAGCAGGAGGCGGTGTTGCACCAGCAGATCTTGTGAGCTGCTGGTGCAATGCTGAATACGGAGAGCGTATTGCTCTCCGCATTCAGCGATGTCTTGCGGACCTGATCCGCACTGTCGGATCAGATCCTCAAGACATTCCTTAAATATGCCTCAGTGGCCGCATGGGAAGCTGCCTTTAATACCCTTGTTTTTTCTGAGTCTGCTTCAGACGGCCCCTTTATGAACTGACTCTTTATTAATTTACCATAGTTAGAAAATGCCAGTTTCTAATCAGAATCATACATAGTTCACTCCATTGGCTACTAAAATTTGAGATAAATCTAATTGGACCTTTCTCTTTTTGTTTTCTTTTGTCATACAGAATTGTGTCTCTGGACATACCTCTTGCTCTATACAGAGCTCTTTTTAAACATCTCTTTGAGTCGCCTCTTCTGAGGAATCTATCTACCATTTGGGCCGCATGGTATTCATTTTTCCTCAGAAAAGAGATGTTTAAAAAGGGCTCTGTATAGAGCAAGACGTATGTCCAGAGACACAATTCTGTATGTCAAAAGAAAATAAAATTAAAATAAACCCTAAGCTAGATACAATGTAACTATTAGTTATATTGTAGCTAGCTTAGGGTTTATTTTATAGGTAAGTATTTAGTTTTAAATAGGAATAATTTGGGGAATGATAATAATTTGTATTTAGATTTATTTAAATTATATTTAAGTTAGGGAGTGTTAGGGTTAGACTTAGGTTTAAAGGGTTAATAAATTTAGAATAGTGGCTGCGACATTGGGGACGGCAGATTAGGGGTTAATAAATGTAGGTAGGTGGCGGCGATGTTGGGGGCAGCAGATTAGGGGTTAATAAATATAATGTAGGTGGCGGCGATGTCCGGAGCGGAAGATTAGGGGTTAATAAGTATAATGTAGGTGGCGGCGATGTTGGGGCAGCAGATTAGGGGATAATAATATTTAACTAGTGTTTGCAATGCGGGAGTGCGGTGGTTTAGGGGTTATTATGTTTATTATAGTGGCGGCAATGTCCGGAGCGGCAGATTAGGGGTTAATAATTTTCTTTTAGTGTTTGCGATGCGGGTGGGCCTCGGTTTAGGGGTTAATAGTTAGTTTATGGGTGTTAGTGTACTTTTTAGCACTTTAGTTATGAGTTTTATGCTACAGCTTTGTAGTGTAAAACGCATAACTACTGACTTTAAAAAGCGTTAGGAATCTTGTCGGTAGAGGCTGTACCGCTCACTTTTTGGCCTCCCAGGACAAACTCATAATACCAGAGCTATGGAAGTCCCATAGAAAAAAGGCTTTACGAAATTTACGTAAGTATGTTTGCGGTAAGGCCAAAAAAGTGTGCGGTACACCTATACCTGCAAGACTCGTAATAGCAGCGGGCATAAAAAAAGCAGTGTTAGGATCTGTTAATGCTGCTTTTTCACCTTACCGTAATCTAGGCGATAATGATTGATAAAGAGATCACCTCAGGTAGAGGCGGTGACAATAACAGAGTATTATTGCAAAAGGATGTTAGATGGATTTTCAGGCTTGACATGTATATAGAAATGGATAGAATATGTAAATAAATACAGCCTAGAGCTTAAATTAAATATGGACCTTGTATATATATTATATATTTTATATATACATATATATACATATATATATATATATATATATATATATATATATATATATATATATATATATATATATATAAAGGGTGATTATGCCTCCTATTTAACATAATGTAAAAAAGTTGGAAGTTATTGCTGATCTAGTATGAAGTATACTAAAGGTGGAATTGTCCACCTTACTCAGCAGGAGTCTAATCAACCTGTAATTCCATCAAGGTGTTATAAAAGGTGGATTCTGAGTAAAAATATATGCCCTGACGAGGCCAACTTGCACTAGTTGTTGGTGGGGTGAAATGTGCGTTGGCATGATGTGCACTTTTTTCACGTTAGACACTTAATAGTGTCCCATTATGGTAAAGAGCTATGTTTTCTACCGCCTAACTATACATAGGTGAACTCTTGCTGCTACCTGTAACTCTTTGGTGGTATCAGTCATGAAATATCCCAGGTGCCGATATATGGCCCCTAGGTGTATATCTGCGACCCTAGAAAAGATAAGTTTCGTATGGATACCGTAATTCCAAATGATGTTTTCATACTCAACGCTTCTGGAAGGAATTGCAGTAAGAATTGACGCTGCAACTAAACCCCTTTGGGACACAGTACAGATGAAGTAACCTGCCTGTGGTCTGACTTTCCTAGAAGTATATTGCTTGCTTGATGATGTTCCTTGCCGCTTATGTCTGTGGTGTATATGTGTAACCTTTTTGAAAGTTTCAATAACAATCTTTGTTGGAGCAGTGATCCAATCAGCAGAGGGGAGTTGGCGTTGCTAACCTATGGCAACAAATGCATAACACAGCGTGTTTGGAGAGCAATACTTGGAGGCTAGTTTATACCATGGAATGATGTCACGAGTCATGGGATCTGCCTACTTTGTGAGAGTTACCTTTCCTTAAGTGGAACACCTGTGTTTTGTGCTATGTGAGTACCTGACCTAAAATACATCTTGATCGGCGATAGATAGTGTTTAGAAAAGCACTTGTGTCCTTCCTCATATATCAATGCGATATATCAGTCAATCTGTTGCTTATAAATCGTAGTTCGATCTTGTTGTAGCGTTCTATACATCCTGTCATCTGATAGTTGGGATAATATCTCATCCCTATAATCGCAATAGTTCAACAAAACAATTGCTCCTCCTTTGTCCGCTTCCCGGACGATGATGGTTTTGTTGTCTGCAATCGTTTTCATGGCCTTCCATTCAACCTTCGAAAAATTGTTATAAGTGTCAAATTGATATTATTTTACCGTCTCATTCAGATCATAAAGCATGAGTCTAGAGAAAGTATTAATACTGGCATTTGTAAATTGAGGAGTATAGGTTGACTTTTTGTGAAATTGTTTTTGCATAGACTCAATGCCTACAAATTTTTGTTTTAACAAAAGTTGTTGTTGAAATTTTTTTAATTCAATCAGCAAATCAAATGGATCAGTTCTGTATGTCGGTATAAAGGTCAAGCCCTTGTTCAGAATCTTGAGTTCAAGATCAGTAAGGACATAATCACTCAAATTGACCACAATGTTTTCCGAAGTCATTTCGGGGGCATGGGTGGCGTTTTTTTCTTTATACCCACCTCTCCTTGTCCTGGTTCTTTTCCTACCCAGTTTTTTGACCATGTGGTTACACCTGTACTGTGTTGTGTGGTAGGTGTTGGCTGTCCTAGGGTATACCCATAAGATCCTGAACCTGATGCAGAGCTCTCTACAGTCTTCAGATCTTTAGGCTTTTGATAGCGTGTGCATCTCTGACAATGGAAATGTAACTTCTGTCTTGAGTTGAAAGTTGCCACAGGTATACACGCTTCTCCCTATAATCTCCAATTACTGCCTCCAGTTTTTTGTTTTTGAAATCAATGAGGTCAGACTCACAATGATCTACTTTGTCCTGTAATTTCTTAAGCCAATCTTTGCTAGTATCTGCCTGTAGGCGTGACAGATTTGGTAATTTGTATGCAGAGATCTCTATTTTAATTAAAGCCAATAGCTGTGCAACCTCCTGAATAACAAGCAGAAGCAGATCCAATGAACATTTGTTCTCTATATTGCACCAGCATTCGCAAAATGCTGGATTATTCCTCCCAATTGTCGGTACATTCTTTATACGAAACCCCCGTGGGATATACCCTCTCCTATGGTATTCTGAGAGATAGGTACCATGCAAAGTAAGATCCTTTTCTTTTTGCTTTAATTTCAGGAGCTGTGTATATATGAAAGATGGTTTATCAAGAGTAGGTCGTGAAATAAGTCTGTCAAAACAAATCAGATCGGCAACTGTTTTGGTTATCAGTTGCCTTGTCAACCTTGTAGCTGATGTAAATTGATAAATTGCTCAGACGCGCTGTGATATTTCTACACATTTGTCCCCAGCTGTACTACAATCCTGTACTGCCATACTAACCGCATTGTTTTTAATACTAACATATTGTCTATTCAAGTATTTTATGTCATTTTTCAATGAGCTATGTTGACACGGATGAACACTCCCACTTGGGGGAGTGCCTACTGTGTAGAGCGTGACGCTCCTGTCTGTCGTGTATAAATCTTTGGTGGTGGTAAGAGCATCTGTAAAATTTCTGTTTGTCTGATGATGAGCTTTTGTGGCTCGAAAACGTTTACACATTAAAGTGGGAATATTATCAAGTCCTTAGGAGTGCGCTTTTCTTCAGGACTATGCATTGTTTTTTGCTGCACCCAAGGCTTTACCTGTGATGTCTGGAGTGCACTTTGCCTTTTGGATATTCTAATTTTGTTTGCACCCGACTACTAACTACACATTGTGTTTGTTGCCTGGACTACCAAGTTTTTTATTCATTTGTGCGGTATAACGACAGTGGAGGATTTAAGTTCAGCTGTGGGATTGGATACAAGTGAATCCATACCGGCGGCCAGCATTTTCCAGTTCACTCAAGCAGATGTGGATCTGATTAGTTTTGACAGACTTACTCTTGATAAACCATCTTTCATCTATACACACCTCCTGAAATTAAAGCAAACAGAAAAGGATCTTACTTTGCATGGTACCTACCTCTCTGAATACCATAGGAGAAGGTATATCCCACGGGGGTTTCGTATAAAGAATGTACCAACAATTGGGAGGAATAATCCAACATTTTGCGAATGCTGGTGCAATATAGAGAACAAATGTTCATTGGATCTGCGTCTGCTTGTTATTCAGGAGGTTGCACGGCTATTGGCTTTAATTAAAATGGAGATCTCTGCATATAAATTACCCAATATGACACACCTACAGGCCACACAACACAGTACAGGTGTAACCAGACGGTCAAAAAACTGGGTAGGAAAAGAACCAGGACAAGGAGAGGCGGGTATATAGAAAAAAACGCCACCCATGCCCCCGAAATGACTTTGGAAAACATTGTGGTCAATTTGAGTTATTATGTCCTTACTGATCTTGAACTCAAGACCCAGTGATGTGTGCACTCTACCACCATGAAGGAGATCTGGGGGCTACCACCCACTACTACCCTGGTCATTGGGCCTGTATAGTGACAGGCATCACTGGGTCTTTACGTTTTGCGCAGTGACGTCACACGCAATGACGTGATGACGTCACCGCGCAACTTTATTTAAAAAGTACAACAACAAGTATAGGGAAAGGGGGCCTGTATCTTAGGCATCTAAGCAGCTACAGACCCCCAAGACCCACTGTTGGAAAGGTAATCGCCTAGCCTTTCCAAAGATGTACGTCTTGAGGATCTGAAAAAAATTAGAAAAAATATATATTTAAAAAACTTTAAAATTAAAAAAACCTTAAATCAACTTAGTACCCAGATGGGAAAGTGCTTAGCACTCAAAAAGGTTAACAAACAAACAAACAAAAAAGCTTAAAATTCTAGGGGATCATCTCTAAAATTACTGGTAAACTCCAAAATAATAGACATGTGCGGTTCGTTTCGGATTAATTCGGAAATTCGGTAAATTCGGTAAATTCGGAGATTCGGATCGATTTGGATTTCCGAATTAAAATACTTCTGAATCTACCGAATGAATCCGAAATAGCTGCCGTATCTCCGAATAAATCCGAATTAGCTCGTTAAAATTCGGCATTTCCCCATAGGAAACAATGGGAGTTTCGGCTGAAAAAAAAACTAACACCGCAGCCCCATTGTTTCCTATGGGGAAACACTAAGTCTGCACCTAACACCCTAACATGTACCCCGAGTCTCTAAACACCCCTAATCTGACACTTATTAACCCCTAATCTGCTGCCTCCGCTATCGCTGACACCTGCATTATTTTATTAACCCCTAATCTGCCGACCGAATATCGCCGCCACCTACATTATAACTATTAACCCCTAATCTGCTGTCCCTAACATAGCCGACCCCTACATTATAGTTTATTAACCCCTAATCTGCCCCCCCCCCAACGTCGCCGCAATCTAACTACAAGTATTAACCCCTAATCTGCCGACCCGATATCGCCGCCACCTACATTATAACTATTAACCCCTAATCTGCTGTCCCTAACACCGCCGACCCCTACATTATAGTTATTAACCCCTAATCTGCCCCCCCCCAACGTCGCCGCAATCTAACTACAAGTATTAACCCCTAATCTGCCGACCCGATATCGCCGCCACCTACATTATAGCTATTAACCCCTAATCTGCTGTCCCTAACACCGCCGACCCCTACATTATAGTTATTAACCCCTAATCTGCCCCCCCCCCCCCAACGTCGCCACAATCTAACTACAAGTATTAACCCCTAATCTGCCGACCGCAAATCGCCGCAACTATAATAAATGTATTAACCCCTAAACCGCCGCACTCCCGCCTTGCAAACACTATAATACATTTTATTAACCCCTAATCTGCCCTCCCTAACATCGCCGCCACCTACCTACAATTATTAACCCCTAATCTCCCGCCCCCAACGTCGCCGCTACTATAATAAGGTTATTAACCCCTAAACCTAAGTCTAACCCTAACACTAACACCCCCTAACTTAAATATAATTTAAATAAAACGAAATAAATTTACTATAGTTAAATAAATGAATCCTATTTAAAACTAAAGACTTACCTGTAAAATAAACCCTAAGATAGCTGCAATATAACTAATAGTTACATTGTAGCTATTTTAGGATTTATTTTTATTTTACAGGCAACTTTGTATTTATTTTAACTAGGTACAATAGTTATTAAATAGTTAATAACTATTTAATAACTACCTAGCTAAAATAAATACAAATTTACCTGTAAAATAAATCCTAACCTAAGTTACAATTACACCTAACACTACACTATCATTTAATTAATTAAATAAATGACTCATATTTAAAACTAAATACTTACCTGTAAAATAAACCCTAATATAGCTGCAATATAACTAATAGTTACATTGTAGCTATTTTAGCATTTATATTTATTTTACAGGCAACTTTGTATTTATTTTAACTAGGTACAATAGCTATTAAATAGTTATTGACTAATTAATAGCTACCTAGTTAAAATAATTACAAAATTACCTGTAAAATAAATCCTAACCTAAGTTACAATAAAACCTAACACTACACTATCATTAAATAAATTAACTACAAGTACCTACAATTATCTACAATTAAATAAACTAAAGTACAAAACCCCCCACTAAATTACAAAAAATAAAAAACCACTAAATTACAAAAAATAAAAAAATATTACAAGAATTTTAAACTAATTAAACCTAATCTAAGCCCCCTAATAAAATAACAAAGCCCCCCAAAATAAAAAAAAATGCCCTACCCTATACTAAATTACAAAAGTTAACAGCTCTATTACCTTACCAGCCCTGAACAGGGCCCTTTGCGGGGCATGCCCCAAAGAAAACAGCTCTTTTGCCTGTAAAAAAAAAACACAATCCCCCCCCCCACATTACAACCCACCACCCACATACCCCTACTCTAACCCAAACCCCCCTTAAATAAACCTAACACTACCCCCCTTAAGATCTCCCTACCTTGAGTCGTGTTCACCCAGCCGGGCCGAAGTCTTCATCCGATGGGGCAGAAGAGGACATCCAGACCGGCAGAAGTCTTCATCCAAGCGGGGCAAGAAGAGGTCTTCCATCCATCATACAAGTACCAAAATACAAACAAACACTAAATTACCAAAAATAATAAAATATTACAATAATTTTAAACTAATTACACCTAATCCAAGCCCCCTACTAGCTATTAATATAGCTTCAATATAACTAATAGTTACATTGTAGCTATTTTAGGATTTATATGTATTTTACAGGCAACTTTGTATTTATTTTAACTAGGTACAATAGTTATTAAATAGTTAATAACTATTTAATAACTACCTAGCTAAAATAAATACAAATTTACCTGTAAAATAAATCATAACCTAAGTTACAATTACACCTAACACTACACTATCATTAAATTAACTAAATAAATGAATCCTATATAAAACTAAAGACTTACCTGTAAAATAAACCCTAATATAGCTGCAATATAACTAATAGTTACATTGTAGCTATTTTAGCATTTATATTTATTGTACAGGCAACTTTGTATTCATTTTAACTAGGTTCAATAGCTATTAAATAGATATTGACTATTTAATAGCTACCTAGTTAAAATAATTACAAAATTACCTGTAAAATAAATCCTAACCTAAGTTACAATTAAACCTAACACTACACTATCATTAAATAAATTAACTACAAGTACCTACAATTAAATACAATTAAAAAAACTAAACTAAAGTACAACCCCCCCCCCCCACTAAATTACAAAAAATAAAAAAATATTACAAGAATTTTAAACTAATTACACCTAATCTAAACCCCCTAATAAAATAACAAAGCCCCCCAAAATAAAAAAAATGCCCTAACCTATACTAAATTACAAAAGTTAACAGCTCTATTACCTTACCAGCCCTGAACAGGGCCCTTTGCGGGGCATGCCCCAAAGAAAACAGCTCTTTTGCCTGTAAAAAAAAAACACAATCCCCCCCCCCACATTACAACCCACCACCCACATACCCCTACTCTAACCCAAACCTCCCTTAAATAAACCTAACACTACCCCCCTGAAGATCTCCCTACCTTGAGTCGTGTTCACCCAGCCGGGCCGAAGTCTTCATCCGATGGGGCAGAAGAGGACATCCAGACCGGCAGAAGTCTTCATCCAAGCGGGGCAAGAAGAGGTCTTCCATCCATCAGAAAAGTACAAAAAAACAAACAAACACTAAATTAGCAAAAATAATAAAATATTACAATAATTTTAAACTAATTACACCTAATCTAAGCCCCCTACTAGCTATTAATATAGCTACAATATAACTAATAGTTACATTGTAGCTATTTTAGGATTTATATTTATTTTACAGGCAACTTTGTATTTATTTTAACTAGGTACAATAGCTATTAAATAGTTAATAACTACCTAGCTAAAATAAATACAAATTTATCTGTAAAATAAACCCTAACCTAAGTTACAATTACACCTAACACTACACTGTCATTAAATTAACTAAATAAATTAATCCTATATAAAACTAAATACTTACCTGTAAAATAAACCCTAATATAGCTACAATATAACTAATAGTTACATTGTAGCTATTTTAGCATTTATATTTATTTTACAGGCAACTTTGTATTTATTTTAACTAGGTACAATAGCTATTAAATAGATATTTACTGTTTAATAGCTACCTAGTTAAAATAATTACAAAATTACCTGTAAAATAAATCCTAACCTAAGTTACTATTAAACCTAACACTACACTATCATTAAATAAATTAACTACAAGTACCTACAATTAAATACAATGAAATAAACTAAACTAAAGTACAAAAAAACAAACACTAAATTACAAAAAATAAAAAAAATTACAAGAATTTTAAACTAATTACACCTAATCTAAGCCCCCTAATAAAATAACAAAGCCCCCCAAAATAAAAAAATGCCCTACCCTATACTAAATTACAAAAGTAATCAGCTCTATTACCTTACCAGCCCTTAAAAGGGCCTTTTGCGGGGGCATGCCCCAAAGAAAACAGCTCTTTTGCCTGTAAAAAAAAAAACACAATACCCCCCCCACATTACAACCCACCACCCACATACCCCTACTCTAACCCAAACCCCCCTTAAATAAACCTAACACTACCCCCCTGAAGATCTCTCTACCGTGTCTTCACCCAGCGGGCCGAAGTCTTCATCCGATCGGGCAGAAGAGGACATCCAGACCGGCAGAAGTCTTCATCCAAGCGGGGGCAAGAAGAGGTCTTCCATCCATCAGAAGTCTTGATCCAGGCGGCATCTTCTCTGTTCATCCATCCGGAGCGGAGCGGCAGCATCCTGAAGACATCCCACGCAGAGCATCCTCTTCTTTCTTGATCCGACGACTAGGTGACTGTACCTTTAAGTGACGTCATCCAAGATGGCGTCCCTTGAATTCCGATTGGCTGATAGGATTCTATTAGCCAATCGGAATTAAGGTAGGAAAAATCTGATTGGCTGATTCAATCAGCCAATCAGATTCAAGTTCAATCCGATTGGCTGATCCAATCAGCCAATCAGATTGAGCTCGCATTCTATTGGCTGATCGGAACAGCCAATAGAATGCGAGGTCAATCTGATTGGCTGATTCCATCAGCCAATCGGATTGAACTTGAATCTGATTGGCTGATTGAATCAGCCAATCAGATTTTTCCTACCTTAATTCCGATTGGCTGATAGAATCCTATCAGCCAATCGGAATTCAAGGGACGCCATCTTGGATGACGTCACTTAAAGGTACAGTCACCTAGTCGTCGGATCAAGAAAGAAGAGGATGCTCTGCGTGGGATGTCTTCAGGATGCTGCCGCTCCGCTCCGGATGGATGAACAGAGAAGATGCCGCCTGGATCAAGACTTCTGATGGATGGAAGACCTCTTCTTGCCCCGCTTGGATGAAGACTTCTGCCGGTCTGGATGTCCTCTTCTGCCCGATCGGATGAAGACTTCGGCCCGCTGGGTGAAGACACGGTAGAGAGATCTTCAGGGGGGGTAGTGTTAGGTTTATTTAAGGGGGGTTTGGGTTAGAGTAGGGGTATGTGGGTGGTGGGTTGTAATGTGGGGGGGGGTATTGTGTTTTTTTTTACAGGCAAAAGAGCTGTTTTCTTTGGGGCATGCCCCCGCAAAAGGCCCTGTTCAGGGCTGGTAAGGTAATAGAGCTGATTACTTTTGTAATTTAGTATAGGGTAGGGCATTTTTTTATTTTGGGGGGCTTTGTTATTTTATTAGGGGGCTTAGATTAGGTGTAATTAGTTTAAAATTCTTGTAATTTTTTTTATTTTTTGTAATTTAGTGTTTGTTTTTTTTGTACTTTAGTTTAGTTTATTTCATTGTATTTAATTGTAGGTACTTGTAGTTAATTTATTTAATGATAGTGTAGTGTTAGGTTTAATAGTAACTTAGGTTAGGATTTATTTTACAGGTAATTTTGTAATTATTTTAACTAGGTAGCTATTAAACAGTAAATATCTATTTAATAGCTATTGTACCTATATAAAACTAAATACTTGCCTGTAAAATAAATATAAATGCTAAAATAGCTACAATGTAACTATTAGTTATATTGTAGCTATATTAGGGTTTATTTTACAGGTAAGTATTTAGTTTTATATAGGATTAATTTATTTAGTTAATTTAATGACAGTGTAGTGTTAGGTGTAATTGTAACTTAGGTTAGGGTTTATTTTACAGGTAAATTTGTATTTATTTTAGCTAGGTAGTTATTAACTATTTAATAGCTATTGTACCTAGTTAAAATAAATACAAAGTTGCCTGTAAAATAAATATAAATCCTAAAATAGCTACAATGTAACTATTAGTTATATTGAAGCTATATTAATAGCTAGTCGGGGGCTTAGATTAGGTGTAATTAGTTTAAAATTATTGTAATATTTTATTATTTTTTGTAATTTAGTGTTTGTTTGTATTTTGGTACTTGTATGATGGATGGAAGACCTCTTCTTGCCCCGCTTGGATGAAGACTTCTGCCGGTCTGGATGTCCTCTTCTGCCCCATCGGATGAAGACTTCGGCCCGGCTGGGTGAACACGACTCAAGGTAGGGAGATCTTCAGGGGGGTAGTGTTAGGTTTATTTAAGGGGGGTTTGGGTTAGAGTAGGGGTATGTGGGTGGTGGGTTGTAATGTGGGGGGGGGTTGTGTTTTTTTTTACAGGCAAAAGAGCTGTTTTCTTTGGGGCATGCCCCGCAAAGGGCCCTGTTCAGGGCTGGTAAGGTAATAGAGCTGTTAACTTTTGTAATTTAGTATAGGGTAGGGCATTTTTTTTATTTTGGGGGGCTTTGTTATTTTATTAGGGGGCTTAGATTAGGTGTAATTAGTTTAAAATTCTTGTAATATTTTTTTATTTTTTGTAATTTAGTGTTTGTTTTTTTTGTACTTTAGTTTAGTTTATTTCATTGTATTTAATTGTAGGTACTTGTAGTTAATTTATTTTTATGATAGTGTAGTGTTAGGTTTAATAGTAACTTAGGTTAGGATTTATTTTACAGGTAATTTTGTAATTATTTTAACTAGGTAGCTATTAAACAGTAAATATCTATTTAATAGCTATTGTACCTAGATAAAATAAATACAAAGTTGCCTGTAAAATAAATATAAATGCTAAAATAGCTACAATGTAACTATTAGTTATATTGTAGCTATATTAGGGTTTATTTTACAGGTAAGTATTTAGTTTTATATAGGATTAATTTATTTTGTTAATTTAATGACAGTGTAGTGTTAGGTGTAATTGTAACTTATGTTAGGGTTTATTTTACAGGTAAATTTGTATTTATTTTAGCTAGGTAGTTATTAACTATTTAATAGCTATTGTACCTAGTTAAAATAAATACAAAGTTGCCTGTAAAATAAATATAAATCCTAAAATAGCTACAATGTAACTATTAGTTATATTGAAGCTATATTAATAGCTAGTCGGGGGCTTAGATTAGGTGTAATTAGTTTAAAATTATTGTAATATTTTATTATTTTTTGTAATTTAGTGTTTGTTTGTATTTTGGTACTTGTATGATGGATGGAAGACCTCTTCTTGCCCCGCTTGGATGAAGACTTCTGCCGGTCTGGATGTCCTCTTCTGCCCCATCGGATGAAGACTTCGGCCCGGCTGGGTGAACACGACTCAAGGTAGGGAGATCTTCAGGGGGGTAGTGTTAGGTTTATTTAAGGGGGGTTTGGGTTAGAGTAGGGGTATGTGGGTGGTGGGTTGTAATGTGGGGGGGGGGTTGTGTTTTTTTTTTACAGGCAAAAGAGCTGTTTTCTTTGGGGCATGCCCCGCAAAGGGCCCTGTTCAGGGCTGGTAAGGTAATAGAGCTGTTAACTTTTGTAATTTAGTATAGGGTAGGGCATTTTTTTTATTTTGGGGGGCTTTGTTATTTTATTAGGGGGCTTAGATTAGGTGTAATTAGTTTAAAATTCTTGTAATATTTTTTTATTTTTTGTAATTTAGTGTTTGTTTTTTTTTGTAATTTAGTGGGGGGTTTTTGTACTTTAGTTTATTTAATTGTAGATAATTGTAGGTACTTGTAGTTAATTTATTTAATGACAGTGTAGTGTTAGGTTTAATTGTAACTTAGGTTAGGATTTATTTTACAGGTAATTTTGTAATTATTTTAACTAGGTAGCTATTAATTAGTCAATAACTATTTAATAGCTTTTGTACCTAGTTAAAATAAATACAAAGTTGCCTGTAAAATAAATATAAATGCTAAAATAGCTACAATGTAACTATTAGTTAACAATTTTTTGTATTTGATCGCATTTGGAGGTGAAATGGTGGCATGAAATATACCAAAATCGGCCTAGATCAATACTTTGGGATGTCTTCTAAAAAAAAAATATATACATGTCAATGGATATTCAGGGATTCCTGAAAGATATCAGTGTCCCAATGTAACTAGCGCTAATTTTTTTAAAAAATGGTTTGAAAATAGCAAAGTGCTACTTGTATTTATGGCCCTATAAGTTACAAAAAAAGCAAAGAAGATGTAAACATTGGGTATTTCTAAACTCAGGACAAAATTTAGAAACTATTTAGCATGGGTGTTTTTTGGTGGTTGTAGATATGTAACAGATTTTGGGGTTCAAAGTTAGAAAAAGTGTGTTTTTTTCCATTTTTCCTCATATTTTATAAAATTTTTTATAGTAAATGATAAGATATGATGAAAATAATGGTATTTTTAGAAAGTCCATTTAATGGCGAGAAAAACGGTATATAATATGTGTGGGTACAGTAAATGAGTAAGAGGAAAATTTCAGCTAAACACAAACACCGCAGAAATGTAAAAATAGCCTTGGACCCAAACGGACAGAAAATGGAAAAGTGCTCTGGTCACTAAGGGGTTAAAAGAACACTAAATTCAAGATTACATTATCATGAAACTTTCTTATTTACTTCTATTATCAAATATTGCAGAGTTTTTTTTACATGCATACTTTTTAAGGCACCAGCTCCTACTGAGCATGTGTACAAGTTCACAATATATATGTATTACATATACTAGTTTCTGATTGGCTGATGGTTGTTACCTGATACAGTGGGCCTGCAAATGGGGAACAAATACATTTGTCAGAAATAAATCTAGTTTTTTTTCTGAAATTCAGAGTAAGTGCTATAGTATTGTCTTTTTATTAAACACATATTAATTATGCAATTATATTGTATATAATAGTCCCTCAATTATAAATAGTAAGAAAACTTTACAATACATTCTCCCTTTCCCTGCTATTTAAAGGGACAGTCTAGTCCAAAATAAACTTTCATGATTCAGATAGGGCAAGTCATTTTAAACAATTTTCCAATTTACTTTTATCACCAATTTTTCTTTGTTCTCTTGGTATTCTTAGTTGAAAGCTTAACTTAGGAGGTTCATATGCTAATTTCTTAGACCTTGAAGGCCGCCTCTTAAGAATGCATTTTAACAGGTTTTTCACCACTAGAGGGTGTTAGTTCATGTTTTTCATATAGATGACACTGTGTTCGTGCACGTGAAGTTACCTGGGAGCCCTCACTGATTGGCTAAACTGCAAGTCTGTCAAAAGAACAAATAAAGGGGCAGTCTGCAGAGGCTTAGATACAAGAAAATCACAGAGGTAAAAAATATATAAATATAACTGTGTTGGTTATGCAAAACTAGGGAATGGGTAAACAAGGGATTATCTATCTTTTAAAACAATAACAATTCTGGTGTAGACTGTCCCTTTAAGTCTGAACATTGTGGGTTTTTCAGTCCTGAAAACTGAAAGAACGCATGACAGACTTTACATGCCTAAACTTGTCACCTGTGGCAGTTTGTTATCTAATCTTTCCTGCTGAAGCCAAACAATCGGCTAGATTTAGAGTTTTGTCGGTAAAGACCCGCGTAGCTAACGCCGCTTTTTATCCCAACACACCCTTAAGACAACGCTGGTATTTATAGTTGTCTGAAGGGCTGCGTTAGGTTCCAAAAAGGGTGCGTTGAGCCTAATGTACCGCCACTTCAACCCTCAATACCAGCGTTGCTTATGGTAGCGGTAAGCAGCTAAAACGTGCTCGTGCACAATTCCCCCATAGGAAACAATGGGGCAGTTTGGGATGAAAAAAAAAGCAGCGTTCAGCTCCCAACGCAGCCCCATTGTTTCCTATGGGGAAACACTTTCTAAGTCTGCACCTAACATCCTAACATAAACCCCGAGTCTAAACACCCCTAACCTTACACTTATTAACCCCTAATCTGCCGCCCCCGCTATCGCTGACACCTGCATTATATTATTAACCCCTAATCTGCCGCTCTGTACACCGCCGCAACCTACATTATACCTATGTACCCCTAATCTGCTGCCCCTAACATCGCTGACTCCAATATTATATTTATTAACCCCTAATCTGCCCCCCCAACGTCGCCACTACGTTACCTACACTTTTTAACCTCAAATCTGCCGACCGGACCTCGCCGCTACTCTAATAAAGTTATTAACCCCTAAACCGTTGCACTCCCGCCTCGCAAACCCTATAATAAATAGTATTAACCCCTAATCTGCCCTCCCTAACATTGCCGCCACCTAACTTCAAGTATTAACCCCTAATCTGCCGACTGGACCTCGCCGCTACTCTAATAAATGTATTTTTATTAAATCAGATTGAGCTTGCATTCTATTGGCTGATCGGAACAGCCAATAGAATGCAAGCTCAATCGGATTGGCTGATTGGATCAGCCAATCCGATTGAACTTGAATCTGATTGGCTGATTCAATCAGCGAATCAGATTTTTCCTACCTTTATTCAGATTGGCTGATAGAATCCTATCAGCCAATCGGAATTCGAGGGACGCCATCTTGGATGATGTCATTTAAAGGAACCTTCATTCGGCGAGTAGGCATCGTGGAAGAAGGATGGATCCGCGTCAGCTGGAAGAAGATGGCTCCGATCCGGATGGATGAAGATAGAAGATGCCGCTTGGATGAAGATGTCTACCGGTCCGGATGTCCTCTTCTGCCCGGATAGGATGAAGACTTTTGCCACTCCGGATGTCCTCTTTTGGTCCATCGGTGCCCGGCTGGGTGAACACGACTCAAGGTAGGGAGATCTTCAGGGGGGTAGTGTTAGGTTTATTTAAGGGGGTTTTGGGTTAGAGTAGGGGTATGTGGGTGGTGGGTTGTAATGTTGGGGGTGGTATTGTTTTTTTTTTTACAGGCAAAAGAGCTGATTTCTTTGGGGCATGCCCCGCAAAAAGCCCTTTTAAGGGCTGGTAATAGAGCTGTTAACTTTTTTAATTTAGATTAGGGTAGGGGATTTTTTTTTTGGGGGGGGCTTTGTTATTTTATTAGGGGGGCTTAGAGTAGGCGTAATTAGCTTACAATTCTTGTAATCTTTTTTATTTTTTGTAATTTAGTGGGGGGGGGTTTTTGTAATTTAGTTTAGTTTATTTAATTGTAGGTAATTGTAGGTACTTGTAGTTAATTGATTTAATTTATTTATTGATAGTGTAGTGTTAGGTTTAATTGTAACTTAGTTTAGGATTTATTTTACAGGTAATTTTGTAATTATTTTAACTAGGTAGCTATTAAATAGTAAATAACTATTTAATAGCTATTGTACCTAGTTTAAATAAATACAAAGTTGCCTGTAAAATAAATATAAATCCTAAAATAGCTACAATATAATTATTCGTTATATTGTAGCTATATTAGGGTTTATTTTACAGGTAAGTATTTAGCTTTAAATAGGAATACTTTAGTTAATAATATTTAAATTATTTCGTTAGATTAAAATTATATTTAACTTAGGGGGGTGTTAGGGTTAGGGTTAGACTTAGCTTTAGGGGTTAATACATTTATTAGAGTAGCGGCGATATCCAGTCGGCAGATTAGGGGTTAATAAGTGTAGGTAAGGTAGCGGCGAAGTTGGGGGGGCAGGTTAGGGGTTAATAAATATTATGTAGGTGTCGGCGATGTTAGGGGCAGCAGATTAGGGGTTCATAGGGATAATGTAGGTGGCGGCGGTGTGCGGTTGGCAGATTAGGGGTTAAAAATATTTATTATAGTGGCAGCGATGTGGGGGGGCCTCAGTTTAGGGGTACATAGGTAGTTTATGGGTGTTAGTGTACTTTATAGCACAGTAGTTCAGAGCTTTATAAATCAGCGTTAGCCCATAAAGCTCTTAACTACTGACTTTTTTCTGCGGCTGGAGTCTTGTCGGTAGAGGGTCTACCGCTCACCAAGACTCTAAATACTAGCGTTAGACAGATCCCATTGAAAAGATAGGATACGCAATTGGCGTAAGGGGATCTGCGGTATGGAAAAGTCGCGGCTTGAAAGTGAGCGTTAGACCCTTTCCTGCCTGACTCTAAATACCAGCGGCCTGCCAAAACCAGCGTTAGGACCCCTTAACGCTGCTTTTGACGGCTAACACAGAACTCTAAATCTAGCCGAATTATTTTGTTAGTACAATGCAAGCAAGGTATTAATCTGTTCTAATACAGCTGAAACTTTATTGATATGTTAATACAGGTAGCCCTCAGTTTACACCGGGGTTAAGTTCCAGAAGGAATGGTTGTAAATCGAAACCATTGTAAATTGAAAACCAGTTTATAATGTAAGTCAATGGGAAGTGAGGGAGTTAGGTTCCAAACCCCTCTCAAAATTGTCATAAGTAACACCTAATACATTATTTTTAAAGCTTTGAAATGAAGACTTTAAATGCTAAACAGCATTATAAACAGTATCAAATAATGACACAACACAGAATATATAATTAAACTAAGTTAAATGAGCAAAAACATTTGCTAAACAGCATTATAAACCTTATAAAATAATCACACAATACAGACTTTACTTGCATTTTTCTGCAAAGAGTTCTTTCTATGCATTCCAATCTGGACTGATTTATAGACAGGAAGATCTTGTTCCTATGAAAAGCTGCTCGATAGCTCATGTCTAGCTAGACTAATTAATTCCAACCTGTTTGCGTGCTTGGCTTTGCATATCTTTGCTGCAACACAAGCGGACAACTCCACCTACTGGCTATTTTAATCGATGCAATGCTTCTCAATGGTTTTCAATAGCAGTCACATGACTGAAAAAAAAGGTTATTCTGAAATGGCGCAAATTGAACCAGCGTAAATCGAGGGCCATCTGTATATTGAAATACAGCAGAAGGTGTAAAAATGTTTTTACTATCTCTTTAAGGAGTCGATTATCTAAACCTCTCCAGATCAGATCTGGTTTTTCACACTGACCCTTGCAGGGGCTGTCAAGGTGGATCTATTGTAAAAAATGGGCAGTCCTTGCTAGTGGCGAGTTGGCTCCTATATAAAGTAATGGAGCTCACTGGAGAAAAACAACGCTTTAAAAATGAAATCCTGCAGCCAATATTAATCACATTATGCTGCTTTCTGCATGTAACATTTTACAACCGCTTCTGCATGTGTTTTTCTATTAGGGTATTAAGTATTTTGAGTGTTTTGAGTAAAGCTCACCACCTTCAAACACCAGAGAAAAAAGTGCGAAAATCTTTACAGAATAATACTGGGATTTGTGAGACTATTTCATATACGCCCCAGGAGCGTCCATGTTCAGACCATTTTTTGCACACAAAAAAAAGGCAATTATGCTTTGTATTTTGTACTTATAAGTACAAATTTATATGTTTTTCTTTTTTCACATCCAGTGTAATTAAATTACGATTTGATAAAATATATATTTTTTTTTGGCAAACAACTGTTAAGAGTTTTGATGTACCTTAATAATACATTTTTTTCCCTGTGAATTCTTTTTCTGAATGGTTCAATTTTTAATTTTCTATCGGCTAGATTACGAGTTTTGCGTTAGAGGCTATGCGGTGCTAACGAGCAGTTTTGTCTCACCACTCACTTACCTACAGCTCTGGTATTACGAGTTTTTACAAACCCGTCGTTAAAAGGCAAGAAGTGCCACAAAATGGAGTCTAGACTTAGCAGAACAAATAGAAAAAAGCACTTGGGACAAGATCTTTAGATCAGTTAAAAAGTCTTCGTCCCCCCCAAAGATATTAGAATTAAATTTTAAAATCCTCCTCCGGTGGTATCTGACCCCGTTGAGACTAAACAATATATATCCAAACACATCCAGTATGTGTTGGTGAGGGTGCAGAGAATGTGGTAGCCTGATACACATGTGATGGCATTGTGATAGAGTAAGTCCCCTGTGGTTAGCCATAGAACTACATTTCAAACAGTTCATATCAGCCGAATTTACAATAAACCCAAACATCGCCTTATTAAATAACTTGCCTAAACTGACGTGTAGTCTAAAACTATTAACTTTACAAATAGGCCTCAATAGTGCGAGGATATTGATAGCACGTCACTGGAAAAAACCAACAATACCCACTAAAAATATGTGAATAGACGAAGTAGACAAACAATTTTCTCTGGAAAAATATGGCTACCTTAGTCGTAATAAGTTGGAAACCTTCCTAAATGCAAAGTTTATATGGGAGGAGTCACTCCTGAGACCTATCACTCTACCCATTCCGTGCGTCTCGCGCACATCCCCAAACCCAAAAGTGAATAGGCATATAGGCCCCATCCCCACTGACGTACAGACCAGATAACTTACCTACTTAGACAGAACTCCACAGCTAAGTGGATCAAGTGTATCAGAGCCGCTGCTAACTTTTCCGTTTATCATCCTCAACTAGAGAGTTAACCTCAAAGGATCTATGTATGAATAAGAGAATACCTTTGGGGGGTTTATTTGTTTTTACTTGTTTTTATTTTTGTTTTTTATTTGTTTATATATTTATCCATTTATTCATCTATTGAAAGCATTGCTGTGAAAGTTTATTGCTCGATTTAGCACATATCCTGTTAAGTTGAACTTTTGAAATCTTACATCAAAGAATCAGGACTGAGAAGAAAACTTTGCTCTCTTAGCAATTGTAACCAACTACACTGACAATAATCCAGTATTTGTTACAAATGTACTAATTTATTGTCATTTTGTTTTGTTGCAAAGTCCATAATAATAATAAAAATAATAAATAAAAATAAAAAAAAGGCAAGAAGTGTGCGTTGAGCAAAATTTTGCTCATTAACGCACTCCAATACCAGCGCTGCTTAAGTCAGCGGTGAGCTGGTCGTGTGTGCTCATGCACGATTTCCCCATAGAAATCAACAGGGAGAGCCGGCTGAGAAAAAGTCTAACAACTGCAAAAAAGAAGCGTAAAACTCAGTAACGCAGCCCCATTATTCCTATGGGGAAATAAAAGTTATGTCTACACCTAACACCCTAACATGAACCCCGAGTCTAAACACCCCTAATCTTACATTTATTAACCCCAAATCTGCCGTCCCTGACATCGCAGACACCTGCATTATATTTATTAACCCCTTATCTGCCGCTCCGGACACCGCCGCCACCTACAATATACTTATGAACCCCTAATCTGCTGTCCCCAATGTTGCCGCCACCTTCCTACACTTATTAACCCCTATTCTGCTGCCCCCAACGTCGCCACCACTATACTAAATGTATTAACCCATAAACCTCTAACACCCCCTAATTTAAATATAATTTAAATAAATCTAAATAAATTACTATAATTAACTACATTATTCCTATTTAAAACTAAATACTTACCTATAAAATAAACCCCAAGCTAGCTACAATATAACTAATAGTTACATTGTAGCTAGCTTAGGGTTTATTTTTATTTTGCAGGCAAGTTTGTATTTATTTTAACTAGGTAGAATAGTTATTAAATAGTTATTAACTATTTAATAACTACCTAGCTAAAACAATTACAAAAGTACCTGTAAAATAAAACCTAACCTAAGTTACAATAACACTACACTATAATTAAATACATTTACTAAATTAAATACAATTACCTAAATTAAATTAGCTAAAGTACAAAAAAAAACACTAAATTAAAGAAAATAATAAACAAATTGCAGATATTTAAACTAATTACACCTAATCTAATAGCCCTATCAAAATAAAAAAAGCCCCCCCCCAAATAAAAAAAAACCCTAGCCTAAACTAAACTACCAATAGGGGCTTTTTGCGGGGTATTGCCCCAAAGTAATCAGCTCTTTTACCTGTAAAACAAAATACAAACAACCCCCCCAACAGTAAAACCCACAACCAAACTCCCCAAATAAAAACCTAACTAAAAAAAACCTAAGCTCCCCATTGCCCTGAAAGGGCATTTGGATGGGCATTGCCCTTAAAAGGGCAGTTAGCTCTTTTGCAGGCCCAAACCCTAACCTAAAAATAAAACCCACCCAATACACCCTTAAAAAAACCTAACACTAACCCCCTGAAGATCGGCTTACAGTTTTGAAGACCACACATCCATCCTCAAGGAAGCGGCAGAAGTCTTCATCCAACCAGGCCGAAGTCCTCAACGAAGCCGGGAGAAGTCTTCATCCAAGTCGGGCGAAGTGGTCCTCCAGACGGGCAGAAGTCTTCATCCAGACGGCATCCTCTATCTTCATTCATTCGACGCGGAGCAGGTCCATCTTCAAGACATCCGACGTGGAGCATCCTCTTCTTCCGACGACTACCCGATGAATGAAGGTTCCTTTAAGTGACGTCATCCAAGATGGCGTCCCTTAGATTCTGATTGGCTGATAGAATTCTATCAGCCAATCGGGATTAAGGTAGAAAAATTCCTATTGGCTGATGCAATCAGCCAATAGGATTGAAGTTCAATCTTATTGGCTGATCCAATCAGCCAATAGGATTGAGCTCGCATTCTATTGGCTGATTGAAACAGCCAATAGAATGCAAGCTCAATCCTGTTGGCTGATTGCATCAGCCAATAGGATTTTTTCTACCTTAATTCCGATTGGCTGATAGAATTATATCAGCCAATCGGAATCTAAGGGACACCATCTTGGATGAAGTCACTTAAAGGAACCTTATTCTTCAGGTAGTCGTCGGATGAAGAGGATGCTCCGCATCGGATGTCTTGAAGATGGAGCCGCTCCGCGTCAGATGGATGAAGATAGAAGATGCCATTTGGATGAAGTCTTCTGCCTGTCTGGAGGACCACTTCGCCCCAGCTTGGATGAAGACTTCTCCCGGCTTTGTTGAGGACTTCAGGCCCGGTTGGATGAAGACTTCTGCCGCTTCCTTGAGGATGGATGTCCGGTCTTCAGAACAGTAAGTTGATCTTCAGGGGGTTAGTGTTATTTTTTTTTTTTTACTTAATTGTATTTAATTTAATAAATTTATTTAATTATAGTGTAGTTTTAGGTGTTATTGTAACTTAGGTTAGGTTTTATTTTACAGGTACATTTGTATTTATTTTAGCTAGATAGTTATTAAATAGTTAATAACTATTTAATAACTATTGTACCTAGTTAAAATAAATACAAACTTGCCTGTAAAATAAAAATAAACCCTAAGATAGCTACAATGTAACTATTAATTATATTGTAGCTAGCTTAGGGTTTATTTTATAGGCAAGTATATATATATTTAAATAGGAATAATGTAGTTAATTATAGTAATTTTATTTAGATTTATTTAAATTATATTTATGTTAGGGGGTGTTAGGGTTAGGGTTAGACTTAGGTTTAGGGGTTAATAAATTTAGTATAGTGGTGGCGAAGTTGAGGGCGACAGATTAGGGGTTAATAAGTTTAGGTATGTTGCGGCGACATTGGGGGCGGCAGATTAGGGTTAATAAAGTGATGTTGGGGGCAGCAGATTAGGGATTCATAAATATAATGTAGGTGGCTGCGGTGTCCGGAGCGGCAGATTAGAGGTTAAAAATTTAATTTTAGTGTTTGCGATGTGGGAGGGCTTTGGTTTAGGGGTTAACAGGTAGTTTATGGGTGTTAGTGTACTTTTTATCACTTTAGTTATGAGTTTTATGTAACGGCGTTGTACCATAAAACTCTTAACTACTGACTTTTAAATGCGTTAGGACTCTTGATAGGGTAGGGTGTACCACTCACTTTTTGGCCTCCCAGGACAGACTCGTAATACCGGCACTATGGAAGTCCCATAGAAAAAAGACTTTACAAAGTTTATGTAAGTCATTTTGCGGTAAGGCCAAAGAAGTGTGCGGTGCCCCTAAACCTGCAAGACTCGTAATAGCAGCGGTAGTGAAAAAAGCAGCGTTAGGACCTCTTAACGCTGCTTTTTCAGCCTAACGCACAACTCGTAATCTAGCCGTATGATTTTAAATTATTAATTTAATTGTGCACTTTTATAATATATGTATCTCCTTCAGATATGAAAATGCAATATATACCCCCTTAGCAAGACACCCTTTTTTCAGGGTAAAATGGTTTTATAGAATTATCCCAGGGGAATAAAAGGGCTGGTAAACATTCTTATAGAATCTCACCAGCCCAGAAAGCTTTAGAGAATTGGCCCCTAAGTGAGAATATAAAGATAAGGATAATGTGTAAAAAAATGGGTTTAATTAAACCAAAGAACCATAAGTATTGAATATAATTCTATAGAATTTTAATACCAAGTAGTGATTTTATAGGGTTCCAGACTGTAATTCTGTCCAGACGTAATATTGTAGAGTAAGAGAGAGAGATGCAATAGCATTCAACAAACAATAAATAAAATGTACTTCGCTCTTTATTAGAAAAAATATATTTTAATAATGAGCAAATATTTCTACCTTTTTAGCACAACTGCTTATTTTAATGGTCCCTCATAAAATGAATGAAACAGGCTGTTATTTAACAGACTTAATTAACATGTAATCATATTGTACTTAAAAATCCAGATAAGGTTTTACTCATGAATTTCCCTGAATGATGTACTTAATAAAAATGAGTCATTTATAATAAATTTGATTAGCTTTTAATCGCAATAAAATGCATTTTTCTTTGTCTACAATTCTATTATTTGCTCTCATTCGTCCTTGTTTGATTGTTTTCAGTGATAAGACTACAATTAAAAAAACTGTTTAGCCATAATATTCTTTTGCTGTGTCTTTAGTACATTGATAGGATCGCTGAAAGGAGTAAAATCAATAGAAATTAACCTTTTACCGCCGTAATGCCATTGTATTCCATCCAAACAATGCTGGGATTTAGTGCCGTTGGGACAAAATACAACATCATAGCCGTTGGATGTCCTGAAGCCAACTGCGCTTCCTGGATTTGATCACGGTCTGGAGGGCGTCCCTAGCGTCATAGGGATGCCCCCAGACCCGATCCCATAATTAAAATCTTGCGATCGCGTGTACGATCGTGGGATTTCAATTTGTTTACATTGGAACGTTGTTCCGATGTAGACATGACCCTGTCATGAAAGGGTGAAAGAAGTGATTCAATAACGTCAACATTTGTGTATATTTGGAAAAAAAGAAGGGAATTTAACACATAGATCATTACATGCTTATTTTTTTCTAGTATAGAAACACACAGCTAGATTACGAGTTTTGCGTTATGATTGAAAAAGCAGCATTATGGCCCATAACTCTACTTTTTCCCTAACGCTGCTATTACAAGTATTGTAGGTATAGGTGTACCACACACCTTTTAGCCTATCACACAAATTCAGTACCGGACTTTTAAAAAAGTGCTTTTTCAATTGGACTTCCATAGCGCCGGTATTACGAATTTGCCTGGGAGGCCAAAAAGTGAGCGGTAGACCCTATACTGACAAGATCTAAAGTCAGTAGTTATGAGTTTTACGTTACAAAGCTGTAGCATAAAACTCATAACTAAAGTGTTAAAAATACACTAACACCCATAAATTACCTATTAACCCCTAAACCGAGGCCCTCCCGCATCGCAAACACTATAATAAATGTATTAACCACTAATCTGCCGCTCCGGACATCGCCACCACTATTAAAATGTATTAACCCCTATTCCGCCGCTCCCCAACATCGTCGCCACTATAACAAACCTATTAACCCCTAAGCCGCCGCCCTCCCGCATCGCAAACACTAGTTAAATATTATTAACCCCTAATCTGCCGTCCGCCCAAACCGCCGCTATAATAAACCTATTAACCCCTAAACCGCAAACCCCCACACATCTAAATATACTTAAATAAACTATTAACCCCTAAACTGAAAGCCCCCCACAACGAAATATATTAAAATAAATTATTAACCCCTAAACCTAACGACCCCCTTTATATTAAAATTACAATTTCCCTATCTTAAATTAAATTAAAACTTACCTGTCAAATTAAATAAATAAATTTTAAACTAACAATTAAACTAAGATAATTATTAAACTCCAATTAAACTAACTACAAATTAAATTAAACTAAACTACACATCCTAACACTACTCTAAAAATTAAAAAAAGGTATCTAATTACAATAAAACAAACTAAATTACAAAAAAAACCCCGCTAAATTACGAAAAATTTGAAACAAATTATCAAAAATAAAAAAGAATTACACCTAATCTAATAGCCCTATCAAAATAAAAAAGCCCCCCCCCCCCCCAAATAAAAAACCCTAGCCTACAATAAACTACCAATGGCCCTTAAAAGGGCCTTTTGTGGGGCATTGCCCCAAAGACTTCAGCTATTTTACCTGTAAAAAAAACATAGAAACACCCCCCAACAGTAAAACCCACCACCCCCACAACCAACACCCCCAAATAAAATAACTATCTAAAAAAACCTTAGCTCCCCATTGCCCTGAAAAGGGCATTTGTATGGGCATTGCCCTTAAAAGCCCAGACCCTAATCTAAAAATAAAACCCACCCAAAAAAAACCCTTAAATAAACCTAAAACTAACCCCCAACGATCCACACACAGTTATTGAAGTCCCGCATGAAGGATCCATCCAACGTTTTATTTCCCCAAAGACATCAATGGGGCTGCGTTACGGAGCTTTTCATTCCGCGATTGCAGGTGTAAGGCTTTTTTTTTTTGCTGGCTCTCCCCATTGATGTCTATGGGGAAATCGTGCACGAGCGCGTCAAAGCAGCGCTTGATTTCGGTGTGGTATGGAGCTCAACGCCACCATATCACCCGCACAAGCCTTCTTTTTTTAAACTTGTAATAGCAGCATTATAGGGAGGTGAAATAACGACGCTTTTGTGGCGGTCGTTAAAACCCCTATAGCACTCAAAATTCGTAATTTAGCTGACAGTTAATTAATGTAATCAAGTTCATAGAACCTATATATATTTATATGTTTATATTAAAGGGACGGTATACTTGAAAATGTTTATTGTTTAAAAAGATTGATAATCCCTTTATTACCCATTCCCCAGTTTTGCATAATCAACACTGTTATATTAAAGTTATGGTACATCTTTGCATTTGTGAAACTCTTGGATTTACCAGTGAAACAAATCAAGGGGAATTTCAGTCATAAAGTATAAAAAACTTCATGCTGAAAGTTCATTTATTTGAAGCGTTTGCCGCGTTGAGCGCCTCAGGCACTCCACGGCAAAATGCTATTTTGCTGTTAGGTGATCTTAACCAATAGCATGCTAACTATCCTGCATTGAGCCAGCTGGCCCGAACGACTATTGGCTAAGAAGTGGAAACGTCACCTAACACAAAAATAGCGTTCTACCGTGGGCTGCCTGAGGAACTCAGTGCGGCAAACGCTTCAGACAAATAAAGGAACTTTCAGTATGAAGTATTTTATACTTCATTACTGAAAGTCCCCTTTATTTGTTCCATTAGTAAATCCTAGCGTTTCACAAACACTAGGATTTACCATCACTGTAATACACTTTTTAAATCTGTTATTACCTTGTATTTAAAGAGACAACAACCCAATTTTTTTTCATTTCGTGATTCAGATAGAGCATGACATTTTAAGCAACTTTCTAATTTACTCCTATTATCAAATTTTCTTCATTCTCTTGGAATATTTATTTGAAATGTAAGAATGTAAGTTTAGATGCTGGCCCATTTTTGGTGAACAACCTGGGTTGTTCTTGCCGATTGGTGGATAAATTCATCCATCAATAAAAAAGTGCTGTCCAGAGTTCTAAACCAAAAAAAAACAGCTTACATGCCTTCTTTTTCAAATAAAGATAGCAAGAGAACGAAGACAAATTGATAATAGGAGTAAATTAGAAAGTTGCTAAAAATGTCATGCTCTATCCAAAAAAACAAATGGATTCAGTGTCCCTTTAAGCCTAGGCAGACTGTCCCCTTATCTCAGTTTTTTGACAGACTTGCATTTTAGCCAATCAATGCTGACTCATTAATAACTCCAGAGGAGTGAGCACAAAGTTATCTATATGGCACACATGAACAAGCAATGTATAACTGTAAAATACTGTCAAAATGCACTGAGATAAGAAGCGGACTTCAATGGCTTAGAAATTAGCATATGAGCCTACCTAGGTTTAGCTTTCAACAAAGAATACCAAGAGAACAAAGCTAATTGCATGATAAAAGTAAATTGGAAAGTTTTTTAAAATTGCATGTAAATCATGAAAGTTTAATTATGACTTGACTGTCCCTTTAAATGACAGTTGCTGCTTGTTTTTTAAATTGAAGTTTTCTTTTTAAAGATTTTTGTATTATCAAAGTCAGATTTTTGAGCATGTGAGAAACTCTTTGAAAAAAAAAAATAATAATAATAACATTAGATAAAGTCGTATTCTGGTTCAGATTCAATAACCAAATTCAAAAGGACATTTTCCAGAGAAATCTCCTTTGATCTAATATCAGGTATTTTTTTGTGTAGTTTTTTTCATGATAATCTAATTTTGCTGTAGCTAGCTAGTTCATCCCAGTCAGCAAATGAGCAATAAAGATCAAGATATACAGCATGTAGTTCTTACTTTAAATTTATATTTCAAAACCCAGTTCCTTGTAAAATATTTTAACAAGATTAGTGGAGGCATTTTTATACTCACAGATTATTTTTTTCAATACATACGGCTAGATTACGAGTTTTGCGTTAGAGGCTATGCGGTGCTAACAAGCAGTTTTGTCTCACCGCTCACTTCCCTACAGCACTGGTATTACGGGTATTTACAAACCCGTCGTTAAAAGACAAAAAGTGAGTGTTGAGCAAAATTTTGCTCATTACCGCACTCCAATACCAGCCCTGCTTAAGTCAGCGGTGAGCTGGTCGTACGTGCTTGTGCACGATTTCCCCATAGGAATCAACGGGGGGAGAGCCGGCTGAGAAAAAGTCTAACACCTGCAAAAAAACAGTGTAAAACTCACTAACGCAGCCCCATTGATTCCTATGGGGAAATAAAAGTTATGTCTACACCTAACACCCTAACATGAACCCCAAGTCTAAACACCCCTAATCTTACACTTATTAACCCCTAATCTGCCGCCCCAACATCGTCGACACCTGCATTATATTTATTAACCCCTAATCTGCCGCCCCCAATGTCGCTGCCACCTACCTACACTTATTAACCCCTAATCTACCGCCCCCAACGTCACCGCCACTATAATAAACATATTAACCCCTAAACCGCCGCACTCCCGCCTCGCGAACATTAGTTAAATACTATTAACCCCTAATTTTCTATCCCTAACATCACCGCCACCTACCTACATTTATTAACCCCTAATCTGCTGTTCCCAACATTTATTAACCCCTAATCTGCTGTTCCCAACGTCGCTGCCACAATACTAAATGTATTAACCCCTAAACCTAAGTCTAACCCTAACACCCCCTAACTTAAATATAATTTAAATAAATCTAAATAAAATTACTATAATTAACTACATTATTCCTATTTAAAACTAAATACTTACCTTTAAAATAAACCCTAAGCTAGCTACAATATAACTACTAGTTACATTATAGCTATCTTATGTTTTATTTTTATTTCACAGGCAAGTTTGTATTTATTTTAACTAGGTACAATAGTTATTGAATAGTTATTAACTATTTAAAGGGACATTAAACACTAAATACATGCTAGATAGAATGATGCATTCAAAGAAAAGATTAGTCCATGACTAACATGTAGATGTATTTTTTAAAGTTTCATTATTTGTTTAAAAAGTGACAAAATAAGTGTAAAGTTTTAGTGTCTATAAAACACTGGGAGCTGCCATGTTGTAACTTGTGTTACCTTCTCTGCTGTGGCCAATTGGGGACAGTTATACATAGGTCATTAGAGTGTGCAGCCAATCGTTTTGCTGGATTTAACAGTGTTCTGCACTTCCATTTCTAACAGGAAATGAAAAGCTCACAATTTCAGAATGGAATTACAGGCAAAGAGGACAAAATAAATAATGAAAGTATATTGCAGAGCTGTTTTATTATATACAATTTATCATTTTATATTACCATCTGAAAGTGTTTAATGTCCCTTTAATAACTACCTAGCTAAAATAAATACAAAAGTACCTGTAAAATAAAACCTAACCTAAGTTACAATAATACCTAACACTACACTATAATTAAATAAATTAACTAAATTAAATACAATTACCTAAATTAAATTAAATTAGCTAAAAAAAACAACAAAAAAACACTAAATTACAGAAAAATAATAAACAAATTACAGATATTTAAACTAATTACACCTAATCTAATAGCCCTATCAAAATAAAAAAAAGCCCCCCAAAATAAAAAAAACTCCTAGCCTAAACTAAACTACCAATAGCCCTTAAAAGGGCCTTTTGCGGGGCATTGCCCCAAAGTAATCAGCTCTTTTACCTGTAAAAAAAAATACAAACAACCCCCCCAACAGTAAAACCCACCACCCACACAAACAATACCC